>NC_060279.1:53027082-53331241 GCF_021613505.1 Equus quagga | reverse complement strand
GTGTGGTGGGATCGGGGGCAGGTGTGGGGTGGGGGCAGGTGTGGTGGGATCGGGGGCAGGTGTGGGGTGGGGGGGGCAGGTCTGGGGTCGGGGCAGGTGTGGTGGGATTAGGAGCAGATGTGGGGTGGGCGGCAGGCATGGGGGTCAGAGCAGGCGCAGCGGGGCGGGGTCACAGGTGGGGAGGCACACCCAGGCAGCAAGTTGAAGCCGGTGTGTGAAGGAGGAGAGACCCAGAGAAGAAGGCCTGGAGGCTACCATGGGTCACCTCTCTCCCGGTCCCCTCCCTTCCTGCTCCCTCCAGACAGAGGTTACCTCAGGGTCTTCCCAGCCTCCTCCGGTGGGGAGAAGTGAATCCAGAAGCTCTGCTCGGAGCCCAGGCTGCAGAGAGAGGGATGCGGGGAAGCCTGGGGCGCAGCCAGGCCCACCTAGGGGGTCAGGGGGTGCAGGAGGGGAGGGGCTGGGTCTGCAGGGGCCAGGGAGGGTGGAAGCCAGGGAAGGAGACCCTTGCTGACCAGCGGAGACCTCCAATCCATTCTGTGAGGACAATAAGAGCAGGCCTTCCCTGCCTGGTGACCTCCCTGGTGCCCATGGCACACAGGCCTCAGGGATGGAAACTCTGACTCCATGTCAGCGAGCTGTGAGACTCAGACACACAGACGGAGGGCCACTAAGGGCGGGGGTCTTGATCCCTCCCCATCAGCAAGTGGTGCCCACATCCCCTTACTTCACCGAGGCCTCCCGGATGCGTGGGCAGGAGGGGAGCATCTCCACCAGGCACAGGGCACTTTCCTGAGAGAGTCTGTTGTGACTGAGACTAGAGGAGAAACGAGGTTCAGGGTGGGGGTGAGGGGCAGCACCTCGCTGGAGCCCTGCCCAGCGCCCCGTGTCTCCTCCCCTCCCGCTGGCATGTCTGGGAGGAGCGTCCTCAGTGTCCATTCTCCAGGTGGAGACACTGAGGTCCAGAGAAAGGCCAGAAGGGCACTATCCCCACACAGGCAGGACAGGCACCAGGCCCTGAGTCCTCAAGGGCCGCACCCCCTGTGCCCACTGCCCTTGTGGTCTGGGACAGGGCATCGTTGAGGCCAGGTTGGCAACTCCAGCCCCATGGGGGCCAGGGATGCCCAGGGCACAAAGCTCAGTTGCCTAGCAATGGGTTGTACCCTGGCTCTGGCCACCAGTCTCCCAGGTCAGTGGGAAGGTTGAGTGAGAGTGCGGATGACTTGCTAGGGACCCTCCCTGCTGTGGGGACATCTCCTGATCTGTGTCCTGTGGATTTGGTCAGAGGAGCTTCAGGGACGGGATGGACCGGGACAGGGCAGCTGAGATCCGGCATCAGCTGGTTAGGGATGAAGCTGGTCACTTCTCTGTCCCAGAGTCACCTGGGGCCACCAAGCTTTAGTCACAGCCTCTCCCAGGTGCCTGGGGGCGGGGGGGGGGGGGGGGTTGGGCCCAGGGGGGGGGGGGGGGGTGGGGTTCTGCCCAAGGTGGGCAGTGAGGGAAGGACCTGAGACAGGGGAGTGTTGAGGTGAGAATGGGCCCTTTCCCCTCTCCAGGCCGTGTCCTCTGGAGTTCGCTAGGGAGCCCTACAAGAAGCCCATTGACCCCCTGGCCCGGAGGAGTCCTCCTCCTTGTGGTCCTTCAGGCTGCTCGTCACTTACTCAAGCGAACCGGAGATGGGCACCCGAGGCAGATGCTCCAGGAGGCACTGGAGCCCGGCATCACCCAGCTGGTTTGCTGAGAGGCTGCGAGAGGTCAGAGGAGGTTGGTGGCGGTCAGATGCGCCCCCTCACCCGGGGCCTTCTCTTCAGTTACCACCGCTGGTACTCTACCCACACAGCACTGTCGTCAGCACCTTCGCCATCACCTCCACCCCTGTGCACTACAGCCCCAACATCGGCACCATCCCATCATTCTACCAACATCACCACCTCCATCAGCACTAGAATGAGCACCGGCGGCCCCAGCACCGCACGGCAGCTCCCCGGGCCCACATCATCCCCCCACCAGCACCACAGTTAACCAGACCTCATCTTCCCCTTCAGTATCTGCTGACTACTCCCCGGGGTCGTGTGCTTTCAGGAGTTAGGGAAAAAACGATTAGCTGTTACGATGCCCTTGGCCCGCATCAGTTGGGAGCTGTAATTTCTGAACAAGAGTAAATTCAGGAAAAAGAAAACTGCTTGGAGGCTGCGTTTACCCAGCAGATGTCTTCTTTTAATTTGGGGATGCAGCATGGGCAGCTGCTCCTGCAGTCTTTATTTCCTTCATTGTGGCATTTTATGGTTTTAGCTACAGTTTCAGAAACAATATAATCGGCAGGCCCTGGAATATCTGATTTTTGTCCTGCATCTTAGAACTTATTTTGTTCCCCATTATGACACTTCTGAGGCTTGTTTATTTTGTCTTTTCCTGAGAAACTTTAAAAATTAGTCTGTCCCGTGAAGCCACTAGTAATCTTTAAAACAAGAAAAATTTCCATCTATAATGAAAAAACAGAAAAATTCAAAGACATATTGCTTATTCGTCGGTCTTTAAAATACATGATTTTCATCAGCCACGTTTCTCTTGTTGGCCACATCACAACAGGAATTTAAATTGTGGAGTTTTTACAGCTCTCTTTATATCCTACTGGTCCTAAGCTGGAGTCCTAACAGTTGTGGGCAAAGACTCTGCATTGTATGAGCTGTGTGACCCAGGGCAAGTTCTTGGACTCTCTGTGCCTCAGATGTCTCATCTATAAAATGGGGATAATAGTACCCAGTGTTGTTGAGGGGATAAAAAGATGTTAAGCACTTAGAACAGGGGATAATAGCTCAATAGGTGTTAGCTATCATTATTTTTATTCTACCCATGCGGGCGCTGCACTATCTGGGCACCCAAGGTAAGCCACACAGATGCCACTTCTCAACAACACGAGAGCCCAGAAGTCCCCACCCCAGCTGGCTCGGGGACCCTTCTCAGGCTGAGGCATCTGTGACTTAACCATCTGCCAGGCAAACCAGTGGATCCTTGATTTTAGTCCCCATCAGCCAGCAGAGCTCCCCTGCCGTGGTCAGCACGAGGCCAAGGGGCTCCTGAGGCCCTTTCTGGAGGGCTCCCCAAATTAGATCAAGGCACCCCCTGAATGAGCTCTCCCATGGCGGGAGTAGGGCGTAGGAAGGATAAATGGGAACAGGAAACCTCACCTATGTGACCCAGAGTCCTGGGCAGCCCCTGTGAGCTGGCCCTGTGAGGTGGTGAGTGCAGCACACATACAGACACTCACACACACAGACACTCACACACACAGACAGACACTCACACGCACACACACTCACACACACCCCACTCCAGTGCCACCCAGGCCCATGCGCCTGTGGTCCTCTCCCTCCACTTCCTCCCCCAACTTACTCCAGCTGGCTCAGGTCTTCACACCGGCTCAGCGACCAGCACAGGGGCTCCACGTGCTGCCGGCAGAGGCCACAGCCTGTGAACCTGCTGGAGGAGGGGCAACAAGCCGGGGATGGGCCCTTGAGCCACTCAGACCCGCTCTGCCCCGGCTGGTCTTGGGTGTGGCCTCCGAGCTCCCGTAGGGCCTCACCCAAGCTTGGATTTTCTAGAAATACCCAGCATCCACCACTCCCCGCCTTGGCCCACAGTGGATCCCACCTGGCACCCACATTCTCTCTCTGAGGAGGTGGTTCTCAAACTGCGGTCCCCGACCAGCCACACCAGCATCCCTTGGGAACGTGGTGAGATGCAAATTCTGGGAACCCAGCCCTGACCCCCTGAGTCAGCAACTCTGGGGGCAAGTCTCTCTGGGTGACTCTGATTCAAGCTCAAGGTGGAGCCCTACAGCTAGCTCTTGGGGTCACTTTAACGGCAGACATGGAGGGTGGGGTCGGGGAGGACAACGACAATGTCTGCTCTTGCACAGGGTTAGCGATGCTGGAATTAAACGTAATAGTCAGTCTGTCTTGGAAAGGCCGAAATTAAGACTACGCAATAAGGTAAATGAAGGGCCTATGACCAGCAGCAGCTAAAAAAAAAAAAAAAAGAATCTTAAAATCAGATAGTACCTAAAATCAATATCTCAAATGTTTTTTTTTAACTTTTTAATTTTTTTCCTTTTTCTCCCCAAAGCCTCCCGGTACATAGTTGTGTATTCTTAGTTGTGCGTCCTTCTAGTTGTGGCATGTGGGATGCCGCCTCAGTGTGGCTTGATGAGCAGTGCCATGTCTGCGCCCAGGATTCAAACCAACGAAACCCTGGGCCGCCGCCTGCAGCAGAGTGCGCAAACTTAACCACTAGGTCACGGGGCCAGCCCCAATGTCTCAAATTTTGATTGCTGTTCCTCTCTTTTATGATTTTTCCATGTTCTTAAATTCCCAATTATACGATTATTTACTCCCTATTTTAACTCAGCTCATTCTTTTTATTTGATGCAATTATTGTAAACGGAAACTCTGTATTACTCAAATGGAAAACTGGCAACACTTGCCACAAACAGACCATAAACATAAGAATACTCGAAATGAGAGCAAAACATCACCGTTACATTTGAGCCAGATATTGACACCTGCTGAGGGCTCTCTCTGTATTACAAAGGGAGCTTGGTGGATGGTAGAGAGGCGTTAAAAGGGTGTTAATGCCTCGCTGAGCCTTCCTCCTCCTCAGACAGAGAATTGAAAAGGAATAATGACCCCACCAAGGGATTCAGTGAGCTTGAAGCCGAAACTATCTGCCCAGCCTCCTGAAACCCATCCCACGCTGGTCCACGCCCCGCAGTTTGGAACCCGCTGACTTAGAAACTACCCCGGCATTCTAGGAGCCGGGCTCGTGGGGGCCCAGGACAGAAGTCAGAGAGCCACAGCTCACGGCTGCCTGCTTTTGCACGGTTTGCGAGCTAAGAATGATTTTTCCATTTTCAAACGGTTGAGGAAAAAAATCCAAACAAGAATAATACTTCATGACACATAAACAATATTTGAACTTCAAGTCTCAGGGGTCCACAGTTTTCCTGGCACGCAGGCACACGCCTGGGTTATGTATTGTCTGTGCTGCTTTGGGGCCACAAAGGCAAGGTTGAGGAGCTGCGAGAGAGACCGGATAGGCTGCAAAACCCAAAGTATTTACAATCTAACCCTTTACAGAAAAAGTTTGTCCGCCCCGGGCTAGAAGCACCCTCAGACTGCCCGGGTTCGAGTCCCGGCTGCCCCCTTACTGCTATGTGACCACCACTGAGGCTTGTGGGGGGAATAAGCACAAGGCCCTTAGAGTGGCGCCTTGAAGATGTTCAGCAAATATCAGCTATTCTATTTATCGTTGTTTCACAGCTGAGGAGGCTGAGGCCCAGAGAAGGGTCTGGTCCGAGGTCTCTTGGTGAGCCAGTGCATCAAATAGTTACCAGAAAGGTCATCTCTGCATCCAGAGGTTGCCCTCCTGCCCGTTCTCCTGCCTCCGGCGCAGTATCTCCTCCCTCCCATCTGGGCAACCAGAGCACTGGTCCAGGAGTCAGCAGGGGAGGGACAGCTGCATCAGTGAATGCCCGATGCTTTACATACTGTCTCATGTAATCCTTGCAAACGCCCTGCAATGTGGTGTCTCCCTCTACAGCTGCGAAAGCGGAGGATAGGGCACCAGGCTCTTGCAAAGCTGGGATCTAAAGCCTTGTGGGCAGGTCGTGAAGGCCTTGTCCTCAGACCAGGCCCCTGAGTTCTGGTCTAGTCTGATGTGTACTCCTCACTTACCCTTGACAAAGCCAGGCCCTCTCTGACTTCTGCCTCCTCATGTTGGAGGAAACAAGCCTCCTGTGGGGTCCCTGCAGGGGAATGCTCTGCGCAGGCAGTCTAAGCTGCTCGGGCCATCCAGGAGCCCGGTCTATGGGACCCCAAAACCCCCTGGCTGCCAGGGCCTGGTTCCGGGGGACTTACCCACAGCATCCGCCCTCCTGCTCCTCGCTAGACCTGAAGTGCAGGGTCGTGTGACAGAGGGACCTGGAGCAGACATCACCTGGGTCAGCACCCTTGGCTGCAGCCTCAGGATGCCCCCAGGGCGCAGGCACCCCTCTTCCAGAAGCCAAGCCTCTGACTTGGATCCTACTGCCTCCACCCCACCCCCTCACACCCACAACCCTCCAAGACCAGGCCTGGTTGTCCCAGGGCAATGCTCACTGGAGATCCACCTTCTGAACCCGTGGGCATAAGCTGAAGACGTCTGCCAGCATGAGGGGGCTCCTTGGGGACAGTGCTGTCTGGCTCAGCCTGACAAAGAAAGGAGCGGGGCCCTATGTCAGCAAGTGAGAGCCAAGCAAGATCAGCAGGCAAGGAACCAGGACAGACTGGAGGAGAAGGAACAGCGGAACAGGAGGCTGTGGGAGGCTGGGGCCAGCAAGGCCATAAGGAAGAAGTCAGGGGCTCAAGAGGGACAAACAGGGCCTTGGGGTCAAGAAGACTTGGGTTTGAGCCCTAGTTCTGCTTACTGGCTGCGTGTCCTTGGACAAGTCACTTAACCTCTCTGAGCCTCAGTTCCCTTATCTGGAAAACAGGACTACTCGTGGTGTACCTTCCTCTAGGGTGAGGGTTGAACCCTATCAAGCTTTTGCACTGCCTAGCGCGATACCCATGCTTGTTGTTATGGTTACTATGGTTTCTGCCCTCAGGCAGGGACTTAACAGGCCAGTCCCTTTGTCTCCCGCTCTAGCAGGAGCAGGAGGCTTCAGGCTCTCAGAGCAGAGTGTCTCAGGCTCAGCGCTATGGAGACCGGGGCTGGACAGGTCGCTGTGTTGGCGGCTGTCCTGTTGGAAGTTCAGCCGCATCCCAGACCTCTACTCATTAAACGCCATTAGCAGCACTACTGCTCCCCGTCCCACACCCGCTTCTGTCAGGACAACCCACAACGTCTCCACTGCCGAACGCCCCGGGGGGCAAAATCCCCCGGCTGTCAACTACTGCCTTAGAGAAAGGGGGATGGGGCATCCGTGGCAACTCCATTTCCCTCACCCCATAAACCTGCCGTCAGCTTGTCTTGTCAGTTCCACTCCCAAGAGCCACCCTGAATCCACCCACTTCCACCCCACGCCCACGGCTTCCCAGCCCCTCATCTCTTCCCTTCCTGCACAGCCTCCTCCCTGCTCTCCTTCCACTTTTGTCCCCCAATCCTTCTCTACCCAGCAGCCACACTGAGCTTTTGAGAACACAGATCGTTTCTCTGCCTCTCAAGTTCCCTTGGATGAAATCCCAAACTCCTCCTCATGGCTACCAGGCCCTGTGTGACCCGCCCCAGGTCCCTGTCTCCTCCTCTCCCTGTCAGCCACTATGCTCTGGCCACATTGGCCTTCTGGCTGTTCCTTAAGCCCACCAAACTCAGTCATGCCTCAGGGCCTCACATACGCCGTTCCCTCTGCTTGGAATGCTGTTCCCTGCTCTCCGCAAGGCTGGGTCCCTTTCTTCCTGCACATTGCACCCCAGTGTCCCTCCTCAGAGGTGCTCTCTGACCACCCCCCCCCATTGTCTGAATCACCTCCCCAGTCACTCTTTACCACATCACCTGGAAAAAGACCTTATTCCTACCTGAATTCATCTTTTTTGCTTTCACTTTGCTTCTTGTTCAGCTCCTTCCACAAGGTAAACGCCAACAAGACAAGGACCTAGTTGGTTTTTTTTAAATTTCTTTTTCCTCTCTGCTGTGTCTCCAGCACCTTGCACAGTGCCTGGCCCACCACAGTGCACAGCACTAGGGCCTGATTAATATAAAGTGTAAGCCCTAGGGACGGTCAGGCTGGCCGCCTCATTCCAGACAGATGAGGAATTGAGGGCTGGTGCTGTGTGACTCCAGCATAGAGAAGTCCCTCTCTGGTCTAAGTTTCCCACTTGTTCATTTTAACTCGCCACCTTCTACGTCCAAAGGACCCCTTTCAGACCCATTCTCTCCCGGTGGTGTGGGTCCACGGTGGGTGCTGTGGGTGGGCCTGTGCTCTCCTGCACTTGCCCACCTCTAGGACGTCACACATCGCCTCCCACCCTCCCGGATAGGATACAGGGATGGGCGAGCCCCGGATGCGATGGGAGCCGTCTCAGGCAACCCCGAGCCTCAGGACCTACAGTGCCGTTATTAACGGGGCGGTTCAATTTCCTGTCATATTTTCCCATCCCAGCTGCCTCTGCTTTAGCCCCCGCTGGAAGAACATTTCCAGTAAATCCTTTTTAAATTCTAACCAGTCGGAGCTGAAATTAGAAAATAAGAGTTTTAAATACTTTGGGGATGCTGCTTAAATTCCCCTTCTGCGGAGTTAGACGGTGACCTTTAACAGATGGTGAGTGACATGTACACGACCCACATCTGTGAAGTCCCCTTCTAGGAGCAGGTGACCTTTCTCTGGGCGGGGAGAAGCATGACAGCCCATTTGTCACAGGCCCTCACTTCTTCACGGTGGTTTTAGAACAACTGTCTTGCCAAGTCTCAACCCTGGGGGAGGAGTTGGGGAAATTAATTCCATTTGTCAGAGGAGGAAACTGAGGCCCAGAGAGATCAAACAACCCCCCACCCCAAGGTTGATATGGTATCAGGGAAGCGCTGGAAACAGACTTGAGCTCGCAGTTGCGCCAGATACAATGACCAGCGAGCTCTAGAGAAGGGGGCGGGGTGGAAGGGGACAGCTTGGCCCAGCACGGGGCCCTGGGGAGACCAGCCTTACCGAAGCCGGCTGAGCTGGGGCAGCTGGGGCAAGCGGTGCAGCAGGGTCTCCAGGCTCTGGTCGCTCAGGCCCTTGCAGGACAATCTGCAAAACAAAGCATCTGAATGAGGTGCGGAAGCCTCGGGAGAGCTCGGAGGGCGGCCTCACGGCCAGAGTCTTCTAGAGACACGTCCTAAGCCAGGGTTGCCCAAAACATTCCCTCTGAGAGCTGGGTCCTTGAGTCGTCAGTGAGGCGGGAGGAAGAGGAAGGTCACAGAAGCTCGGAACATGCTGGGCTAAGCCAAATTAAATAGTTTTCTCTGTGAAGGACTTCTCAGAGCCTTTAATATGCCACTGTGCCTTGTGAATTTCCAAGGGGCTCTTGTAGACTTTTTTCCCCAAATGTCACGGACTAGCAGGATTATTATTTTAAGGGCCATGAAGATTGGCGCTCTGCAAACATACTTGTTAAGAAAAGAGTGCCGCTGAACCCGCAGTCTTGAATATAGTGGTGGAGACAGAGGCAGCAGGTCAGACAAGGAGAGATACAGGCGAGCTCGGGTCTCTGACTGCCCGTCAAAATCAGACTAACCAGCTGATCACTTGTCCAGATAACTCATCAGAACCCAGTCCACCTAGGAGACACTCCAGGCAGCCCTCCTTCTGTGTCTGCTCTGGCTGCAGGACGAGACCACCAGCATCTCTAAGTGCCCTGGGATTTACATGGCCTCCCCCTGGAGTCCCACTTTCCCCAGAGGTGTTGGGCTGTATTTTCCTTCTGCCCCTTTTTCCCTTTGTCCCTGTTCCTTCGTCCCCTGCAGGCTGTCCTTTCCCCTCACTGGGGCCTCCAGGAGCCCGACCCCCCTCCAGTGCATTGTTCCCTGGTTGGGGGGACCACCGTGGAGGGGCAGCCTGAGGTTCTGGAGCTGGAAGCCTCACCGCTGAACCACCGCCAGGGCTCAGGCTGCAGACTCGGCTCCACCTGCTCCGGCTCAGGCATGGGCCTGGGGCTCTGAGCACAGACGGAGCAGCGGCCTTCGCTGAGGGGCAGTCCGTCCACATACCTCCCTGCACGGTTTCCCACTGGACCCCAACTACACAGTGCTGTGACCTCTGGTTGGGTTAATGTGGGGCTTACACACTTTTCTTTTAAGCAACAGAACCTTTACCCACCTCACCATCCCACGTGGAACACCGAAATGTACACAGGCCAAGTGGGCCTGCGGCGGTGGAATCTGGGGAGGGGGCTGGAGCCCTGCCACCTTCGCTGGCCTACCCCGCAGAACCCCAGGACCCAGAACCCCAAGGATAACAATCTTCCTGCACGTGGTCCCTGCACTCTACAGTTGGCAAAGTGTCTTCACACTTATGATCCCATTTCCTCCAACTGCAGCGGAGGGAGGGGGCCCTTAGACCCCCATCAGTGCTCGGACCACCCAGCACGGCCCGCGGGTGGTTTACATAAAGCCTCTCACTGCAGCTGGTGAGCCTCAGCAAGTCCCGGGTGTCCTTCTGTCCCCGTCCCCAGGACCTGGTATACAGTAGGTGCTTAATAGTTAAATAATGGAAGAGCTTTTTGCAGCATTGGCTGCAGTGCTACAGAAAACCCTGGGAGCAGCCTGCTATCCATCTAGACTTTAGGTGGGCGGGGTTTAACAACTTGTGGCACATCCAAACCACGGAGGGTTAGCATGAAAAGGCAGGAATGCGCAAACATTGTGCAAGAAACACATCAGCGACAATCCAGGACAACTGCACATCCAATGGGATACTTGATGATTTTAACATATCATAAAATAATGTTCATATTTTAGGTCTGATAATGGTTTTCTGGTTATGTTAAAAAATAAAAGAGTACTTATCTTTTAGCTGTGCATACTGAAATATCCATAGATGAAATTATACGGTGTCTGGGAATTCCTTCAAAATAATGTGCGTGTGTGTGTGTGTGTGTGCGCGTGTGTGCGTGTGTTGGGGCCATGAGGTGACGCCTATTGAGGTGGGGCCAGGGGAACTCAGAGTCCACGACACTATTCTCTCTGCTTTTATATATGCTTGGAAGTCTCCGTCTGAAAGCGTTTTGAAATTAAAAAGTAACTTTACAGTGGGGAAGTCGGACGAACACTTCCTCGGCCAGGTGATCAAGGTCAACGTCAACAGTGATGTTGCGTCCACTGCATGGACCCGAGATGAGATGCGTGGGGCTCTTGACCTCTGTGGTGTCTTTCCCCAAACCCATCACCCAGGTTGACCATGAGGAAAACATCAGACAAACCCAAAGTGAGGGACGTTTTACAAAATATCTGTCCGGTACTCCTCAAAACTGTCAAGGTCACGAGCAACAAAGATGGAGAAAGTGCCACAGACCAGAGGAGGCTAAGGGACCTGAAGACTGAACGCAATGTGCGGTCCTGGATGGGATTCCAGACCAGAGAAAGGGCTTTAGGAGAAAAACTGGTGAAATCTGAATAGAGCCTGCAGCGCAGTTAATAGTCACAGGGCAAGGTCGGTTTCTTACTTGTGACAAATGTACCACGATAGTAAGTGATACTAACAACCAGGGCAACCAGGCGAGGGAACTTTCTGGACTGGCTTTGCAACTTTTCTGTAAGTCCAGTCTGAAACTAACCCAATGTAAATGGTTTATTAAAAAAATTCATTGGCTCCACCTGTCTTGATATTCCGGAAAAGCTGCGAGGCACTGCCGGCAGTCAAAAGCTCGCCGCGCAGCTCTCAGGTGGTAAGATGCTGTCTGCGAACAGCGTCAAAACCCTGCCCTCCGCGTCCACAGGTGTTTGAACTGAGAGAGGCAGGGCGGACACACGCCAGGCGATCAACCTGCATAAGCCTGTTGCGACGGCCAGGGGGGATTTGAGACGGGAGCCGGAAAGCAAGAAAAAGATGCAGCCAGTGGGGAAACACATAGGGCATGATGTGAAGTGAAATCGTGGACTGCAGCCCGGCTGTGCCTGCGAAGAGGCAAGAACGGAATCTCCAAACGGACAGGGAGCAGAGGGCCACGAGGCCGGACGACAGCACTGGTTGGATGAGGCGAAGGGGCTGTTTCGGGGAGGCGGGTTTGTCTTGGGTTTCTTCATTTTAAGGTAATTACTGTCATACGACGACGATGAAAGGAAAGGCTGACTGTCCACTTTGCAGATGACAAAGCTGAGGCCCAGTGAATTACAGCCATTTGCCCAAGTCACCCAGCCTGCAGGTGGCTGAGCCAGGACTCCTGGTTCAAGTCCAGGGTGGTCACTGACCCAGATGTCCCGGGTGGGTGAGCTGGTACCTGGAGCGGGGGCTGGCCTGAGGAGGGGCCTTCAGAAGTGATAGGCTCCAGCCAAGGAGGCAGACCCTGGGGGGTGCCAGGGTGCGGCTCCCGGATGAAGGGGGCAGACCGGGGCCCCCAGGCACCCTGAGTGGAACGGATGAGGACGGTGAAGACCTGGCCCCTCACAGCTGCTCTCAGTGGGAGGAGGGAGGCGCCTGAAGCTGAGGCAATTCCAGGCAACCAGCCTTCTACCAATAGGTCAGGGAACTCCCATAGGGTAGGGCTACGGGGTCTGGCGGGAAGGGACCAGGAAGGACACCCCCAGCCCAGGTCACTGGGCGGCTGCCCACATTGTGCACTCCGGGGCCGTGTCCCCGTTACTTACGTGACTTCCAGAGGCCCCGGGCACTTCTCTAGAGTGTCACAGAGGCGGGTGAGGCTCAGGGGCTCCAGCTGACACTCACTGAGGCTGAAAAGGGACAGTGGGCGAGGCGGGGGTCAGCAAACGCTCAGGGCCCCTGTACAGACCCTGGGGCTCGCCCCTTCTAACAGCCTGCTCCCCACGGGGCATCCTCTCACCCCAAGACTTCCCTACAGCCCCCATTCCTACCGCTCTGACGGTGACAACAAAGGCCCCCTCAGGGCCCAGCCAACCTTGTCCAGCCCCTAAGTGCTCCGCACCGCCCCTGCCTGAGTCTGGGCCTATCGCCACTCACCTGGACCACTGTAGCGCCCTCTGGGGTTCCCCTCTCCATCCTGCAATCCTTCTCCACCCTGCCGGGTCTTATCTGTTTACCTGCAAATCTGACCAGCCCTCTCCTGTGCTGAGAACCCTCTGAGGCTCCCCATTATCCTTAGGCCTTCCAGAGCCTCACTCGCCTCCTCTCTGTGTATGCGCTCCGGCCACACTAAAATGCAGCCGGGAGCCAAGCTTTGCCCCTTGGCCCCCCTCAACTGTCGCAACCCTGTTCAGGCCCCAGCTTAGGTGTTTCTCTTCTTAAGGGAGGAAACCGAGGCCTGGAGACAAGGGGAGCCCAGCTGGGGTCTCACAGCCCCTCAGGGCAGAGCTGGGAAGTCTTCAGAGAAAACAACATGGAGTCTCTCCTCTAAGGAGAATGCTGGGCCCCTGTCACCAGCCCTCACACTTGTCCCTCTTTCCTTTCCCTTCTCTCAAATTCTTTCCCTCTGTCCCAATCCCCAGCCCTAATCCCCAGGCTCTCCTTACTCCCTGACCCCTCACCCCCACTGTGGTTACCCCCAACCAAGAAGTGGGTGAGACAATACCAGAAGCTCCTGGGGACGCAGCGCTGACCGGAGCCCAAGAACTCGGCTCCAGCTGGCAACTCCGGCACAGATCCGGCAGCCGACAGGTCCCTGGAGTGGGGAAACCATTTGACAGGAAGGGTCAAATCCTCCACGTGGAAGACGACTCATTCGTGAGGGCTGGAAGGGGCCCTGGGGACAATCAAGTCCCTCACTGTACAGATGGGGAAACCGAGGCCCAGGGAAGGGGGACCAGAGCGAGAACGCCAGCAGTTTACACCTGTCCCAGTGGCCAGCACCTGACCGGGTCAGGGGGAGCCAGGACAGAGCCCTTCCTCTCCCTGACCGCCTCCCTGGGCCTCCAGTCTTTTGGCTTCAAGAACCCAGAAGAAGAGACCCCAGCCTGGGAAGCAAGACCACGCTGGGCGTGGGCCGCCCCTGGCTTCACACAGCCCAGCTGGTGTGGCAACGCTTTCCCCAACACGTTAGCTGGGGACCGCTCTGCCTGGCTGGCTGCACACGAGGCCGCCCTTGTGCTTGCCAGGCTCCCAGGGGAGACCAGGGGGCCGGGCCCGCTAGAGGGCAGCGGGGCACGCCTGCGGAAAGTAACTATTGTTCATTGTTTACTGCAAAGATGGGGAAACTTTCAGAGCGCCAACGGTTTCTGGCTTCTCAAATGTGACACTCAAAATGTGTGTGAAACATCAGTGACTCATGTGAACTCACAAGTCTGCAAAAGTCCCCGAGAGGCAGAAACTCAACTGCTCCCCTCTCCCTCCCACGCGGCGGCAGCCTGCTGGCACCTGTCCTGCTGTGGCATCACCTCTGGGCCCCTCCCACCTGCACCGCCTTTTACCAAAGGAGATGGCAGGCAGCTGAGGACTGCACGTTTATGCGGTGGGTTACAGAAGTGGTGGTTAATTCCAATGTGCCAGGCCTGGGCGGGTCATTCTAGGGCTGACAGTGGTCAGCAGGGGCCTGGGGGGCAGGGGCACCTGTAGGAAATGGGGACCCCGCCCCACCCTGGGAGCTGTTCCTTCTCACCTGCCTCTTCCGGCTCCTCCCAGGACGATGCGTTGGCTCTCACCCCTGCAGGCAGAGAGGAGGCAGCAGAGTGAGAAAGGATGAAGGCAAGACAGCAAGAGAGCAGCCCGGCCCGTCAGAGAGGCCTGCAGGCGCCCGCTCTCTCAGCAGATGGGACAATAAATATATGAAGCAACAACTACGTTTACTAAGGCACCTACAAAGCACACCGCAGACGCGATCTCCTTTGATTCTCACAATAAAGCTGTGAGGGAAGGAAATGTTCTTATCCCCATTTTACAGATGAGAAAATTGAGGTCTGGAGAGGCTCAGGGACCTGCTCAAAGCTGCACGGCAGCTACGTGGGTGGCCTGGACTGAACCGGGTCTGTCTGCTGTCGCACCTCCTGCTCTTGGCAGGGGAAGGGGAGGAAAGGGCAGCCCTCGCCTGAAGCCGCACACGATCTGCAGGGCATGGCCCGGGGCTGGGGGGCTGGGCGCCTTCCCCTCTTTGTTCTCATCAGCTCCAGAGACCCCGCAGTGAAGGCTGGTCCCTGAGCACTCAGTGACCAACAGGGAGCTCCCCGATTTCTTCAAAGCTCCCCAGGACAATCCAGAGAGTGAGTAAGGGAGAGCTGATGGACTGTGTCCCATGGTGAATTTGGAGAAATGCGAGTGTCCTTGGGGCTATATTCATTCATTTGTCTGTTCATTCATTCGTTCAGCAGACACCCACCACGTGCTCACGAGACCCCATATCACACAAGGCTCTGAGGATGCTACAAGGTGAATGCGGCAGACGAGGGCACTCACGTGATGTCCAGGTGGAGAACCCACTGCACAGTAGAGAAGCACAGGGCCAAGCTGAACCCAGCGTCCGGGGATAAGCCGTTCTCACTGAGGCTGGAGAACCACAGGAGTGACGCTGACGGAGGTCACCAAGACTCAAAAACACCCTCTTGGTGGTCAGAGCACAGGGCAGGGGAGGGCCATCCCTGAGTCCAGATGATGGGACTCAGGCGGTCAGAGTGTCTCTTCTAACCCCTCATGGTAAAGACAAGGAAATTGAGGCCCAGAGAGCGGCAGGGTCTTGCCCAAGGTTACGAGATGCTGGGGACAGAGCTGAGACCAGAACTCAGTGGTTCCCTCCCAGAGCAAATCTGGGGAGTGCTTTGGGGCCACGGTTGTGCCTCAGTTTCCCCTCGATAAAGGAGAGGTGGTACCCAGTGAAAAATGAAAATACAGGGCCTCTTGTTCAAAAAGCAGGAACAGACGTTTTTCTCTCTTTCGTGGTCTTTATGTGCCATTTAGGGTCCCGCCCTCGGGCACATGAATACTGGTGGGTGAACACAGACTCCCCCAGGCCCTGGTCACACCCAGCCTTCACAGCGTTAAGCAGGTCACACGGGAATCTGCCCGAAGGCTCTAATCTGCATACAATTTGCCTGCAGCCCTGAGCTCTTCCTCCCCACCCAGGGCAGCTCTGAACCGGAGAGGCCACCTGCTCTCCTTCCTGGCATCTATCCCAGTAAAAGACTGTCTGAGCTGGAAGGGCCCTCAGGACACCGCACTCTTTCCAAGGTTGCAGCCCAAATCACACGCCACTCCCTCTATAGTTTGTGTGTTAACTGACTGGGAACCAGGGGCTCAGAGAGGTGATGTAACTTGCCGAAGGTCACACAGGGAAACTAGCACCTCCCCAGCACCAGCATCCTCCCCAGGGCTCCTCTCACTTTGGCTCATAAGACGGGAGAGGAGGAGGGGGGTTGTGGGAGCCCAGAACACAGGGGCCTTTTGGGGCCCAGGAACTCTGGTCTGCTGCAGGCAAAGTCTGGGGTTCCTGTACTCCTTCCAGGGGCCTCCCCTCTTGGCCCTGAGCACCCTGCTCGGGTGTCCTATCTAAGTACACGCCCTCCCTGCCCACCGGCCTGTGCCCCCTGGAACAGCCCCTCCTTGCACCCGGGGCCAGAAGGGCTGCCAGCCGCTGGTTAATCTGTCAATGTGTCCCAGCCATGCCTGCCCCACCCCAGGCGACCTGGCCTCCCAGAGACAGAGTGGAGAAGTGAGACCCGAAACCTGAAGCTGGATCACTGAGTCACAGAGGCCAGTCTCTATTTTAATGAGAATCACAGTATCAACTACGCTTTCCTGAGCACTGACTGCGTTTCAGGGGCTGGACCAGGCGACTGACACGTATTTTCTGATTTAATCTTCACGATAACCCCAGGAGGGAGTGAATGGGACACAGACCCCCTTCCCCCACACCCCCTCATCCTGACCAGGGCAAGCTCAGAGACTGCCCAGCGGCTACTCACTTCAAGGACTGCAGAGGGCCCAGCCCTGGGAGCAGCTGAGCCAGCTGGGCTGCACCTTCGTCCCCCAGAGCATTGCTTGATAAGCTGGGAGGGGCAAGGGGAGAGCGGGTTAGTGGGGGTCGGGGGCCAGACAGGAGCTTGTCTCTCCACCCTGGTCACTCAGTCACTCAGCTTCTCCTGAAACTGGGACAAGGCTCTGGGCTGCACTGGGTCAGCAGGGGTCTCCCCCAGGGTTCCCATCCCGAGGTTCCTGACCCCTGGGGGGTCAGGGATGGGCTTCAGAGGGTGTGCAATGTGGCGGGACCTGTATTTTAGGGGGAGGAGACACAAGCTTGACCAGCTTCCCTAAGGGGCTCCTGACTGCAGAGAAAGAACTGCTGATGGTTATCTTAAAGAACAAAACACAGCCCCACACGCCGACACACACTAACCGATGGCCCCCACCCCCGCCCACCTTCCCCGACTCACTCGAGGTGGCCCAGGTGGTGGCTTCCTTCCAGCGCCTTGCAGAGCAGCTCGAGGTGCTTGGCTTGTAAGCCACAGTGCGCCAGCCTGCGGAGGGCAGAACCGCAGCCCTGCAGCGCCCGCCCCGCTGAAGAGGCGAGACACACAGGCCGAGGAGGAGGCTGCAGGAGAGGGGCCGGGATGCATGGCGCACCCAGACAGAGGGACAGAGGGGGACCGACACACACCGCACGCATAAGATGTCACCCAGGCAGGGAAGAGCCAGAGACAAGCAGAGACCCAGAGAGAGAGGGAGACCAAGACGGAGAGACACAGAGACAGGAGAGAGGTTGAGACAGTGTCACAGGAGGACAGACAGACAAGGAGGGACACAGAAGAGAGAGGCCAGGAGGGTATCGATGGGAGCCCTGGGGGGGCTGAGTTAAGCCCCCAGGCCGAGGCCTGAGGCCCCAGGATCAGGACAGAAGGGGCTGCACGCCTCCCATTCTCTCCGTCCAGAATTCCTACCACCCATCAGCCGCTGGAGGTAGGGGGGCTAAAGGAAGTGGGGGACCCTGGGCCAGGGAAGGTGATCGAGGGGGCTGCCTCATGAGCACTGTCTGGGACGGGCCGGGCATGGGAGGTGGGAGGCAGGAAAGCCAGGCCAACTCCTGGGTACAGCAGGTGGTGTCCTCTGGGGAGCCCCTTGTCCAGGGGCTGGGGGCCAGGCTCTTTGAGGGGGAAGAGAAGAGGCTGGAACCACAGCCGAGGCCTGCAGCCATCACTGTACCTGATCCTTTGGGAGCGCAGGGGCAGCTCAGAGGGCGTCTGGGGCACGTGGCTGTCAGGAAACACAGCCCTGGAGGGACACACAGCACGGCCAGGCTGGGCAGATGCCTTGTCCATTGTCTCAAAGTCCATCCTCAGCCTCCCCTCCCAGCACTCCATCTCTATATGAGGCCTGGAGACAGCCAGACCCTGGTTCTGGCTTCTCGGCTCCCTGGCCGTGTGACCTGGGACAGATCACTTAAGCTTTCACTGGGAGGGTGTATGTGAATTGCCTTCATGTGGTGCTTGGTGCACAGTGAGTGCTCAATTAACCCTGGCTGTTACTCATTCATCTCGTCATCATAACCGTCAGTGCCTTCAGAGATGTCAGCCTCAGCTCCAAGCAAGCTTTCAACAGCTCAGACCCCACAGAAGAGGTTTTAGGCGGACACTGAGGAGCAGAGCTGAGTCTGCCCATGTGCTGGCCTGGGGCAATCTGGGAAGGAACCCTGGAGGAGGCAGACACACTTTAAAGGGTCCTTGTGCTAAAGGGAGGCAGAAGTTCTGACCAAAATCAGAACTACAGGCCAGATGCTCCTCTGGGTGTAGGTGGAAGGACCTCAATCTCTGAGTGGGGGAGGGCCCCACTCCCGCCCCAGGGTGCCGTCTGCATCCTGTATCCCAGGGCTCTCTGCAGGCCCCACTTGGGAAACGGGGAGGCATTTTGTCCTTCGACTCTCCCCTTTAGGGCTGCGTCCCCTGCCAAGCCTGCTGGCTCCCGGCACCTTCGTGAATCTGGCAAGGGCTCCTGGCGGCTGAGTGGCACTGTCCAGCTGTGGAGGTCGGGCTGGGGGTGGCCCTGGCCGAGGGCGGGCAGGGGATAGTGTTGGGGCCCTACCTCCTCTGCATCCCCGCCTGCTCCTCTGGCTCTGGGGCAAAGGTGAGGACCACGGTTTTGTGCAGCAGGCTGCGGAGAGAAGAGAGGAGGGTTATGGGATCCCTGTTGCTCCATGTCATTTTTCACCTGGCCTGGCGGCACCTCTAAGGTGCCACCCCCCCGCCTCTAGCTGCAGCCACTTCCTCCACCTCGACCCTGACTTCTTCTGAGCTTCTGGGGCCTGAAGTCTGTTTACCACAGAAATTTCGCAAACTTCTCAGCCTCATTTCCTGGCAAGTCTTTGAAAGAAGACTTCTGTTCTGCCTTCCCTCCGGTTGGGGCCTCAGGCTGAAACTCTCCTCCCTCTGCCCATTGGTGTTCCTTCTGCGCTCGGGCACCTGCGGCCGGGGGGACTCACCCCAATGGGGCGAGGTCACTACCAGCTGGGGACAGACGTTGGGAATCCACGACAGGCTGTGACTTACAGCCGGGCCTCCCTACCCTCAGCTTTGCAAACTGAACGTTATATGTATATTCCTCATGACAAAAGTCACACTTCTTCCCTGTGGCAAACTTAGAAAATATAGTAAAGTAAGAAGAAAATAAAGAAAAATCACCCACGCACCACATATCCACTGCCACTGATAACATTTTGGAGTGGGTCCTTCAAGGCTCTAGGGTTTTTTATTAATCGAAGTTAATGTTCTTTCTTTTTTTTTTTCCCTTAAAAAAATGGGATTAAAATTACAGATTCTCTTTTCAAAATTAGTTTTTCACGGGACAGATGAGGCAAACGTGACAAAAGGCTGATAATTACTGGTGGGAACTAGGGTGTTCATTTCACCATTCTCCCTATTGCTGAGTATGATTGAAAAGCTTTATTATAAAAATGATGAGTTAAAATTTCTAGGTTTACTTAATAAGCCACAGCCACCCCTCCACACTAAAGCTGCAGCTGTGTCACTGTTCCATCGAGTTCTCTTGGGAGGCAACTTGGTTTATTTAGCTAATATTGTATTAAACATTTAAGTTATTTCCATTTTTGCCTCTTGTAATCAATGCTGCGGTGAACATCCCTGCAGCTAACCGTGTTTGCACAATCACACTAACTGTGTTTGCACAATCACAGTGATTTCTTTAGTATAAAGTCCTAGAAGGGAATGGAGCGCCATTTGGAATGCCCAGGACCCTTGACTGAATCACTATATGCAGTGAACCAAGGCCTCCGACCCACCTTGTGGGTGAACCCGATCTCCCTTTCCTCCTTCCAGGGGGTTTAGAGCAGGGACCACCCTGCTCGGCTGAGCGCCCCTCTAGGGGGGGACTGTGTTGACATTAATTAGCATCTGACCTCAGCTCCCTAGACTGAATACTGGGACTTAGAGACACAAGCTTGGGCTCTGTCTTAGGTGGGGCTCCCCCGAAGCAGAGCCCGAGCCTGTGAGTGGAGTGGGGTCACGTGTCACTTGGTCACTTGTGCACGTGATGTATGGAGGAGTGCTCTCAGGAGACACCGGTGAGGGACTCAGGGGAGCAGAACAGAGCAGGTCTTCAGCCTGATCCCACAGGAAGCTCTGGAGAGTGAATGGCACCAAAAGTTTGTCCCACCTGGAGCAAGGGGGCCGGAGAGCTATACCTGTGCCTCGCTCACTGGCCACTCCTGGCCGGGGGGAAAGGGAGGGGTGTCCTCTCCAGGCATCCCTGGCTCCTACCATCCCAGGGCAGAAGTATAAGCTGTGAGCGGCCAGCACGCACAGCATGTAGGGACAGGCACCCCAGATGTACAGGGGGTCTGGGCAGGGCACCAGCAGCTCTTCTCCAGGTCCTGAAGGCCTGGGGCCAGAAAGGAGTCCGAGGACTTTGAGAGACTGATGGGAGAGCCCGTGAGCTCCAGGCTGGAGGCGGGAGTGGGGGGTGCTGGTCCACAGAGAGTTCCCACCTGATGTGCAGCTCTGCCAGGGTCCGGCACGTGCTCGCTGCACCCAGCACGCGGTACAGCCCGGCCATAGAGAGCCCATTGTCGCTGAGGCTGTGGAGAGCACGAGGGAGACAGCCGTCAGCAGGCAGCTGAAGCCCAGACAGCTCCAGCCCCTGCCCCTGGCCCAGCAGCTTGCTGGCTGTCACTCTTGGGAGGCCCTGGGTCCTTAATCCTCAAAGGATCTGGCCCATGTGGATGAGCCGAGACGCACGACCCCCTCCCCTACTCAGAGAACAAAGTTCTCCAGCTGGAGCGATGGGAACTGACGATTCACTGTTTTTGCCTCTCTGAGCCTCAGTTTCCTAGTAAGTAAAATAATCACATTTTAATCCCGTTTTACAAATGGGGAAACTGAGGCCCAGAGACATGAAATTACTTTCCCAGGGTCACAAAGTGACTAAGTGACAGAGCCAGGATTTAAATCCGAAACACTGTTACCCAACCTCACTGCTCCCCCACCCCAACCCACACTTGATGCTCAGACCCTAACTCACCCCTAAAACCCCAGCCCCACCCACGCCATGCAACATCGCAACACACCCAACAGCCTTTCTCTCTTTCCATCCCACCACCCCGACAACCCACCCCTTCCCCCAGCACTGTACCCCCACCCTAACACACCGCTTCCCACCCCAAAATCCCAACCCAACACCCCAGCACCCGTCCACACAATACCCTGATGCTTTTCCAATGCAGCTCCCCACTGCACCCCATCCAGGGCTGTTGTGAGGACAAACTGGGACACTAGCTATTGAGGTACAGTGGACACATTCTACACACGCAAGGAGTTTTCACACTTGGAGCTAAGTGGCTCATGCCAGAGGCGGAAGCAGGGCATGGTCGAACCACTCCAATTTTGCTGGAACTGGGATGGCCGGTAGAGCAGCACCATTTCTGGTGACCGTGGGCATGGGGACCAGGGGTGGCAGGGACCAGCTGGGGCTCCAGGACCCTCCCCGCTACCCGATAGTGGGGTGGGCAACTCACTCCAGCTTCCTGGTGATGTGGAGCTGGGGCACGGCCTCTGCCATCAGTCTGCAGCCCTCATCTTCCAGCTGGTTCCCTGAGAGGCTGAGAGAGAGGCCCAATGCCCCGTGCTGCTAGGGTGGGCCCCCTCAACCTCGGCACTCACGCGGTCCCCCACCGCCCCCAGTCAAAGCATCAATCCAATAGATGAACCTTAGTAATAACAGCAAACACTGAAAGACGGCATCCTACACGCCTGGCGCTGTCCTAGGCGCCTCTACACTTACTGGATATTTAATCCTCATGAGAACTCTACTTCCTAGAGTTGTTATGGTACTATTATCAGTTGTTAGGCACTATTGTTATCCTCATCTTACTGATGAGCCAACTGAGGTAGAGTGGTTAGACCACTTGCTCAAAGGAGGACCTGGGACTTGAACCCAGGCAGCCTGACTTCAAGGCCCCCACTTTCAACTGTTTCTTTATGCTGTAACATACATAATCGCTTCCTGTGATAAACTCCATGATTATAGGGGCATCTGATCTGGTCTGGGGGTCAGGGAAGTCTTCCTTGATGTTGGCGCTACTTGCTGGAAACACTAGGAGTTCAATAGGTAAGGGGTATGAAAGAGAAGGGGGAAGAGTGTTCCTGACAGTAGGAATAGCACATTCAAAGGCCCTGTGGCATAGCACATTTGAGAACCCGAAAGGGTCTAGCATGTCTGGATCAAAGATTGAGTGGGAGGACGGGGTCAGATGGGGCTCTGCGGTTAGGGGTGGGGCTCTGGATCACACAGGATTTTAGGATTTGGGCTTTATCTTGAGCAGTGGGAAGGAGTGAAGGAGGCAGGCAGCAGTGAAATGCATTTCACTCTCTGCCAGGTGGAGGTGGCCAGGGTGGAAGCAGGGGACCCAGTGAGGAGGCGGATGGGATCATTCAAGTGAGAGATGTAAATGGTCTGGACTAGGGAGTTGAAATGAAAAGAGGATGGAGAAAAGAGGATGGTTTTGAGAGTGATGTAGCAGGCTAGTTGACTCAGGATGGACTGGCTATTGGGGGAGGTCAAGGGAGCTGAGAAGTGTCTGGGCTACGTAACCAGGTGGGTGACAGGGCCTTACTTCAGGTGAGAGCACTGGGGGAGGGGCAGGCTCAGTGGTGGCAAGTAGGTGGAAGCACGAGTTTGGTAAAACCACCTTCTAATCCTGTCTTGGTTCTCCCAATGGCACAAGGTCAAGGCTCAAGTTTTGGTCACCAACGCAGGCCTCACCCCATCCATCTCACCCTGGGGTGGGTCATTCATCTTACAACACATTATGGCACTCCATCACTCCACCTTCGTACCCATTTGATTTCCTGGAATGGTCCTGGCAGGGGTCCCCTCCTGGTGACATGGCAGGACCTCCACCAATCCCCAAGCCCTCCTCTCAAAGGCCCCGCCCAGGAGCTGGGCATCATGGGAATTTCTCCAGCCCCAAAATAGGTCTTCTCACTCTATTCTGGGAGGAAGACAGAGGGTGAGGGGACCCCGAGGGCTGTGGTTTGGAAGACAGACCTGGGTGTGGTGGGATTTCTGCTTTGCAGATCTCAAGGAGAGTGATTATGAGGCTGAGGCTGGGAGTCAGACTGTCTGAGCTTGAACCCTGGCCTGGACTCTTCCTAGCTGTGTGACATTGAGAAAACTTGCCTTTCTGTGGCTTAATTTATACATGATAAGATGTATGTAAAGGCACCTGGCACAGGGCAAGTGTTAAACAGTGGTGGCTGTTACAATGATCTAATTCCCCCAAATTCTTAATGAGGCAGCATGTCCTTGCTATACTGCCCTCCTCTCCTGTCTCCTGCCCCAGCGCTTTCCACAATACTCACTCCACTTCGTCCAGGTGGGGGCCTTTCCGGAGCTGGGCTAAGAGCATCTCCACCTCATGGACCCCAAGCTGACACTCCTGTAGCCTGGGGTGGGGGTGGAGACAGAGGGGTTTAGGGCAAGAAGCTACACCATGCCTCCTCGAGCTCCGAATGCCATCACCAGGTGTGGGAGCTGGGGAGCCAGGAGGCCGACACACCAGGAATCCAATCCTAGCCCCACTTCTCAGTAGCTGAGCGATCTTGGGGATGGCACTTAACCCATCTGAGACTCAATTTCCTCCTCTGTCAAATGGGAATAACAATGTGTATTCTGCAGGGCTTTCAAAAGAATTACAATGAGGTAATGGATTATAATAGACCACAGCGCCCAGCATACAGCAAAGGTCCATTAAATTGTAGCTATTATTGTTGTCGTTATGACAGATGCTCCTTGTTTGGGCCAGGATGGGTTACTCATGTCCTTTCCTTGCTCCATGTCTGCTTTTCCCTTTATCCTCCCCAACCGTGCTATGCCTTCCCTGGGAAGGGACCCTCCCCCCATATCACATCCCTCCCCTTAAGGTAATGGATCCCACTGAGGTACCTGAGTGTCAGGCTTCTGCTCTGAGCCTCTTTCCTTGAGCTGGCACTTTCCTGTAGGTCTGGGGCTCTGGTAAGAACAAATCCAACATTGGCCTGGGCTCAGGGTCCAAGGTCTAATGGACCAAGCCTCTTCCCTTGCCTTCTAGGGGCTGAAGACCCTGTAGCAGGACCCACAGTGAATGTGTAACAAAGATGGTTGCTTGGAGGTGCTGAAGGTGCTATTCAGCAAAGCAGCAGGAGCAAAATGTTTGAGGTCAAATGGAACCTTTATTCAAATTCTGGCTCTGCCATATACAGCTGGGCATATGCAGCCTTGGGCAAGTCGCTTCACCCATCTGAGCTGCCATTTTCTCTTCTCTAAAATGGGATGACAATATCTAACACCTAGAGTGATTGAAAGATTGAATGAGATGATGTATGGCCAAGTGCCCAGCATAGGCACAAGATTGAAGCTTAGTAAAAAGGAGCTGTTATTGTCTAAGACGTGATGGTCTCCATTTGTAGATGTACGTAGACCCAGATGTACATGTATGGTTCCGAAGGCCAGGAGCATGGACTGTATGTGGGCCCAGTCCACGGGAAGCCATGGCACCTCCAGGCTGTCTTCCACAGGGCCAGGGGAGGGCTGGGGGCTGCAGGGAGCTGGGACATTATGAGCCGGGTTTCCACAAACTTCTAGATCAGTGCTGTCCAACAGGACTTTCTGCAGTGACAGAAATGTTTTCTATCTGTGCCATCCACTATGGGAACCGCTAGCCACCCATGGACATTGAGCACTTGAAATGTGGCTAATGTGACTGATGAGCTAAAATGTTCATTTTACTTAATTTTAATTAATATAAATTTAAATAGCCACATGTGGCTAGTGGCTACCATGTTGGGCACTGCAGCTCTAGACAGTCGGAAGGGAAAAAGACGTTGGTCTTACTAGATCCTGGTGCAGGTGAAGAAACTGAGGCTCAGAGCAGGGAAAGGACTGTGTCCATCTGGGACTGGCCAAGCTGGAATCCACGCACAGCTTGAACAGCCATCATTTGAGTGCCAACTGGATGCCAGCAGTGTTCTAAGCACTTCAAATGTATTAATTCACTTAATTCTCAGAACAACTCTAAGATGTAGGTACCATAATTGCCTTCCCCTTTTCTTAGTTATAAGAGCTTTCCTTGCGTACTAATGCCAATCTTACAGTATCTTCATGGCCTCCCTAAGGGTCTGACTCACTCTCAAACTTCTGGGGATGTTCCCTCACCATGGGAGCCAGATGTGGTCCAGAGATGCTAGAAGAAGCTAAAGTCCTTTGCCAACTCTGAGAAGTAAGTCATCTCTCAGGGCAGCAGTAGCAAGAAGAATCCCCACATTCTAGCTCTTTCTAAGGTCTCTTGGCCACCTTTCCCCACAACTGCCCGAGGCCAGATCACTTCTCAGGCTGAGCCCAGCTTCACCTCCACCCCCTCAGTTTCTTACCCTGGTAGCTCTGCAGCTGTCTCTGCAGGTGGGGAGAGAAGGAAGATGAGGTCCGCCTTCCTGCAGGGTCAGACACCAAGCCATGAAACCCATGGACTGGAAACCAGCACATCACCTCCTACCTGTGCATCCCTTGCTGCCCCCAAAATCCAGAGAAAGCTGATTTTGTAATTGACAGAGAAAAAACAGAATGGGCAAAAGTGCTCCAAATCAGATATGTCCAGAATTGTGATTATGTCATTGCTTGATGAATCCTCAGTGTTTTAAAAAGTCAGGAAAAGGGGCCAGCCCCATGGCGGAGTGGCTAAGTTCGCATGCTCCGCTTCAGTGGCCCAGGGTTTCGCTGGTTCGGATCCTGAGCACAGACATGGCACTGCTCGTCAGGCCACGCTGAGGCAGCATCCCACATGCCACAACTAGAAGGACCCACAACTAAAAAATATACAACTATGTACTGGGGGGATTTGGGAAGAAAAAGCAGAAAAAAAGTCAAGAAAACAATTTTTACAAGGAAGATAATAAAAATTAGGAATGCTGAGAGTTTTTATAAGAGTCATAGCATTTTAGGATTAAGAGGCACTGCGCTTAACCTACCCAGGGATCCAAACAAGCAATGCTGGTTCAGCACCATGGAGAGCAACACGCGGCTAAGGACTCCGGCTCTGCCTGTCCTTCTTGGATTTGTTGATTCATTCCCTCATCTATCCACCAACCCATCCACTCATCTTTCTTTCTTTCTTTCTTTTTTTTTAAGGTTTTATTTTTCCTTTTTCTCTCCAAAGCCCCCTGGTACATAGCTATATATTTTTAGTTGTGGGTCCTTCTAGTTGTGGCATGTGGGACACCGACTCAGCATGGCTTGATAAGCGGTGCCATGTCCACGCCCAGGATCCGAACTGCATAAACCCTGGGCCACTGAAGTGGAGCACGTGAACTTAACCGCTTGGTCATGGGGCCGACCCCCGAATCCATCCATCTTTCTATTCATTCACTATTTATTGAGTACCAGGTGCCAGGCCTGAACTAGGCTCTGGAGACACCAATGTGAGTAAAACAGACCCAGGCATGCACACGTGGGTCTTACAGACTAGTGGCCTCCTTTTCCCATCCTCCACCCTCCCTTCCCCCTTTCTCAAGACCCTGAAGACTAGGCTCCCACCCTTTCTACTTACGTGACCTGTAGCATCCTGACGGTAGGGCACGTGACTGCCACCTCTGTCAAGCGGAGTAGGGTCCAGTCGGAGACATGGTTGCGGCTCAGGCTGCACAGTGGTGGCAAAGGTGTCAGGAGTGAGTCCCCTATCCCAAGGGCCCCAGACCTGTACTCTCAAAGGGAGGAGGATGGCTTGGGCAGGGGTGGCAGAAAGACTGCTTACTCAAGCTTCCGGAGGTGCGTCAGGTGAGGGAGTATCTTCACGATGCTCAGCACCTCCTGGTCCTTAAGCTGGTTGTCCTGAAAGCTGCAGGGAGATCGAAGCCCGGTCCCTTAGCCCTGGGGATGGGGCACTTGGAAGCCCCAGTTGGCAGGTAACAGGCCACCCTTATGTGGGAAACACAAGACAGGGGCCGGGAACAAGTTGGTGACCTGCTCCATGGTATCTAGCAGGTGCACCTAGGAGGAAAAGCCCTTTATTGGACTCACTTCTGTCCCTATTCAGTCCCTATGGGGGAGTTTCTGCCTGGTGGCCCATGGGATCCAGAGGATGGCCTGTGAAGGTCTCATGAGGTGAGATGAGCAGACCCTGCACCCTGCTCTCAAGGCTATGTCTGGGATGTGCCTGAGGCTCCCAGGTGATGAGCAGAGTCTAGAACAGGATGCAGGAGATGCTGCTTCTAGCCTCAGCTCTGGCCCTGACTCATCCAGAGCCCTAGGCCAAGCACATTCCTTTCTGACCCCACGTTCCCCACCTGTCAAATGGGGTCCACAGCCCAGCACTGCCTGGGTTCCTAGTTGCAGGGACAGAAGAACTAAAGAGCGTGAGGGTGCCTTTGTGCATGACCACTTGGGTCAGGCCAAAGGTTTGGAAATATTGAACTGGTTGACATTTACTTTTCTTTCCTGATCAGCAAGAGTGAACTTAATATTTTTTCCCATCACCCAGAGTGATCACGCAAAAAGACACCAAGTGGAGGAGGAGAGAGGAGAGCTGTGGTCCCGCTAATGCTCCACTCAGCAAGCGGCGCACCCGTGCGCTGTGCTGCATCTGCCTGGACGAAGTGGTGCCTTTTCTAAGTTTCATAAAGGGGCCATATGAACTAGCAGCAGTTCTGCCAGTGAGCTGCTGAGGAGGCTGCCACTTTCTCAGGCCACTCATCACAGACACAGGGCAGGAGTATGTTTGTGCCTATGTGCTTAGATGTGTATGTGGATCTAAGTGTGCATGCATGTGTGTGCTGCACATGTGCACACCTATGAATGTGCATGCATGTGGGGCATATACTTAAGTGAACTGGCAAGTGTGTGTATACACATGTGCACAAATGTGGAGGAATGTGTGCTTCATGCATATATGTGTACCCACAGTGCCTGACAACTGCCTACACACTGCCATCCCTTCTCTTGGGGTCACAGAAAGAGTGGAGGGAACCTCAAAAGTCAAGCTCTTTCAAGAGGCCCCAAAATGTGAGATGAGAGAAGCACTGCTCTGGGGTCTCTGAGAGCCTTGTGTTTGGATCCAGCCCACCCAGTTCTTGGACTGATGCCTCCCCTCTCTGGGTCTCAGTCTGGCCAGACCCTGATGGAATCAAACTTGTTGACAGGGGGACCCTGGGACCTGGGCAGTGACTCTTGCCCCTGGCCAGGGTACCCTCCTGGAGATCACTCACCTGACCTCTTCCAGCTGTGGACAGAGGAACAAAGCCTGCACCACGTGGCTGATGCCTCGGGCAGTGATCTTACTTCCCGCTAACCTACAAGTAAGCAAAGACGGTGAAGAAGGATGCCAGTGGGAAAGGGGGCGGGCCAGGAATCTGCCCCTCGTAGGGTTGAGGGGAGGGAGGAGAGTTCCAGGCATCCCAGGCTGAGGGTCCCTCTCGGTCCCAAGCCCTGGCTCACCCCAGCTTCTTCAGGCTCCCCATTGTTGGCAGGCTCCTGGAGAGGGCTTCTGCAAAGGCATCCCCACACTTCCTGCTCTTAAAGCTGCCACAGGAAGAGGCAAGGTGGCAGAGGATCAATGCTGGTCATCACCCACCCCCTCCTCCAACAGATGGAACTTAATACAGTAATGCTAATAGTAGGAGTAGTAATTGTTGTAGTAGTAACAAATACATATTATGCCAGAGGCTGCTAATTGTCCACCAAAACCCATTCTCCACTTACATAGCTATAGCCGGGAGTATGGTTTCCCAGCCAGAGACAGCATTTCCCAGCCTCCCTTGCAGCTCAGTGCAGCCACATGACCATGTTCTCATCACTGGAATGTTCTCACCACAGGAATGAGTGGAAGGGATGTGCCCTATTTCCAAGCCTGAGCTTTAACATTGGGTGCATCTAACCCATGCTCTCTCTTTCCGTTCCCCCAAGCCAGAGCACAGATGTACCCACGACGCAGCTTTGATCATGCAGATCAAGATGCCCAAGGAGATGATGGAGCAACAATGGAAGGGACCTGGGTCCCTGCCCGACCACATGGAACTGAGTCATCCCACTGACCTGGACCATCTACCTCTAAGTCTTCCATGAGAGTGAAAAAAAGCGCTACATTATTTAATCCACTGCACTGGGGCGGGGGGGGGAGGCTTTGTCACTACAGCCTAGCCTTTTCTCTAGCTATTACACACATCAAACCTTTACTGTGTGCCAGGAACTATACTAAGAAGTGTTTTTTATGCATTATCTCAGTTCATTCTCACAACAACCCCATGAAGTAGGTATGATTATTGATTCATTTTAGGGATGAAGAAACTCAGGCTGAGAAGTTTAATGACCTGTCCAAAGTCAGACAGTCTCTAGCAGCACAGCCTGGATCAGAGGCTCTGGCCCATGACCGAGAGAGAGAGAAAGAGCGTCCAGAAACTGCAACAAGAGGAGATCCAACTGGACCTCAGAGATCCTGGCGAGGCATGAAGCTTCCTCACTGTGTCACAGGCTAAGGGGCAATGAGGGCCTGTCTGTTCTGATACTCAAGACGCTGACCCCATTTCCCTCAGCAAGAGGCTGCTAGACTGGTTGGCCTCCACTCTCCCAAAAGCCCAGTTCCCTCCCAGGTCCTCCCTAGTCCTCCCCTGCCCTTGCTCTCACCTGAGACTCTCTACCTGCCCACAGCTTGCCAGAGCCTCAGGGCAGGAGGGCTCCAGGGGGCAGCCCTCAAAATTCAAGTGGACAGGAGCATCCCTGTGCCCCAGGATGTTGGTCACAGCAGCCAGGTCAGCGTGGGTCAGTGGGAAGTTGTGGAACTGCAGTTGATAGGGGAGACTCTGGGCCACCAGGCCGGCCAGCTCAGACTCCTGTGTCTCGCTCACACAGTGACACAGCTCTACCACCTTCGGCCCCGTGAGCCTGCGGGTGGCCAACTTCCTCAATGCCTGCGCGACCGCAGCCTGCTTGGCACTCACCCACACCTCGTCTCGCTGTGCCAGCTGGCTGAGGAAGTGGCGGCAGGCACAGGATGCCAGGCCCGACAGGAAGGCGGGAAGGTGGTCTGAGAGGCCCAGTCGAGCTTTGGTCCGCAGCACCCAGCGAGAATTCAGGGTGACATGGCGGGCGAGTGCATCTTGGTCCACCTCGGGGCTGGCCATCAGGTGCAGGGCAGCAAAAAACTCCTGCAGGCTGAGGTAGGGGAAAGCATAGCCTGTCTCCTGGCGCCCAGGGCTGATGCAGATGCAGAAGGAGATCAGCAGGCCGTGGGCAGCCCCAAAGGCCAACGTGGCTGGAGGGATGTCTCTGGCAGAGAAGATAACCTTCCCGGTCTCCAGGCCACTCAGGGCCACCTCACAGAGACCCATCAGGGAATTGTCAGGCAGGTACCCACGGGGCCTGAGGGCGAGCATCATCTGCACATAGGTCTGAGTCATGGTGGGGAGGAGGGCGGCAGACTGGCCTGGGGAGCTGCCTGGGAGCAGATGGTGGAGGCAGACGCAGGTGACACGGCACAGTGCAGGCACCGCACACAAGCTCCGGAGACGTCTGTTTGCCCGTAACTCTGCCAGGGCAGCCTCCTGCGACGGCAGGTCGCTGAAGAAGCGGCCCACGAACTCCTCCACCCGTGGCCTGTCAAAACCCCACATGTGGACAGTGGCCGCCTCCGTGGGCACACAGGCGGGCAGCTTCCCTGGACGTGAGGTGGCCATTACCCAGCAGCCGGGCAGGAGGGTCCCACGGCAGAGGTCAGAGAAGAGGGTGAGGGCTGGACCTAGGGCCTCAGGATCTACAGTCTCTCCGCTGGAACAGGGCTGGAGGGCCTCGTCCAGCCCATCAAAGATCAGCAGGACCCCATTAGCATTGTCCTCCAGGTACTCAAAGACGGCGTCAGGGCCCTCCTCGGGGCTCAGGTACAGATCAAAAAGGAGCTGAGGCAGCGTCAGGACACTTGTGATCAGGTTGAGCTGGCGGAATTCAAAAAGGAACAGGGCCTGGAAGCGGTCCAGCTGGCCGTCGGCCCACTTCTGGCAGAGCCAGTGGGCCAGTGTGGTCTTGCCCATGCCTGCCTTCCCCAGGAGCACCCTCACCCTGGGACCCTTGTCAGCCCTGGTGTTGAGGAGGTCCAGGATGCTCACGTCGGTGCCATCTTCTGCCTTGGGGTCCCCCATAAGGGCCCCCTCCTGAGTGCTGAAGGGCGCCGTGGCTCGGCTCCACTGCAGGACTGGGGGGACGTAGGCCTGGGGGAAGGCAAGCGGCTGCCCCGGCCCCAGGATCCTGCCGCCGTAGCGCTGCTGGGCAGAACTCCTCAGCAGCTTCAGGTACCTCTTGGCCAACTCTGCAGGGGGCAGGGAGACGGCGTGAGGGCAGAAGGCCTCCCCGCACCCACATCCCCTCCCCTCAGAGTCGGCTGTTGGGAGCCAGTAGCCTCAGCTGTGTATGTACAGGACGCAGTGATGGCAAGAGCACACAGGGCCTCTCGTGTCACCCAAATTCCTCGAAAGAGTTGGTTCTACAGCAGCACAGGCTCTGGCAGCCATTTAAACAGAGGGTTATGAATGGGGACGTGTGGATCATGGCTTGATTTGTTTTGCAACAACTGAACTGGTGTCAAGTTTTCAGTCTGATGGGGGAGGGGAAGGAGGCACCTCCTTTGCAACGTCTCAGTGGAACAACCTCTTGCTGTGATGTCTGAGTGACCTGTGCCCCTCCCCAATGTTTCAGTCCTGCAATGCCCAGGGGTGAGCAACAACCTGCAGGCCCAGGTACTAACCCATCAGAACTGCAGGAGCTGGGCCCCTACAGGCCCAGGCATGGGCTTCTTAATTGCTGGGTCATTGGGAGATGCTGAGTGGCCCAGGGGAAGGACTGGGGCCACTCTGGGAGCCTACACTGCGGGTACTGGGGTAGTGGCCTATGTTATAGAGATGTGAATCGTCTGACCATGGGTGGATCCTCTGGCTATGCCCACGGGGCTTGGGTTTCCCAGCTGGTGGGAGAGATGGTTGAGAACAAGGGCTTTTCTGAACAACTGGTGGAGAGTGAGAGAAGTTCTGTGTCCTCCACTCCCCCTGGCCCGGCTGGTCCTCAGCAGCTCCCATGTCTCCATGGGCCCCAAAGGGCTTCTGTCTTGGGTGATTCCCCCTGGTATCCTGCTCACCCCTAAACTGGCCAATGAGGACCCAGGCCTGAAGGCATGCAGGTCACCTCCCTGGGGATCCCTCAACCCTGAGGACATGGGGGTGTCCCAGGAAGAGTCTGGATGATGAAGCCGCAGCGTTCTGGGATGCTTCAAGCTCTTCAGCTGAGCCATCTCTGGAGAGGCCCTCCTGCGGCCTTTGGGGGAGGCTATTCCTTGCTAGACTCAGCCCCTCTTCTGCCCACACAGGACCTCCAATCCTTCTCTCCTGGAAGCTTGCAAGACAAGAGTCACTGGGCCCCTGGAGGCTTGTCAGCAGGGAACAGAGTCCAGGATCTGTGTCCCGGCGCCAAGGCAATCCAATCCCTCTGTTTGGGTCCCGCCTCACCTTGGTACTCACTTAGCTGCTGCTTCCTGGACTGCTTCGGGCGGGGCGAGGACCCACAGCTCTGATGAGGCCGCTTGATACCTGGAAAGAATGAAGGAAAGAGTAAGTGATGAGGTTTGTAGGCCTGGGCTGAGGGGGTACCCAGCATCTTTGGGGAGCTTCATTCCACAAACGAGCTGCAGGCAGACAAGCATATCCACACCCAGAGGCTGAAGGAAGGCAGGCAGTGGACAAAGGCTGCATCAGTACCAGCTTCTGTTTGCAGAGGGGGTCCTGGGCCCTGGTGAGAGGGCCAGAGGCTCTGGGCTGGGGGATCTCCCAGTCCAGCACGCAGGGTGAAGGGCACACAGCCAGCAGCCTCAGAAACACTTAGTCCCAAGCACTAAATGGCTTGGGAAGGACCCAGCTCTGTGGAGGCCACCACTAGTTGGAAAAGAAGAGTTTCCAACAGGCTTGGCCAGGGCTGTGCCCCACCCCGTGTGCCTGTGCGCTTCATCACTCTGATTTCCCATCTCCCACATTGCCTCACTGCCTCAAATGGCTTCGTGAGTTCTTCAATGGTTGCCTGGATTTTCAAGAGTCATTCTAATGCCTTTCTGAAGATGTTGGGAAAGGAAGAAGGAAAACAAGAAGGAAGGGGAGAGAGAAAGGAGGGGAGGGAGAAAGAAAAGAGGACTTAGGGGAGAAGTTTAAGAAGAAAAGCAGGATGCTCCTACAGCTAGGACAGTGAGCAATCAGAACAGCCCCTGAGCAGGCCCCTTGCCCTGCCAAGTGTCAACTGTTTAGTTGCTGGATTGCAGGGAGACCCAGGGGTCCCAAAGAGGGACTAGAACCAGTTTGAGAGTACTTCAATAATTTAACACGTCGTCTGTTAATGAGGGACTGAATCAGGCCTGGTGACAGCCATGTGAGAATTATGCCAGCCTAGTGATAAGGGTCGGAAGGGAGCAGGGACCAGGACAAACAGTTTTGATTGTTGAGGAGCTGGGATTGTGGGGTGGATGTTTCCTGTTAAAGCATGTTGGTGTTAGTGCCATGCACAGCTATAAGCAAAAAGTTCACATTTCTACAGAAATAAAGGTTCTGAACCCACAGCAAACATCATACTCAATGGTGAAAGACTGAAAGCCTTTCCCCTAAGATGAGGAACAAGGCAAGGAAGGCTGTTTTCACCACTTCTATTCAACATAGTACTGGAAGTGCTAGCCAAAGCAATTAGGCAAGAAAAAGAAATGAAAGGCATCCAAATTGGAAAGGAAGAAGTAAAATGATTTCTTTTTGCAGATAATAGGATCTCATATGTAGAAAACCTAAAAACTCTACAAAAAACATTTTAGAACTAATAAATGAATTCTGCAAAGTAGCAGGGTAGAAAGTCACACACAAAAATCATTTGCATTTCCATACACTAACAAAGAACAATCTGAAAAGGAATACAAAAACAATTCCATTTACAATAGCATTAGAAAGAATAAAATACGCAGGAATGAACCAAAGAAGTGAAAGACTTGTACCCTGGAAACTACAAAACATTGCTGAAAGAAATTGAAGAAGATATAAATAAATGGAAACACATCCCATGTTTATGGATGAGAAGATTTAATATTATTAAGATGTCAATATTATATTACCCAAAGCAATCTACAATTTCAATTCAATCCCTATCAAAATCCCAATGACATTTTTTGCAGAAATAGAAAAACCCATCCTAAAATTCATATAGAATCTCAAGGAACCCCAAATAGCCAAAACACTCTTTTTCTTTTTATTGCGGGAATGTTGGTTTATAGCATTATATAGATTTCAGATGTACATCGTTATATTTCGATTTCTGTGTAGATTACATCATGTTCACCACCCAAAGACTAATTACCATCCATCACCACACACATGTGCCTCATCACGCCTTTTGCCCTCCTCCCTCGCCCTGCTAAAACACTCTTGAAAAAGAACAAAGCTGCAGAACTCACACTTCCTGATTTCAAAACTTATAACAAACCTACGGTAATCAAAACAGTGTGGTACTGGCATAAAGAGAGACATAGAGACCAACGGAAGAGAACAGACAGCCCAGAAATAAACCCTCATATACAGTCAAATGATTTCTGAGGAGGGTGTCAAGACCATTCAGTAGGGAAAGGACAGTATTCAATGAGTGTTTGGGAAGACCTAGAGAGCCACGTGCAGAAGGATGAAGCTGGACCTTACCTAACACCACACACAAAAATTAATTCAAAATGGATCAAGGACCTAAATGTAAGACCTAAAACAATAAGACTCTTAGAAGCAAACATAGGATGAAAGCTCATGACATGGGATTTGGCAGTGATTTCTTGGAGATGACACCAAAGGCACAGACAACAAAAGAATAAATAGACAAATTGGACTTCACGAAAGGTAAAACATTTTGTGCATCAAAGACACTATCCACAGAGTAAAAAGGCAAACCACATGGGGGAATGGGAGAAAATATTTACAAAATACATATCTGATAAAGGATTAATATCCAGAATATAGAGAGACTTCTAAAACTCAACAACAAAGAAACAAACAAGCTGATTCAAAGATGGGCAAAGGACTTGAAGAGACCTTTCTCCAAAGAAGACACACAAATGGCCAATACACACATGAAAAGATGCTCAACATCACTAATCATTAGGGAAGTGCAAATAAAAACCACAGTGAGATACCACCTCACACCCATCAGGATGTCTATACCCAAAACACAGAAAACAAGTGTGGGTGAGGATGTGGAGAAATTGGAACCCTGTGCACTGTTGGTCGGAATGTAAAATGCTACGGCTGCTGTAGAAAACAGTATAGAGGCGCCTCAAAAAATTAAAAATTGAACTACCAAGTGACCCTGGATTCTGGGTATATACTCAAAGGAATTGAAAGCAGGTTCTTGAAGAGATATTGGTTTACCCATCTTTACAGCAGCATCATTCACAACAGCTAAAACATGGAAGCACCCTAAGTGTCCATCGATGGATGAATGGATGAGCAAAACGCGGTACATACATACCACGAATATTATTCAGCTTTAAAAAGAAAGGAAATTCTGACATATGCTACAATATGGATGAACCTTGAGGACATTATGCCAAGTGAAATAAGCCAGTTGCAAAACAGTTCCACTTACCTAAAGTACTTACAGTACTCAAAATATGGATACAGAGAGTAGAACGGTGGTTACCTGGGGCTGGGGCAGGCAGAAGGGGAGCTATTGTTCAATGGTAGAGTTTCGGTTTTACAAGATAGAAAGAGTTATGGAGGTGGATGGTATGATGGCTGCATAACAATGTGAGTGTATTTGATACTACTGAACACTACACTTAAAAATGTTTGAGATGGCAAATTTTACATTATATGTATTTTACCACAATAAAAGAGGAAAGAAAAAGAAAGATTCTGAGCAGGTTCACCATTGGTGAGGGGGCCGCCATTTGATCTGCGACCCCTCCCAGCCCGTCGGAAGATGAGTCAGCGGCTCGCTGGGTGTGGAGAGCAGTCTGTGGGGGAGGCTCAGGCCAGAGGTCTGGGTCTGTGGGGCTGGAACACGAGGCCCTGAGGCTTGGGCACAGGGACATGAGAACAGGCTTCATGAGGGAAACCAGACAGGGGATTCTGGCAGTGGCCAAGGGCTGACAACTTCAGACTCTCCAGGTTAGACCCCTGGGAACAGGTGTGGGGACAGACCAAAGCCTTGAGGGGCACAGCAGGGGAGGAGATGACACTGCGAGCCATGGGGAGAGCAGGGGACATGTGCAAATGGGGCGGGGGACGAGGAGGATGGTTTATGGCAAACAGCTGTGATGCGCCACCATGAGCCTTCTCTGGGTTGGAGGTGGGGCCCCTCCTGTGCCCGCCCGGGGCCTCACCGTGCTGGAGCTGAGATTCTGGTCCGCAGTCCTCACCAGCTTCCAGCGGACTGGGGAACCCTGGAAGAGAGGGGAGGATACAATATACTATGGGCTGTGGTGGGATGCCCTGGGACCGGCTCTGGCCAGGTGTCTGACTCAGGGCCCATCCCTCAGGATGGGTCCCCAGCAAGTTTATACTCTGTGATCTTTGGAGAGCACAACTGGTGGTGAGCCTTGAAGGCAGCTGTGGGCAGAAATGTGTGTCTATATGCAGGTTTGTGCATGCAATAGGCATGTGTGTGCATGCACATGTGTTCATGCATACACTCATACTGTGAACTTCCTGCCTTTGCTGCACTCTGCCTTGTGGTAGAGATCTTCAGTGAGTTCTCGCTTCCTCCCCAGGAACATCATTGCCCCTCAATGTTCTGTGTTGCCCCATGGTGCTGTGTAAATAGAAGATGTCCAAGAAACGCGCACCGAACGGAACAGAGTTCAACCCGCCCGCCCCTCAGGAGAGGTCAGAGGGCTCCCCCTGTGACAGCTTCTGACCACATTGTGAAAAGAAACCTCCTGGGCATTGTGGGCTATTTGGAATTTCTTGGCCAAAAGGAGTCACCTGATTCTTTCTGTCCTTGCATCTTGCCTCTCTGGGCAACTGGGGTGGGGCAAGGTAGAAGGAAGGGTCCTCCAGGTCCCCAGCTGATTTGCTGGCCTTAGGGAAGTGCTCAGAAGCCTGGAATTTTGTTCCTGGCTTGGCCACATTGTCTCTGTGTCGCTCAGGTGGGTCCCAGCCTTCCCTGGGCCTCCCAGGCTCCGTGTGACAGGGGGCTTGCTGGCTGCTTGGCACCTCTCACGCCTGCCCTTACCGTCTCCGTGGCCCCACGTGCTCAGCAGCGGCACCTCCAGCTCCAGGGGCACCTCCAGCTCCATGCACACGCAGTGGATGAACGTCTGCCAGAGGGCCGGGCCCTGGGCGTACAGTTCCCTGAGCTGTTGGATGATCCTCTGCGAGGGGTCCAGGGCCTCGCTCCTGGAGCCCAGGTCCATGTTGGGGAGGAAGAACTTCACCTTGGCGTTCATCCATTCTGGGTCTTGGCTGAGCAGCCTCACGAGCCAGCTCCACAGGCTCTTGGTGCCCAGCTGGAGGCTATCGGGGTCCATGAGGAGTTGGCCCTGCAGGGACAGGGTAGACAGGTGAGTTGAGCGGCACGTGAGCTGGGGGCCAGGTGAGCTGGGAGGCAGGTGAGCTGGAGGACAGGTGAGCAGGGGGACAAGTCAGCTGGGGGGAAGCCTAGGGGGACTGTCAAGAACTACTCCCCACATTTGAGGGGCAGAAAACAGGCAGACAAGTGGCCTCTCGGGGGAGTCTCAATACTTCTTCCCCGGAGGTCAGCCTGCTTCTTCTGCACCCCCTCCCTTACCTGCGCCTGTCCTGGCTCTGGAACGGTCTGGTTCATTCCCTGTGGATGGTCCCCTGAGGATGTTTTGTTCTTTGTTTCCCTGGATCCATTTTGCTGTTCTCTATCTGAGCTAAGCTCACAGCAGAGACAACTAGTGCCCCCAAATTCGTTCCCCCGTTGTCCCCTAGTACTAGCAGCCCTGAATATTCCCTAGTCATCTGGAATAGACTATATTTCCCAGGCTCCCTTGCAGTTAGAGGTAGACATGTAATTGTTTTGGCCAATGGGAAGTAGGTAGAAGTACTGTATAGCTTTCTTTGCTTCTTGTTGGCTGGAATGCCTACGTGATGACTGAACCTTGGGCAGCCATATTGGATCATGAGGTGGAAGCCAGTGCTGAGGAAGGTGGAGGGTAAGGCTGTCCATCTGCCTCGGACTCTCTGACTTTGAACTTCTACTCCATGGCAGGGAAATACATTTCTATTCTGTTTAAAGCATGTTGTTTAGTGCTTTCTGCTACTCGCAGTGGAATCTAATCCTAGCTAATACAAACCATCTCTCTCTTTCTAAGCAAATTCCTCCCTTCTAAACTGGAACTCTCAAACAACCTGCTGGTTGGGCAAGGGACACTTACATAGCAAAAGCCTAAAAAAATGCAGTCTCTGATTCAGCAATTCCATTTCTAGCACTCTAGCCTTAGGAAACAATCATGGATGTACAGCTTTTTAATTACAAAGCTGTTCACTGCAAGATTATTTACAATAGACAAAAATTGGAAGCAACCTAGATATCCAACAACTGGGGATCAGTTAACTAATTGTTGGTCCACCCTGCAGTGGAAAATGCGATAACATTTCCAAATGTACTTTCTGGCACTATTTCCTTAAGAATGGCAGCAAACACTTAGAAAGCACTTTCTATATGTTGGGCACTGTTCTAAGTGCTTTGTGTGCCTCACGTAATCCTCACAACTCCAGAGACCCTGCCTCCAACTCTGAAAAGGATGGCAGGGCCACCCAGGAGCCAGCCTTACCAACTCCCAGAGCCGGGGCACAGGACTCTGTGTGCGGGGTTCAGATGCCAGCTCCTCCCTTGACCCCCAGCAGACGCCTACTGCGCATGTGTCCCCCTCCCCTCTGGTCACACCTCTGCAACCGGACTAAAAGCAATAGCTCCGTGCTCAGGCAGAGCTTTAGAATTCATGAAGCGTGCGCACACCCATGGGGGAGGCAGGGATCACATCCCCACTGCACAGGTGGAAAGACTAAGGCCGGGGAAGGGTGAAGGATGCACCCAAGGTCAGACTGCAAGTCCGTGGCAGAGCCAGGCTCAGAACTGAGATTTCTTGCCTCCTTGGAGGCAGGAATTTACTAACGTAAATTTCCAAGGCCTTGGGAGCCTAGATGGCACCAAACAAGGCTAAGTTCCTGGATTTTGTGTGATCTTGGTAAGTGGATGTGGCCATGCCCCAGGACACAGCTTCTTTACCGAGTTATAGGGTGCAACGTCCATGCCGCCCATAAGGAAATGATCTAGGGCAGCAAGATGCCAGGTGGAGGTGAGAAGTGCCTGGATGGCGTGATTTCTGGGGAAGTTCTTATCCTCAGCTTTCTCCTCCAGCCGGTCTGACACAATGCCTTTGCTCCCACCATTAGTGCTCTACCCTCTTGGAGTAAGACATCAAGCTCTTTAAGGGTAAGCACCCCTGGGAGAAAGAGCACATTACATCAACCTGATCACTGAGGCTTCTGTAGCAAACAGCCTCGGAGACGGAGGATTACAGTAGCGAGATCCTCGGCCCCAGAGTGAGGAGTCGAGCGCTCTCGCCCCAGCTCTGCAATAACTCTTTGGCTGAGCATCTGGGCTGCTCACAGATACGTCCTTCTGCTCCTTCCAGGCCCTTGGTAGGACCGAACTTCCCCGCCCCTTGAAATCGGACATGGCCATGAAACTTGCTGTGGCCAATGAAATGTGCTAAACAATGACACGTGTCCCATCTGTGCGGAAGTTTTCAGAGCCCGTGTGCGGTTCAGCACGCTCTCTCTGTTCCTCGACCATGGCAGTATTCCAGATCTTGGCTGCTCCCTTAGCCTGGGTCCGGGAAAGAGGATAATGTGGAACAGAGGCCCCAGTCAATTCACAATAGACGAGAAGTCGGAGCAGGAAACGGGCTTTCGTTGCTGTAACCCGAGGACTTTGAAGGTTGTTTGTTACTGCAATACAAACTAGCCTATCCTAGCCCAAACACCCATAGTATGACCTTGAGCAAGTCTCTTCCCTCTCTGGGCCCTGGTCACACCATCTATGAAACGGGTAGATCAGATGCTGTCTCGGGCCCTGGTTGATTTGCTGAATGGTGGCCAAGGGTAGCTTGCCGTTTTGGGGGCAGCCCAGTGAGGTCAGTCCGGGTGGGGGCAGGTCGTGGTAGGGAGCAGGAGGAGGGTGGAGGAGTGGACAGGAGGGGAGAGAGGAGGAAAGGGGAAAGGTCACCTACTTGGCCTCCTGGTTCATCATAGGTGTTCTAGTGCGTCTGCGGAGAGGGTCTCATGGGTGCCTCGGCCAAGCCCCAAGGCCTGAGCTGGATTTGCAGGTTGTTTCCAGTGGGGAGGCCCCTAAGGAGAAAGGAGACAGGCGCTCTCCCCACCATCCCAAATTCCAAGAGGAATGCTGTAAAAAAGGCACAGCCCGAACCCTCCTCCAGAGACCCCTCGGAGGACACTTGGCGCAGGAACAGTCCCCTTGCCTTCGTGCGCAGATCCTTCCCAGACCACAGCTCCTTTTGCCTCTAGACTTTGCACAGCCCAGTCCTCCCTAGTGTCACCTCCTGCCACATCGGGCCCAGAGGATGCCCCTCTTCCTTCTCCAACTCGGACATTCACCTTACAGTGACTTGTGGCATCAGAGTGTGCCCTTCAAATCCAGCAGATTCATGACAGCTAATTTATTTTGATGAAAATGGAATAGTCCTCATGGCAGATGCCAACTTCTTTTCCCAATAAAACTCCAAAAGGGTTAGGATTTGTCATCTTCTTTCTTCTTCTTTTTTTTTTTTGCTGAGGAAGATTAGCCCTGAGCTAACATCTGTGCCAGTCTTCCTCCACTTTATATGCGGGTCACCACCGCAACATGGCTGACGAGTGGTATAGGTCCACACCCGGGATCCAAACACATGAACCCAGGCCACCAAAGTGGAGCATGCCAAACTTAACCACTGCACCACAGGCTGGCCTCCCATCTTCTTTCTTATTACACTAGGAAGTGTTTTTTAAACAATTGAGAGTAAATATTCTTCTTAATGAGAAAACCCAGAGGCTTTGATTGCTGCCTTGCCAAGAACTCAATAAAATGATGCCCTAGCACCAATGCCTATGTAATGCAACTTTTGACAGCTTGGCTAACAATGTGAAACGGACAAGAAAAAACACGGCTAAAAGCCACATGGAAGAAAGACAGAAAGGCAAAAGATCAGTGTGTGCACTGACGGTGTATCTACGAAGTGTAAGGACTGTACCTACAAAGTTCCAGGACCTTAGATAAATCCGCACAAATAGGCACATTCTAACAGAACAGAGGCGAGCGCTGTAGTTCGAAATAGGAAAAGAAAAAAGACACTGGAAACTAATACAATGCTATATGTCAATTATATCTCAACTAAAAAATTTTTTAATTAAAAAAAGGAAAAGAAAAAATAGATCCTGTTGAAGAGGTACTGGGGTACTAATAATATCTTTTGAAACAAAACTGTCAATTCTCACAGAAGAAATGAAGAGAGGCAGGAACGAACCGAGATGAAGCGTTGCTATGGACTGAATGTTTGCGTGCCCCCACATTCGAATGTTGAAGCTCAAATCCCCAGTGGGATGGTATTTGGAGGGGGGGCCTTTGGGAGGTCATTAGGTCAGGGGGATGGCTCGCAGTGAGGTTAGTGTCTTTTAAGAAGAGGCAGGAAAGATCTTGCTTCCTCTGTCTGCTCACCGCCATGTGGGGAAGGCGGCCGTCTGCAAGTCAGGAGGAGCCCTCACCAGGCGCCATGTCTGCTGGCACCTTGATCTTGGACTTCCCAGCGCCCAGAACTGTGAGAAGGAAATGCATGTTGAGTGAGCCACCCAGTCTGTGTCACCTGGTTATAGCAGCCCAAATGGACTCCGACAGACCTGCTGGTGACCACGGAAAGGACAGGAAAAAACCCTTCCGGTTAATATGTAGATTGAAGGCACTTAAATTGTAGCAGAGAACTTGATAAAATTATACATCATTTAGACAAAAAAGGGCAGAAACGACAAGTGTTTGCACGCTTTAGGTATTTCATAATAAACATTGTAAGTTAGAATTAGATAACAAGAAAAAAAATGAAGACAATTAGATCAAAGCCTATGTGCTGGAAGAGGCAGGCAATAACGGAGAGACTTCCCAACATAACAAAGCATATTATAAAGTGACTGTCATTAAAGCTGGATTAAAAATAGAAAATTTGGGGGCTGGCCCCGTGGCCGAGTGGTTAAGTTTGCGCGCTCCGCTGCAGGCGGCCCAGTGTTTCGTTGGTTTGAATCCTGGGCGCGGACATGGCGCTGCTCGTCAGACCATGCTGAGGCAGTGTCCCACATGCCACAACTAGAAGGACCCACAACGAAATATACAACTATGCACCGGGGGGCTTTGGGGAGAAAAAGGAGAAAAATAAAATCTTAAAAAAAAAAAAAAATAGAAAATTGGATCCAAGGAATGGAATAGAGTTCAAATTAGCTTCACACTCACTTAAAACTCACCATTCAATATTCAATGGTCTTAAGAGAAAAAGTAGTATTAAATATATAGTAGTGTATATATTATTATATATAATACATAGTATTAAAACACACAGTAATCCAAGTATTTTAAACTTATAGAATTTTTATTTTTGCTAGGAGACATTTGTCTTGAGCTACCATCTGTTGCCAATCTTCCTCTCTCTTTTTTTTTCCTCCCCAAAGCCCCAGCACACAGTTGTAGATTCCAGTTGTAAGTCCTTCCAGTTCTCCTACTGAGCTGTTGCGACAGCAGGGCTATTGATAGACACCGGGAACCAAACCTGGGCTGCCGAAGTGGCGTATGCCAAACTTTAACCACTAGGCCATCAGGGCTGGCTCAAGAATTATTATTATTATTACTTTTGTGTAAGGAAGATTGGCCCTGAGCTAACATCTGTTGCCAATCTTCCTCTTTTTGCTTGAAGAAGATTGTGGCTGAGCTAACATCTGTGACCATCTTCCTCCATTTTATGTGGGATGCCACCACAGCGTGGCTTGAGGAGCAGTGCTAGGTCCGCACCTGGCACCTGAACTGTGAACCCTGGGCAGCCGAAGCAGAGCTCGTGAACTTAACCACTACACCACCGGGCCGGCTGCAAGAATTATTTTTTAACTAAGTAATTAAATTAAAATGTTCTGTATGGACAGATTTAAACCACAACCAGATACCATTTCACACCCACATAGAACGGCTACAATGAAAGAGAAGACAATACTAGTGTTGATGAGGATGTGGAGAAATGGGAACCCTTACACACTGCTGGCGGGGACGTAAAATGGTACAGCCACTTTGGAAAACCGTTTGGCAGTTCCTTAAAACGTTAAACAGAGAGGGACCATAAAATCCAGCAATTCCACTCCCAGGTCTATACTCAAGAGAAATGAAACCATATACCCACACTGAAAACTCATCCACAAGGGTCCATTATCCATAATAGCCAAAGGGTGAAAACAACCCAAATGTCAAAAAACTCATGGATGGATAAACAAAATATGATACATCTATACAGTGGAGTATTATTTGGTAATAAAAAGTAACAAAGTAGTGATACATGTTACACATGGATGAACCACAAAAACATTATGCCAAGTGATAAAGACTCCTGCTGAAGTATCCTATTCAGTAAATCCAGATTTAACGAGCTTGGGCACGTGTGTGTTTCAAATGTGTGTGCACGCGTGTGTGTGTTTGCATACCTCGAGACCCGCTCTAAGGCTACACAAGAGACTGGTGACAGGATTGTGTCTGGGGAGGGGACCTGGGGCACGCAGGCAAAGGAGAGCCCTTACGCTGTACTCTTTTGGGCCACTTTGTACCATTCGAACTTTTTTAACAGGTGCATTTTCATGTGAAAAAAACCCATAAAAACATTTGCAGTAAAAACTAGACTAGACATTTCTGCCATGTGTAGAAAGAGAAATACGTGATGAGAGAGTAAGCACAAGAAATGATCTGTGATGGCTCACAGAAATGGAAGTTCCCTACGTCATGGAAAATAATAAAACTTAAACAGAAATAGGAAGGTAATAAAGGAGGATAAATATTTGTATTAAGTATGACAGACGGAGGCTGAAGATCCAAAGTGAAAAGTTATTCATACTTATGGAGGAAATATTTTAGTTTAACATTTTTTGTGTGTTATAGGTCCAAAACTACATTTTCACCGGAAAAGTGGTTGCAAAAGCTGAACAGATGATGCAATGAATATTTGCAAAATGCCAGTGCCTTTCGGCCTCATCTATTTTAATCCTCACAACTACTCCTCTTGGCTGCCTCGTACGAATCGAAAGATTTCCGAGTCCAAAACTGAGCTCCTCACCTTCCCTCCCAAGCTGCCTGCTTCCGCCACCACCTTCGCCACTTCGGCGAAGGGTCGCCTCACGCTTCCTCTAACTCAGGCCAGCGATGGCGTCATCCTTCCAAGCGTGTTGCAGAATCTCCCTTCCTCCAGCACTGCTGCCTGGACCTGGTACCATCCTTTCTCACCTGGATCCCTGCACCAGGAGTCCTACTCCCCTCTTCTGCTCTCCCGGACGTCCTCCAGAGCACCAGACGGCCCACATCACATGCCCACATCACATGCCTTTGTGGCCCAGAACCTTCCCGCCTCACCCAGAGAGGAAGCCAGAATCCTTCTCAACACTATCAAGTTGTTTGAACAGTTCATAAAAAATCAAACTTGGGGCTGGCCCCGTGGCCGAGTGGTTAAGTTCGCGCTCTCCGCTGCAGGCGGCCCAGTGTTTTGTTGGTTCGAATCCTGGGTGCGGACATGGCACTGCTCATCAGACCACGCTGAGGCAGCGTCCCACATGCCACAACTAGAAGAACCCACAACGAAGAATACACAACTATGTACCGGGGGGCTTTGGGGAGAAAAAGGAAAAAATAAAATCTAAAAAAAAAAAAAAAAATCAAACTTGACAACTTAAAAATTTCCCTCATTGTGTTAATTGTTTTCCACTTATTTTAAAATTAACTTTTGGCCATTTATGTTTTTTTGAGACAACTGCTCTTTTTGTCAAGAATGTTCCAGCTTAGTATAGCCCACAGTTGTATATATTTTCTTGCATATAATATTTTAAATCTCCTCACATCTTTACATTTAAATTAGTTTATTTTACTTTGTCTTTTTCTCCTTATTAGATTTGCTAGCAGTTGGTATCTCTTGTTTAAAAACAAACAAACTTTGATTTTCTTTTATCGATTCTGCAGCATTTTCCCTTTCCTAGTTTTATAATTTTTATTTTTATCTTCTTATTTCTTTTCCCCGATTTACGGAGACTGTTACTCTTTAAATTTTTGAGTCAGTTTATTGCTTAGGTCATTTCTAGTTTTTTCCTTTTAAAAAATAATAAAACACTTTTGTTTCACTTTTGGTCGATTTCCACAAATTCACATGAAGTTTTACATCAAATTTATATTAGATTACTAGTAAATTATAATTTTGAACTGAGTCATTTAATAGAAAGGTAAATTATTTTTTAAAACTTTGCCATTAATTTTTCATTTCACTGTACTGTACAAAGAATAATTCCTATGAAATTTCTGCTTTGGGGAATATGTTGAGATTTCCCTTTTGTGCTTGGTATATGACAAATTTTAAAATATTCCATGACATTTAAAAAGATATTCTTTTTCAATAAAGACGGATTTTTATCTCACAAATTATGCCAGAATAAAGTCTAGGTGGGCCAAAATTTAAATGTAAAAAGTTAAACCATGAAAGTACTAGATGATAGATGGTCAATTTACAATTCATGAAGCTGTACGTTTAGTTTTTTTTGCATTTTTTTCTGTGTTATATTTCAAAACAAAAAAAAGTTAAAAATTTTTAAATGCTAGAAGAAAACATAGGAAAAGTTTTCTTAAAAAAATAATTTCCGGGGCCAGCCCAGTGATGCAGCAGCTAAGTTCACACGCTCCGATTCGGCAGCCTGGGGTTTGCTGGTTCGGATCCCGCGTGTGGACCTACACCTCGCTTATCAAGCCGTGCTGTGGCAGGAGTCCCACATAAAATAGAGGAAGAAGGGCATGGATGTTAGCTCAGGGCCAGTCTTCCTCAGCAAAAAGAGGAGGATTGGCAGGAGATGTTAGCTCAGGGCTAATCTTCTTCTTCAAAAAAAAATTAAAAAAATAATAATTTCAGAGTAGAGAAGGCCTAGCTAAGTATGACACACAATCCAAAAATCATAAAAGAAAAACTGGATGAAACTGACCAGATACAAGTCAGAATTTTTGTATTCCAAAGAATACAGCAAAAAAAGGTGAAAAGATGAATGATAAAGTAGAAAAATATCTGCTAGTTACATCACAAAGCCATAAATGTCTTTAACATATCAAGAATTACTACAAATCAATAAGAAAAAGAACTACGACCTGACAGAAAAGTGGGCAAGGAACATCAACAGTTTACAGAAAAGGAAATACAAACGGCTCTTAAAGATGTGAAAAGATGTTCAACCTCCCACGAAATGGAAGAAACATGCATCAAAGCTAAAACAGATGTCCATCAGCCCCCCCTTATCCTCGGGGGGTGTATTCTAAGACCCCCCAGTAGACGCCTGAAACCGCGGATGGCGTGCAGCCCTATATACACTCCCTTGTTTCCTATACACACGTAGTTGAGGAGCGACAGCGAAACTAGGACCAGTTTCTTTTTTCTTCTTCACAATGTCACAGATAGAAGATTCATTCCTACCATAGATCTTAGCAACCTCAAAATGCGATTTTCTTTCCTTCTTTATTAAGTTGAAAACTCCCACTTTTTCACTTAAAGGACGAACTTTACAGATGATCTGATAACCGAGAGGCCTACTAAGTGACCAGTGGGGAGCAGATACATCGCAGATGCGTTGGACAAAGGGATGATTCACGGCCCAGGTGGGATGGAGCGGGACGCTGGGACGTTTTATCACACACTCAGAAGGCTGTGCAATTTAAAACCTATGAATTATTTATTTCTGGAATTTTCTGTTTGATATTTTCGGACCGAGGTTGACTGTGAGGAACTGAAACCGCAGAAAGCAAAAGCAAAGATAAGAAGGGACGACTGTCCTGTTTTTCAGCTCTTAGATCGACAAAGCTATTACACAGTAGGCAAGGGCGTGAACTTACAGGCATTTTGATTTCTTGCTAATGGGAGTGTAAGCCGATACAATCTTTATTTACCAAAATTGCAAACGCCACATAGTCACACCCAGTGATTCCACACCAAGATATTTAGCCTACAGATATATGCATAATGTGCACAATAACAGATGTTCAGGGATATTTAATATGGCCTTATGTATAATAGTAAAAGATTGAAAAAACCTAACTTCTCATTGAAGAGGACCTGGCTAAATAATGACACATCTATGAGACGGAATCCTACACAACCACTAAAAAGAAAGAGGCAGAACCATGTGGATGCTATGGAACAGTGCCCAAGATGCACTAAGCCTTAAAACAGAGCAAGGGCAGGACAGGATATCGAGTATGCTGCATTTGTGTCAAGAAAAAATGCGCGTGTATATTTCTAAGTATGTGAATATTTCTGGGAAAAAATCTCACAATAGTAATTGTCCCCAGGGAGGGGACCCTTTAGAATTTTGTACCATATGCATATATTATCGAGTTAAAATTAATTTAAAAAATTAAATATATCTATTACTTCCACTATACTGGTTGTCATTCAAATCTTTATTTGGAGTCTCCGTCAAAGAATGGAACGGAATATTCTCAGTCCCTGTGCTTCCGTCAGTTTCTCCATGCACAGCTGGCAGGTTTGGATTTACACATGAATTTCGAGGTTCATGTTACCCAAATGCGTAAAGTTTTATTGTTGTTCTACAGAAAGCAAGGTAGTGGAGCACCTTGTCTGAAGTGTACCCCTAAAAATCACCAAGGCACCCCTGGGACAAGGCCACCAAACCTGGGGCCCAGAGACAGAGACAGGGAGGTGCCCCGGCTCGTGAAGTCAGACAGAGTCAGCACCCAAAGGGAATCCAGGCCTGCAGATCTGTGGTCCAGCGCTCCCGCCCCTCCAGGTCCAGACAGCAAGAGGGAAGAGGGCAGGGGGCGCGCCTGGAGGCCTGTCGGGGTGCCGGCCTCCCTGAGGGGTGTGCACCGGGGGTTCACACGGCCCCGGCTTCAATTTTACGCAGGTGACCCCTTCCCCAGCCCTCATCGCTGTGCTCTTGGGGAGTCTTTCCTGCCATCCTGGAGGTGCTGCTGGCGTAGAGGCTAAAGGAGGGAGTGGAGGAATCAACCCAGGGCCCCCCCTGCAGCCCCAAGGCCCTCGCCGTCCCCTTTGCCTGGAGAGCCCGCCCACCTCCAGTCCCGACACGCACACACGCACACCCCTCCGGCCAGAGTCATCTCTAAACCTCGGCTCTGGTCTCATTTCTGTCTAAACCTCCACCAGCCCCACCACGGCCCAGACAAAATTCACTCCATGCTCACATGACTTTCACAAAGCAGATGTGCATATGTCAGGAAGGCTCAAAGGCCGAAGGCACAAACGCTCCTTCACCATCTGGTTCCCGGCCACCTCCCAGCCCTCCCACACACGTGCTGCCCTGCCCGCAGCGACACTGCTCGCAGCCCCGCCTTGCCATCCTCTTCCACAACTCCCTGCCCTGCACGTACAGACGCCCTTCCCTTTTTTCCCACCTTGCAAACTCCTCTTTCTCCTTCTGGACCGAGCTGGCCTCTCGCTCCCTCCTTGGGGAGGTCTTCCGGGCTGCCCTCCCAGACTGAGTCGAGCCCCGCCACTGGGCTTCACTCCCTAACCTTCTCTACTTCCTTCTCCGTGGCAGGTCTTGCCACCCTGCCCTGTCATTTCTTCTCGGCCTGCCAGCTCCCCTCAGCAGGCTGGGGACACCTTGGGGGCTGGGGCCGCGCCTGATTCTGATTAAGAGTGATCACCTTCGGTCCCAGGGCCCTGGATGGGAGCCTCTGCGCAGCCCCAGCCGTGTAACTTTGGTCAGATTACCTAGTCTCTTGGTACCTCAGGGTCCCCATCTGTAAAATAGGGATGTTCTAGGTCCGGCTTCTAGAAGTGGCGCCCAAGACAGAGGCATCTGTAAAAGTTATTATTGGGGGAGGTAAGGGGAGTAGGATAGGGGGGAGGAAGAAGCTGAGTAAAGATGTGGTTTCAGGAGCAGATGAGCCTCAGTCTGATGCATGGGGAGCCCTAGAGGGTGAGTAATACCAGAGTCTGTCCTGCCCTTAACAGGCAGGGGGCTGGGGTGTCACACCCCGACATGGGCTGTGAACCACTCCCATCAGGCAGGGGAGGGAGGCATTCCTGTGGGGCAGCATGAGGATATTATCAGCCGACCCACCCCACGTCGTCGGAGGGGGGTGGGCACACCGGCCTATTAGAGGCCTCGAGCAGAGATGAGAGGGAGCGCCGACAGTGTCTGCTGTGGGGGCAATAATAATGTCTACCTGGCTGGGAGACAAAGCAGGTAAAATCCCCGACATGGCGTCTGGCGGAGAAGAGGCTCAGGACATGTCAGCGAACACTACCAGTAACGTCATTGTCATCGCTGCTTCCTCGGCCGCCCAGCCCCCAGCACTGGGTATAAGGAAGGAGGGGAGGGAGGAGAGGATGCGGTTGGAGTCACAGACCTCTGGCTGCAGCTCCTTTTCCTCCTTCCCTCTTCCTGACTCTCGAGGCTTGGATTAAGGGGGAGCCCCCACAAGGCCGCGAGGTAGGAAAATCAGGTGCTGACAGGTCCCCGGCTCGTGAGCACCTGTTCCTCATCTCTACAAGGGGGCACCACCTGCCTTACCTGGCCCCGGGGCTGGCTGGGAGGGGCAGGCCGAGGGGCAGGGCCCGTGGGAGGCTGGAAGCCCTGTCTCCATGATGCTGGGGGACCATGGGGTCCTGCCCTTGGGCTCCTGGGCTCCAGGACAGGAAAAAAGAGGGCAGAAGAGGGCGACTGAGGACAGGCCGTGGGAAGGGAGGGAGAGAAATAGGAAGGCTTGCGAGTGCTAACGTCAGGGTGAGAAAGGATGTGTTCAGAGGGGTGAAAAGAAAGGCATCCCCAGCACGACCGCAACACGGATGGACATTTGGACAGAAATATCCTCGCAAAAGGCAGACGGCTGCTGAAGTGAGTTTCTCAGGACCGAGGGGACAGGTCAGGCCTGGGGTCCCGGGAGGACCAGAGGCCACAGAGGCCCTCGAGTCCGCTCATGCCAAGCGCTGCAAGAAGTGACAGCAGAGAACCCAGGCCCTCCGCGTCCCCCTGGGGTGGCTCATCACAGTCCCGGGCTTCCGAGGACGCTGGAATGTGCAAGGGGGACAGAGCCAGAAGAGTCCTGGCTGCGGGGGAAATGCCAGGCCCACTTTATAGATGGGAATACTGAGACCTGAGAGGGGACGGCTTCGCTGGTACTCACAGCAAAGGCCGGGCCAGCCTCACCCAGAGGTCTCTTTCTGGAAGGCGAGGCAGCCCCGCCCCAGAGTCTCCCTCCTTTGGGGGCACCTTCAGCGAGATGTTAGCAGCCATTTCCTCTGTCACCCACAAACGCTGGCCGAGCAGGCAAGAGGGGTCCCTGACATAGAGACGCTTCCATGGGGGGGGAAGACAATGATGATGTGAGGAATGACTGTTCCTTTGACAACCACCGTCTTTATTGTCCCTCACAAGGACAGGATCCACAGGGCTCTATCGATGCAGAAACTGAGGCTCCCAGCAGCGAGGGGACCTGCCCAGGCCAAGCTGCCAGGTCCAGCTAGAGGGCTGCAAAGCCCAAAGTTGAGCGAATGTCTCCTCGCTTTGCAGCCCCCCCCGGGGGGCACTTCCAGAGAGAGCCCCACGGCACAAGGCCTGGACTTGGGTGGTCCCTGTCCAGCCAGGCCTCTCTCAGCTTGTCACCGGGAACCAGAGAATCTGGGTCCCAGTCCACACCAGTCGGCTTTAAACATCCTCTTTCAGCCATGTTCTTGCTTGAAAGACTTGAACTTTCCACCAAAGGAACCCCTAGGATTTCCAGATGCACCCTCCTCTGGGACCAGGGTTCCCACCAGCCAGTCCTGGCCCGGCTCCGACAGCCCCTGGCCAGGTGGTGGCCTTGCCTCTCCCACTCGGTGCTGGCCACTTGGGCCCAGCACCCACAGGAAGTGGCTGGTGAGGCCTCCAGAGGCCTCTCCCTGGATCTGTCAGGCCAGGGGCTCCCAAACTCGCCTACACATTAGAATCATCTGGGGGTCTTTAAAAACTTCCCAACAGCTGGGGCTGGCTGGGTGGCATAGTGGCTAAGTTGGCACACTCCATTTCAGTGGCCCGGGGTTGGTGGGTTCAGATCCTGGGCGCAGACCGCACCGCTCATCAAGTCATGCTGTGGCAGCATCCCACATACAAAATAGAGGAAGATGGGCAGCAGTGTTAGCTCAGGGCTAATCTTCCTCAGCAAAGGGAGGAAGGTTGGCAAGGGATGTTAGCTCAGCGCCAATCTTCCTCACACACAGACACACAAATCCAACGGGCCACACCCCAGACCAATCACAGCACAACCTCTGTGGGTGGAACGGAGACATCAGGACTTCTGGAAGCTTCCCAGGTGATTCTGATGTGCTGACAAGCTTGGGAACTACTATACTATTGTAGGCCCCGATGACACCCAGCTCTCCGCCCTCAGTGGAGAGAGCCCAGCTCCGTGTTCCTTCACACATGGCACTCTGCTTCTCCAGCAAACCTGAGCCAAGTGGTTCTTGCCCTCTGAAAGGCTGGGGACAGGAAGGCCAGTGAGGTGGCTGTATGTAGACGAGACCCTGAGGGTCTCACTCACCACTTCACCCAAGCAAGAAGTCCGCCTCTGCCCTGGCCCGGTCCTTGGCACCTGTGCCCCAGCTCTGTGGCTCTGCCAAGCCCTGCCACACGGACCCGCCTCAGCTACCCACACCACACTGGAACCGAAGCCGAGGTCTGGAAATCCCCTGTTTACTTCCAACCAGGCAGCTGACGAGGCTCCCCGAGGAGTCCTGTGCTGCCTTTGGAGTCCGGGGGGATGAAGACGCTCGAGCTAGAAAGGAGAGAAGTTGGATCCTGAGGTTCAGACTCACGGCCGGGAAGTCAGTCTGCCTATGTTGAAGGGCAAATGGGCAGTGACTACTAAAAAAGTGCATTCCACTTTGACTCGACGAAACTAACTGCTCAGCGGAAAGCTATATAAAGAGCCACACAGCCCAGGACACAGAGCGCTGGATAAGGAAATCCTGCCGCAGTGTCTGAACAACACATATACCAATAAAGTCAGTGTAACCACACCGTCGGATTATGGGCATGAAGGCCACGGATTACATGCCGACACGGCTCAATCCTCAACGCGTATTACTGAATAAACAAGACACGCTGTATAATAATATGCATAATATAATATCATTTGACTTAAAATACACATAGACAAAAACTCCATACTGTATCTCTTCCCACAGGTCTATAACAACATGTTTTTATAACTTAGAAGTTAAGAGCATGAATCTTAGAGCCAAGCTGTCTAGGTTCGGGACCAACCTTTCCACCATTTGCAGGCTGTGTGGCATCAGGCAAGTTGTGTGGCCTCTCTGGGCCTCGATGTTCTCATCTGCAGAATGAGAATCATAACAGCCCCTCCCTCAGAGGCTTCAACAAATCAATGCGTGTAAAGTGCTTAAAACAGGGCCTTGCAGTTAGTAAACCCAATATAAGTGTGATTTTTATTTTGCAAAGGCTTAGATAAAGTTCTGGAAGGCAATCCACTGAGCTGGTCGCCTCAAACCTGGGGCCGGGAGCAGAGAGTAATGGAGATTTCAGCCTTATGCATACAGTGTTTAACTTTTTGCAAGGAGGATTTAATTATGTGTTACTTGTGTAGTTTAAAATGCATACTTTTTTAAAGTGAAAGAAGAGACCAGTGACCAGAAGCTGGGCCCTTTGAAGTTAGAAGAGAAATTCTGCTTCCGGGGTGGGTCACCTGAACCACTTCCTCCTGTGCCAGCTGACAGTACCCAGACACACAAAACAGGGGCAGAAGAAACGCTGGGGGCTGGTGGGGTAGGAGATCGGTGGATTGGAGCCTCGGTTTTGAGCCCCACTGCTCCAAACTGACTTCCTGGGTGACACCAGGCAAGTCCTTGACCTCTCTGAGTCATTGTTCACTTATATGTCAAGCAGTGTTAATGCCAGCCCGTCTCACGGGGGTCTGTGGAGCAAATAAAAGAACCTTTGGGGTCAGGAGGCCTGGATTCAAATTCTGATTTCAATGTTTAGTGCTCTGCCACCTCGGGCAAGTTTCTTAATCTCTCTGGGCCACAGTTTCCTCATCTGAAAATAGGGGTGCTGATTTTGCATCTAGTTCACAGGGTCACTCTGAGGATTAGAGACATTACTATGTATAAAGTGCACAGCACCACGCGGGGACACGCCCAGCCTGCGGGCCACGCTAGTGAGCTCTCCCACAGTGAGTTCTTTGCACAGGCTGGGCATCAGGCTGCAGCATCCCAAATCCTGCATTTCCTCAGTGGATCCTCAATCAACCTCTCCAGGCCATCGTTTCCTCCATCTTACAGATGAAGAAACGGGCTCTGAGAAGTCAAGAAGTAAAGAGTGGATTCAAACCCTGTCCTGAATCCAGAGGGTCTTTCCTAACTGAAGCCCCACACTACCCTCAACACACACTCTTCCCGAACGAAACAATCATTTCCATGGCTCTTTATTACGTTGCTGCTATAAAACATAATCTGCACTCATTTGAAAAGTTCTAAACGTTGCAGAAACACATAACATGAAGTTTCCCGCCATCTCACTCTGTAGGGATAAGTACATAATTTCTAAGGCTTTCTACCCATGTTTGAGGATATTTCTGCCTTCTCTGAGAATCGGAATATCATTTCCTTAACATTTTTGTAGAAATCGTCTCGCTTTTAACTTTATTTTCTAAAGTACCCTTCGCCATGAACAGAAGTTGACCCTAAAAGAAGCCGCAGAGAAACAGAACCAAGCTGATGCTGCTGACCTGGAGCTGGCTGTGTTACACGCCGGGACTCTGAGCCACGGCCTGGCCTCCCGTTGCTGAAAAGCAGATTAGGGATGTGAGAGGGGCTACAGACATCAGCACCTAGCTGAGACTTTCTCCTTGACTGATCAGGAGGATAAAAGAGAACTGAGAAGAGGCCAAGTTTTCACTTTATGATCCAATGCGTGCATACCCTGTCCATGCATCTCTTAAAGTCATCTTGTTGTCTCCTACTGGGTAGGTCTCTATGTAGGGAAACATTCGCCTGTCCATTTCAAGAAGGGTTTCTGAGCCCCAGAAAGGCGCAGGACACCTTCAAGAAGTCAGGAGAAAGAACACTGTGAGACACATAAGACAGTAAGCTAGTTCTCTCTTCAAACCAGACACTGTGACAAGATCTGAATGCCTCAGATGCCAGCTCCTCAAGGTTTCAATACTCCCTCCATTTCACCATGAGGGCCAGAAGGAACCACCAAGGCAAGGGGCTGATGTGGGTTTGGGGTTTGGTGATGGTACTGGCTCCATCCCTCCCCACCAGAGATAAATGTTGTGGGACCAGGCAGCTTCCCAGCTGCCGGCAGCCTCTCCATCTGCACAGCCTTCTAAGAGAGAAATTTAGCAACCTGGTCCCAAACGCTTTAAACATAAAGGTCCAGGAGAGAATTCTGGGAAGACGGCAGAGTAGGAGCCACCAGGAAGCCACCTCCCCATCTACACAACAATTGCACTGGCAAAATCTGTCTGATGTAACTGTTTTGGAACTCTGGAGTCTGCTGAAGGCTTGTGACTCCCAGGGGAAGACATGGACACTAAGTTGTGGTCAGTTGTGTTCAATTTCAGCTCTTAGCACAGTGGCAGCTACCCAGCCCCCACCCCTCAGCCACATGGCAGGCAGCTGTGCATGAGTTCCTGGAACAGCTTGCACACAGCTTGCAGGAGCTAGGGTGGGTAAAAAGGACCCTGTCCTCCAAATATTGGATATTTGTTCTCTGACTGCTGATTGCTGCTTCTGATCACAGAGGTGAGGACAAAGAGGTAGGCAGTCATTGTTGCAAGTTCCTCCATTGTTTCAAGCCGCTCCCTCTCCAGCTGAACTGACTGCCAGGAGATTTAAAGGGCCTGTGCTCTTCCCCTTGACCACACCCTGTTTTCACTTTTTGCCTTTCACCTTTTGGGAGCCAGACATTAAAGACTAGGACATTCAAGGGTCCAGCCCAGTGGCATAGTGGTTAAGTTTGCACCCTCTGCTTCGGTGGACCGGGGTTCACCAGTTTGGATCCTGGGCATGGACCTATGCACCATTTATCAAGCCACACTGTGGCAGGTGTCCCACGTATAAAGTAGAGGAAGATGGGCAGAGATGTTAGCTCAGGGCCAATCTTCCTCAGCAAAAAGAGGAGGATTGGCAGCAGATGTTGGCTCAGGGATAATCTTCCTCAAAAAAAAGAAAAAGAAAAGAAAAGACTAGGATATTCACAAAAAAACTGCATATAAGGGGAAAATTAGAAAGTGATGGCACATGCCCAAGGAAAGGCTCAGAAAAGACATAAGAAGGCATTAAGTGTATACCTCAAGCTGATCCTCAGCACAGAGACAATCTACAACAATAAATAAATGAAAAAAAATAACAAAAAACAGCAACCCTGGAGAAGGAGGAGAATCTGATTTCCAGAGTTACCACTTTATTAGGTTCAAACTTCCAGTGTTCAACAACAACAAAAAATCACAAGGCATACATAGAAACATGGTAGTATGCCCCATTCAAAGGAAAAAGTAATTCAACAGAATCTGTCTCTGAAAAAAGACTTAATGGTAGATATATTAGACAAAGACTTTAAAACAACTGTCTTAAAGATGTTCAAAGAATTAAAGGAAGATGTGGAGAAAGTCAAGAAAATGATGTGTGAACAAAACGGAAACATCAGTAAAGAGATATAAAACCTAAAAAGGAACCAAAAAGAAATTCTGGTCCTGAAAAGTACAATAACTGAAATGAAAAATTCGCTAGAGGGATTCAAAGGTGAATTTGAGCAGGCAGAAGAAAGAATCAGGGAACTGTGAGATAGGACAGTGAGAATTATCAAGGCTGAAGGACAGAAAGAGAAAGATTGAAGAAAAATGAACAGAGCCTAAAGGACCTGCGGGATACCATAAAGTGGACAAATATACGCATTGTGGGAGTCTCAGAAGGAGAAGAGAGAGAGAGAAAGGGGCAGAGAGAATATTTGAAGAAATAATGGCCGAAAACTTCCCAGATTTGATGAAAGAAATGAATGTAAACATGCAAGAGGCTCAACAAGCTCCAAGGAAGATTAATTCAGAGCCCCACATTGAGACACATTATAAGCAAACTTTCAAAAACCAAAGACAAAGAGTGAATCTTGAAAGCAGCGAGAGAGAAGTGAATCATCACACACAGGGGATCCTCAAGAAGCTTCTCTGCAAATTTCTCATCAGAAACTTGGGAGGCCCAAAGACAGTAGGCTCATATATTCAAAAGAAAAAACCTGCCAACCAAGAATTCTACGTCTGGCAAAAATGTCCTTCAAAACTGAGGGGAAAATCAAGGCATTCCCAGATTAACGAAAGCTGAGGGAGTTCATGACCACTAGACCTGCCCTGCAAGAAATGCTCCAGGAAGTCCTGCAGCGTGAAGTGAAAGGACACTAGACAGTACCTTGAAGCCATATGGAAAAATAAAGATCTCAATAAAGATAAGCGCATGGGTAATTAGAGAAGCTAGTATTATTGCAACAATGGCTTATAACTGTACTTTTTGTTTTCTATAGGATTTAAGAGACTTACACACTTAGAGAAAAACAATCATTAGTGTAAAAGCTAATATTCTGTAACTTTGGTTTGTAATTCCAAATCTTGTTTTCTACATAAATTAGGAGACAAATGCATTTAAAAGAAGTATTAGTTTATGTTTTGGGTACACAATGTATAAGGATGTAGTTTTGTGATGTCAACAACTGAAAGGGGTGGGGATGGAGCTGTAAAGGAGGAGAGGTTTTGTATGTTATCAAAGTTAAGCTGCTATGAATTCAAGTTAGAATGTTATAACTTTAGGATGTTAAATGTAATCCCCATGGCAGCCACGAAGAAATTAGCTATAGAATATACATAAAAGAAAATTAAGAAGGAATTTAAATGTTTCACTACAAAAACTTAACTGAACACAAAAGAAGACAAGGATGCAAAAAAATGAGGGACAAAAAAGCTATGGGGCATGTGAAAAACAAATAGCAAAATGACCGAAGTCCCTCCTTGTCAGTAATTAATTTAAATGTAAATGGGTTAACTCTCCAATCAAAAGACAGAGACTGGCAGAATGGATAAAAACACATGATTCAATTATATGTTGTCTACAAGAGATTCAAAGACAGAAACAAGTTGAAAGTAAAAGGATAGAAAAAGATATTCCACACAAACAGTAACCAAAGGGAGCAGGAGTAGCTATACTAATATCAAATAAAATAGACTTTAAATCAAAAAAAGTTACAAGAGACAAAGAAGGACATCATATATTAATAAAAGTTTCAACATAGCAAGAAAATATACCAATTATAAACACTTATGACCTAATGAAAGGCCACCAAAATATATAAAGCAAAAACTGACAGAATTAAGGGGAGAAATAGACAGTTTTACAATAATAGTTGGAGACTTTAATACCTATTCACAATAATTGATAGATCAACCAAACCAAAGATGAGTGAAGAAACAGAAGACTTATACAACACAACCAACCAATGAGATCCAACAGACACACAGAATACTCCACCCAACAGCGACAGCATACACATCCTTCTCAACTGCACATGGGGCATTTTCCAGGATAGACCACATGTTTGGCCACAAATTAAGTCTCAATAGATTTTTTAAAAGATAGATATCCTAGTATCTTCTCTGACCACAATGGGATGAAGTTAGAAATCAATAACATAAAGAAAGCTGGAAAATTCACAAAAGCAACCAATGGACGAAAAAAGAAATCATAAGGGAAATTGGAATATACTTGGAGATGAATGAAAACAAAACCACAACATATCAAAACTTATGGGATACAGTGAAAGCAGTGCTAAGGGGAAATTTATAACTATAAATGCTTACCTTAAAAAACAAGAAAGGTCTCAAATCAACAACCTAACTTTACAACTTAAGGAAGTAAAAACGAAGAACAGACTAAACCCAAAGCTAGCAGAGGAAGGAAATAAGGAAGATTAGAGCAGAGAGAAATGAAATGGAGAAAGGAAAAACAATAAAGAAAAACCAATGAAACAAAAGTTGGTTCTTCAAAAACATCAACAAGGGGCCAGCCCCATGGCCGAGTGGTTAAGTTTGTGCACTCCACTTTGGCGGCCCAGGGTTTTGCTGGTTTGGATCCTGGGCATGGCCACGGCACCACTCATCAGGCCATGCTGAGGTGGCATCCCACATAGCACAACCAGAAGCACCCACAACTAAAATATACAACTATGTACTGGGGTTGGGGGGGTCCTTTTGGAGGGGGAGGAGGAGGAGGAGGAGACGAAAGAGAAGGAGAAGGAGAAGAAGAAAAGACTGGCAACAGATGTTAGCTCAGGTGCCAATCTTTAAAAAAAATCAACAAAATTGACAGACCTTCAGCTAGATGGACTAAGAAAAAAAGAGAGAAGACTCAAATTACTGAAATGAAAGTGGTGACATTACTACTGATTCTACAGAAATAAAAAAGATTATAAGAGAGTATTATGAACAATTGTATGCCAACAAATTGGTTAACTGGGATGAAATAGACAAATTCCTAGAAAGACAAAACCCACCAAAACTAGATCACAAAGAAGTAGAAACTCCAGATAGACTTATAACCAGTAAGGAGACGAATCAGCAATAAAAAATCTCCCAACACAGAAAAGCTCTGGACCTGATGGTTTCACTGGTGAATTCTACCAAACATTTAAAAAACAACTAATACCAATCCTTCTCAGACTTTTTCAAAAATGGAAGAGGAGAGACACTTCCTAGCTCATTCTAGGAGGCCAGCATTACCCGGATACCAAAGCCAGACAAAAATGCTACAAGAAAAGAAAACTGAAGACCAATATCCCTTATGAACAATGATGCAAAAATCCCCAACAAAATGTTAGCAAACCAAAATCAGCAGGCTATTAAAAAGATTATGACCAACTGAGATAGGAATGCAAGGATGATTCAACACACAAAAATTCCAATGGAACAGAACAGAGAGCCCAGAAATAAACCCTCATATACAGTCAAATGATTTTTGACAAGGATGCCAAGACCATTCAATAGGGAAAGGACAGTCTTCAACGAATGGTGGAGGGGGAACTGGATATCCACATGCAAAAGAGTGAAGCTGGACCCTTACCTAGCACCATATGCAAAAACTAGCTCAAAATGGATCACAGACCTAAATGTAAGACCTAAAACAATAAAACTCTTAGAAGCAAACATAGGATGAAAGCTCATGACATTGGATTTGGCAGTGATTTCTTGGAGATGACACCAAAGGCACAGACAACAAAAGAATAAATAGACAAATTGGACTTCATGAAAGGTAAAACATTTTGTGCATCAAAGACACTATCCACAGAGTAAAAAGGCAAACCACAGAACAAGATAAAATATTTGCAAAACAAACATCTGATAAAGGATTAATATCCAGAATATAGAGAGAGCTCCTAAAACTTAACAACAAAGAAACAAACAAGCTGATTCAAAGATAGGCAAAGGACTTGAAGAGACCTTTCTCCAAAGAAGACATACAAATGGCCAACACGCACATGAAAAGATGCTCAACATCACTAATCATTAGGGAAGTGCAAATCAAAACTACAGTGAGATACCACCTCACACCCATCAGGATGTCTATACCAAAAACACAGAAAACAAGTGTGGGCGAGGATGTGGAGAAATTGGAACCCTGTACACTGTTGGCGAGAACATAAAATGGTACGGCTGCTGTAGAAAACAGTATAGAGGTGCCTCTAAAAATTAGAAATAGAGCACGACCCAGCAATTCCACCCGTGGGTATATAGCCAAAACAACTGAGAATAGAGTCTTGAAGAGATATTTGTTCATCCATGTTCATAGCAGCATCATTCACAATAGCTAAAACATGGAAGCAATCCACGTGTCCACCAATGGATGAATGGATGAGCAAAATGTGGTACACACATACAATTATTCAGCCTTAAAAAGGAAGGAAATTCTGCAACATGCTATAACATGGAGGAACCTTGAGGACATTATGCCAAGTGCAATAAGCCAGTCACAAAAAGATAAGTTCCATATGATTCCACTTAGAGGAGGTACTTCGAGTGGTCAAATCCATAGAGATAGAAAATCGAATGATGGCTCAGGGGCTGAGGGGAGGGAAGCATGGGGAGTTATTGGATAATGGGCACAGAGTTTCAGTTTTACAAGATGAAAAGAGTTATGGGAACGGATGGTGGTGATGGCTGCATAACCCACTGTGAATGTACTTAATACCACTGAACTGTATCCTTAAAAATGGTTAAGAAGGTAAATTTTATGTTATGTGTATTTTAACACAATAATAAAAATGAAAATAAAGTCCATATATCCCTTGAGAAGTCCACTTTGAGGACCCAGTCTAAGGAAATAATCCAGAATGTGAGCAAAGCTCTAGCTACCAGGATGTTCACCACAAGCCTGGCTGTCGGCAGGGGCAGCCCTACCTTTCCTGAAACACATACACTGGCTCAGATACCAAGCCACCAGAAGTACCACAGCCTGGGGAAGGTTCTGGCCTTCCCCACTGGGGAGGGGCAGGAGTTGTAACAGCCTCGTCTCCTCTGACAGAGGCCTCCCGCTCCAGGTCCAGCCCCTTTGTTAAACTACACGCCCAAATATTTACTCACAGGAAGCACTGTGATCACAGCTGACTCTGAATAACTCCTCCTCCCCTCCCTCCCCTTCCTCATCCTCTCCTCCATTTTCTTGCCATTGCTTGTGCTTGGTTCCCTCTTCCTCCAGACATCATCATGGCTCATTGTTCCCTGTCTCCCTCCCCTCCATTGTCTCAAGTGCCCCTTATGAGAAGGCCATGCCTGGGCCTCTCCATTCCAAATACAACCCTCCCTTGGCCCAGCATGCCCACCCCATCACCTGCCCTGTCTTTCTTCACTCCATTCACCACCACCTGATGTACACTGTACAGCTTTGCGTAGTTGTTTACCGTCTGTTTCTGTTGGCACATCAGCTCCACCGGATGGGGACTTTCTCATGTTCCCAGCTGTAGCTCAGAGTCTAGAACAGGACCTGGCATGTTGTAGAAACTCTGCAGATGTGTGCTGAGCAGGTTAACCATTGCAGGGCAGAGCCTGAGGGGGGCTCTGTGTTTTCAGTACCTACCTCACCTGGAGTAGGGGGCATCACCTGACTGAAAATGCCCTTTGGCCATCCTATCCCCAGGAAGTTTCTGGAGGTCTTCTCCCTGTGTGGCCTAGCCTCTCTCCACCTTCTCCCCCTCCTCCTTTCTCTCCTCCTCCCTTCCTTTCAGGAGAAAATATAGCAGCCCTGATACTGGCCCTGATATCAGGTCCCCTACATTAAAACCAGCATATATGGGGTTAGAACAAAAGCACTCATTCCCTGCTTACTTCCTGGCTTCCTGGCTCCAGATTCCACCCTCCGCCATGGAGACAAATGACGAAGGACAACCACCTGGATTTGTTATCTCCTCCCCGCCAAGGAGCTACAGGCTGGTGGGAAAGCAGCTGACCAGTAAGGCCATATGCTCCCTCTCCCCTACCTAAAACCCCAAATAAAAACCCCTACTTTTAGCTTTTCCAGGAGTTTGGGATTTCAGCGTTAGCTACCCTTTCTCCTTGCTCAGTGCTGTGCAATAAGAAAATTTCTACTTGCTTCCACTACACCTGGTGTCAGACATTGGCTTGCTGTGCAAGGGGTGAGCGAACTCACTTCAGGTTTGATATCACCCCCAGTCCACACACATGCTCCATGCAAAGAGGCCGCCCCGCTTAGGTCCTGGTCCCTGCTGACCACTTTGCATGCAGGCTCCACCCACCCCAATCCTATCAAGGTATTTTCCCAAAAATACTTCCTTCCCTGAGAGAAATTCTGGTAAGAGTTATGAAAAGAATCAAACTGTCACATCTTGCTTTTTCTATAAAACACAGGAAACAGTCCATGTGTAGTAGGAGAAAACGAGACCCAATCTAAATGTTTAACAAAGATAGATATTGTTCAGCCACTCTGTGGACAACTAGGCAGTCACTTAAAATGACAGTATATGCACATACAGACAAAGAGCTAATTTCCTTAATATGTGGGGTGCTTTTTTACAGCTCAATAGGAAAAGACCAACAACCCAATGGAAAAGTGAGCAAAAGATATGAATGGATGGTTTATGGAAAAGGAACTACAAGTGACCCTTAGATATTTGAAAAGATGCCCAACATCATTCATAATAAGAGAAGTGGAAAAAAAGACACCATGATTCACCTCCCAGATCTGCAAATATGGAAAAGTTTGATAGCACACATGTTGGAGACGGTGTGGGAATCAGTTCCCCTCACACACAGCTGATGGGAGTGACAATCAGTACCACACTTAAGGAAGGTAATTTGCCATATTTATCAAAGTTCAAACTGCCTATGCCCACTGACCTTGCAAATCCACTCCTGGAAGTTTTTCTAGACTTATTCTCACATACGCAAAAATGCTGCTTGCACAAGGATATTCGTCACAGCATGGTTTGGAATAGCAAGAGACAGGAAACAACCTAAATATACCAAACAAGAGTTAAATTAGTTACAGAACAACATAAGGTGAAATACTATGTAGCTGCTAAAAAGAAAGAAAAAAGGTAGATCTTTTTCGTTTTGATGTGGAAAGATTTCTGAAATACATTCAATTTTTTTAAAAAAAGCAAGGTGAAAAACACTATACACAGTATACTCCCATTTTGAGAAGGGGGGAACATAGATGGATGGATGGATATTTACACGTATATGTCATGTTGTGAAGGCCCACTCGGGCTGTCTTCGGAAGGAGACGTGAGAACCTGAGCACATTGGTTGTCTTCAGGGAGAGTAATCAGGCGGCTGGGAGACGGCAGGGGTAGGGAGATTTACTTCTCATTATATGCCTTTTTGTACGTTTGTGATACTTTACTATATGAATGTATTAGGTACTAAAAATTAAATAGTTTTAAAAACATCATAGGATTTCATTTTCCTTTAATATATAATTCCATATTGTTTAGTTTAACAAGTATAATTCTCTTTTGGTTTTTATGTCTGAGTCCCTTTAAAAAATAGGAATATACACATGTAGGGAAAAGACTGGAAGGAAGTAAACCAAACCAAGAATAGAGGTCATCTGAATGTGAACTCAGTGTCGCCTCAGGCTCCTTGAAGTTCTCCTTTGCCAAATGTCAGAGGCATCCCTGCCGGAAGGACTGCTAAAAACCTTTCTCGGGAAGGCTTCTGTGTGTGGGGATTTATCAGAAGAATCTGGAGTGACTCGCAGGATGGAGCAGGAGTCCGGTCACAGTCGCTCAGGCTTGAAACAGGTAGGATAAACGAGTAAGTTGGTGTTTCCCCAGGCCTCCCATCTCTCCACCCCAGGAAATCATGCCCTAGTCAACTAATGAGGGATGACTGCAGAGCAGAAGAAGAGTCTGGGGTCAGAGATGGCCAGAAGAAGTAAGCTTAACCCATCCCTACCCTCCAGATCCACAGAGGGCTTGAGAACACTCAGGGCTTCCCAAAGGAGCAGAATGGGGGTTCATGCTGACTTTACTCAGCTCTCAGGGGCCCAGGAAATCCCAGTCAGCATGCGCGTTACATAATCATGCTTATTTTAGGGGGAACGAGTGCCTCGCACAATCAAATGCTGGCCTGCCTCACCACTTCTGCCTGGGTCTATGCACAGTGACGGTAGAGACGCGTCCGCCAGGATGGTGGGAGGGACCAAAAGGTTTCTCTTCCTCAGGGAACCTGCACCAACAGCCAGACTGACCCATTTTTCAGATTCTTTTTTTTTTTCCTTCTCAAATCATCTAGGTGTTTTCCTTGTAGACTGAGTTTCAGTCAAGGTAAACTTTGGGCGACCAGCCAACAAGCAAAAAATAGGTCCGGTAAAGAGAACTGCTAGGTTATGTCCTCAGAACGCCGACAAAAAGTTTTTACAAAGTGTTTGCTCTTAGGTTAATTTGCTCAGTCCTCAGTCTGACTCTGCACGGAAGGCAGAAGAGAGATTCTCGGACGGTGAACGCGTTTCTTAGGTTTTTTATAGCTGTAACAAAGTCCCACAAACTGGGAGGATGAGAATGAAGAAATTCAGAGGCCATGCTCCCTCTGAAGCCTCTAGGGGACAACCCTTCCTTGCCTCTTCTGGCTTCTGGTGGTTGCCAGCAATTCTTGGAGTTCCTTGGCTTGTAGCTGCATCATTCCAATCTCTGCCTCTGTTCTCACATGGCTGTCCTCTCCCTGTGTGTCTCAGTCTTCATTTACCCATCTCCTCTCTTATATGGTCACCATTCATACTGAATTAAGGGCCCACCTACTCTCATTATGACCTCAACTTAACGAATTACATGTGCTACAACCCTCTTTCCAAATAAAGTCACATTCTGAGGTACTGGGGGTTAGGACTTCAATGCATCTTTTTTGGGGACACAATTCAACCTATAACAGATGCAAAAAGACATAGTAAGAAGTTTCGCTGAATTTTCCTCAGTGGGGAGGGGGTAAACATGTTGGGGTGTAGGGAGACTGACCCGGCCCCGCAGACGTCCGGTCACCTCTGCATGTGGTCGAGGAATGAGCCTAAGCATATTGTGAAACTCTTTCAAAGAACATTCCCTTCTGCTTGTCTGCCTTCCTCAAGGACCCATCGCTCCTCGTGCTCGCACAGCACTTTGAGGCTGACCCTGCACTGGGCATCCTCATTTCGTCCAACTCACAAGACACACTTGGAAGGATGTACTATCGTCTACATTTTACAGAAGAGAAACTGAGGCTCTGAGAGATGGAGTTAGTCCACGATCACCTGGCAAATACAAGGTGCTGAGGGCCGGGTCTGTCAGTCTCCCCTGCGAGGTGTCAGTCAAACTGGTGCTGTGTTTCGGAAGCAAGGCAGGTGGGCAGAGCCCATGGCCAGCCTGCCCTGTGGTTCAGTGCGGTGGGAGGAAGGCACACTGGACGGGGAGCTCGGACACAACTTGAAATCATCAGCTTTGCCCGCATTCTGTTCTCCAGGGGGAGACCAAGCCTAGTGCTCCTCTGGGCCTACTGCTCCTTAGAGAGATGAGGTTCCAGGCACCGGCCCCGGGTACACCCCACCTCCTGTGACCCCCAGTTTTGGGAGACACACAAGCTGGTTTTCAAACTGCTTTTTAAGTCTGAAGAACCCTCAACACATTTTAAAAAGGAAATGTAAGAACCCCAACTTGTAAAATGGATGCAAACCATGTTGACCATGGTGGACCCCTCCCCACACCTCCCCAGTGGTCACCTCAGCAAACTCCAGGTTTTGACCTTTTGAGGGAGAAAAAGGCTGAAAATGACACGGAAAATCAAAGAGCAAGTAACAAAATGGCACCCGGGTATTCACCTGCTACTTGAGAGGTGAAAATGTTCGTTAAAAATAGTGGAGATTTGACGTTAGGGAATTATTGCTAAAACGCATAAAGCATGCTGATGCTATCATGGCTATGTTTTTAAAAAGACTTCCTATCTTTTAGCACATTCTGAAATTGTTCAGTTGAGATGCTGTGATGTCTGTCTGCCATTTGTTTCAAAATAAGGCGCGACAGAGGCGAAACTAGGCTGGCCCTGCCCGACCACGGTCCGAGCGGAGAGGTGTTATATGCAAGTTCGTTATACCAACACCAGCTAGTTCATATGACTCAGCTTAACTCTGTTCTTTCTACTGCTGTGTATGTATGGAATTGTTCATAATAAAAAGCTGCTTTAAGCTAGAAAGTCTGAGCTGTGCATAATAAGCGGCGTGACTTCTGCAATTCTTTAAAAAACTGTAAAAAGTTGAAGCCCCAGGAGGTGACAGGAGCGTCTCGAGGGTGGGGAGGAGCGGGAGGGAGGGGGCGGACATACCGCGTCCCCCAACCCAGGGGACCCTTCCTCTGCAGCTAGAAACTCATCCTCCAAACTCCGCAAGGAAGCGGGCTGGGCGCTGGCCGGTCCTGGGGCGCCCCATCTGTCCACCCGTCTGTGAGTCCAGCTATCTGTCCACACGGACGTCCGATCAGCCTGGCCATCCGCCCGGCGGCCCTCGGCACGACCCTCCAGAGTCCTCTGGCCTCCCCTCCGCCCCCTCCGCTCGCGCCCGACCCTCCCTCCGCGCCGCTCGCCGGGTCCGCAGTCCCGGGCGCGCTGTGCACTCACCAGCCGCGCTCCCCGCGCCGCCGCGCGCCGCCTGAAACTGAAAGTAGGTGCAGAGTGCAGCCGGGCTCGGCTCGGGCTGAAGCCGGCGGCCGCTGCCGGGAAGTCACGTGGATTCTAGGTGCCAGACCGGTACGGGAGGGCCGGGCGGTGGCCGGCTCCTGGCACTCCCAGATCTTTGCGGCCGGGACCCAGGGACAGCCCCAGGGGACTCGGGGGGGCTCTCGCCCCTTTCGTGGATGCGAAAGTGAGGCAGAGTGGTAAGGGTTGGCTCACCTGGGGCGTGCGCTGCAGGAGGACCCCGGGCTGAGTTCAACTCTCCTGCCTCTTTGGCGACTAAGGAGGGACGGGGACAGGGTGGGAAAGAGGAGACGCTCGCTGTGCAGAGGACGAGACTTAGCGCCCAGGGGTCCTGTCTCCTGGCCTTTCCAGGATGAAAGGAGAGAAGGGAATAATAACGATAATTGATCTTATAAACTGGGCCCTTGGCCCTCTGACTGGTGCTAAACACTCTCTGCGAATTTATCTCATCTGCTCCTCAAGATAACCCTAAAACGCAGATGCAAGTGTCTCCCCATTTTACAGATGAGCAAACTGAGGCTCAGAGAGGAGGGAGGTGAAGGAACTTGCCCAAGTCACACAAGGGACACAGGCAGAGATGAGGAAGAGAGGAGCAAAGGAGACTGGAGGGGCAGAGAGAAGATGAGATGGCTCCCCCAGGAGGGAGTCAGCAGCGACTCTGAATGGCGGCGAGTCCAACTACCCTTTCAACAAGGTCCCTGGCATTTTGCACCCCTCCTGGGACAGGGAGCTCCCCTCCTTCTGCAGAAGCTGCATCTGTCCTGTGGACAAGTCTGCCTGCTGGCAAGTCTTCCACCCGCCTCACCACATGACATCCCCGCAGTGGAGTAGGTTTCACTCCCAGATCACTTCCGTCCCCCTGCCTCCTGGGCCGGGTGGGTGTGAGTGTGAGGGCACTGCAAGGTAGTGGTCACGAGTACAGCCATCAGCATCACACGCCACTGGCTTCAAGTCCTGCCCTCCAACGACCGCCAGATGCCTTCACTTCTCTGAGCCTCAGGTTTGGCATCTGTACGACCTCCGCGTAGATTGGTTGTGAGAATTTGGTGAGCTGAAGTTGGAGCTGATGCAGCCTGTGCCTGAAGCCCATGAGTCATCCTTTTATTTTTGTCTCTGTTCTGCAAGTCCCACATCCCTGTGAGATATGAACTGCCTCCCTTCTAGGACCCACTCCCAGAAACCACATGACAGCATGCAGAGGGAAGGGCATGGATCCTGTGGTCAAGGGCTTGTGTCCAGGCTGGGGAGAGCAGACGGACACATGGACAGATAACCACAAGCCAGAGAGACAAATGCGGACCATTTCCAGATACACTTAATTTTGAACAGGACCTTGAGGAGGGCAGAAGAAAAGTTGTTATCCCATTAGGCAGATGAAGAAGCTGAGACCCAGGTAGGTCAAGTGAGTTGCTGAAAGTCACACAGCAATCAGGAGCAGAGCTGAGTCTTGAACCCAATGCCCTTTCCACCCTGGAGGGACCAGGCCTGCCAAGAAGGCTGTCACTGAAGAACTCTGGGGGAGCTACCCTCCCACGCTCCCATCCTCAGGCTGGCCTGTGGCCTGAGAGCCCACCCTTAGCACATTGTCCCTTTGGCTGAAGGTGTGCGAGCTCCTCCAGTGTAAACTAAATGGCCATCAGTCATTTTTACTTGAGTGTGAACAAGCTAATCGGATTATGTGGGTGGGAGATCAAGGAAAGTTTCAGTGTTTGGACTTCTGGGCAGGAAACGTGAGATGTGAGAGTCAAGGGGGCCCGGAGAATGGAGCCCACATTTACTGGGCGCCTCCATGTGCCAAGTACCTCAGGGCCATGAAGTATAACGAATAGCTGGCATTCTCGGAGTGCTTAGGATGTACCAAACGCTGATCTAGGTACTTGTGCTGGCTCCCTTAGTCCTCATGGCAGCTCTGTTACCCCCATTTTCACAGGTGAGGAAGTGGGGGCAGACGATAAATAACATGCCTGAGATTACAGCTGGCGGTGGAGGAGCCGAGATTTGGACCCAGGCAGGCCAGCTCCAGAGACCCTGCTCCTGGCCAAGTGTGATACTCCCTCTGGGCCAACCCAGTCCTTACCAGGACCCTACGTGGAAGGCATTATTACCCCCCATTTAGCCGATGAGGAAGCTGGGGCACAGAGGGACCCAGGATAGCAGACTAGTAATCGAGTGCCCTGGGATTCGGACCCAGGCTTGATGGCCAGGCCCTCTCCCTACATTCCCATCTGCCTGAGGGCTGGGGTCGGCAGCCCAGGGGGCAGGATGTGCTTCCGCCGGCCCCTGGCTCAGGGCAGCCACTGTTTCCTCCCTGCAGGAAGGAGCAAGTGCAGCCTTCTCCCAGGGACAGATTTGGACTGATTGGAGCCGGGACCCCACCCAGGCTGGGAGCACTTCCTCGGCTTTTGAGATAAGCCTTGGTCAGAGCTTCTGGGCCTGGATGGAGGGGCGAGGACCTGGGAGAGTGGACCGGCAGGTTGGTCCTGTTCTGACAGGCTGCGGGACTCCACAGCTCCTGCTGAGTGCACGGACGCGTGGGTGCCTCCCAGAGCGGAGCCGGCCGGGACCCTCTCCCAGGACAGTGAAGGAAGCTGAGGGGCCGGGCATTTCTGCAGCAGGAAGAAGCCCCGGGCCTTCTAGGGTCCCGCCTGGGCTGGGGTCCACAAGAGGCGGGACTCCCAGTGACCTCTCTGTCTGCCCCTTGTGATGGTGAAAGTGCACACTGGGGGAAGGAGCTGCCCGGGGCTGCCAGAGTATCCTGATATCGTCCTTATGGCCATGGGCTTTCCCAGCCCCCCGGGGAAGCACTCTGGTAGGGAGGCTCCTAACTGGTGTTACTGCCCTGAGGGCTAATATCCCAAGGCCTGGAATTCCCACTTGGACTCAAGCCTCAGGGACTGGTGCAGCCCTTGACTCTGTCTGCCAGGGGCCCCACCCGCCAGCCCCCAGGGGAGCTCCTCATCAGTTTAATGAGTCGGACTCTTGCTTTGGGCCCCGAGGGAGCACTTGGAGGGGCCAGAGGTGGGCTTGGAAGAATTGGCTCAGAGAATGGTGCCCTCCCCTCAAGTCTTCCCAAACGCAAAGGAGCATCCCTCTGCCCAGCTCCACCCCAGCCCTTGCCTCCTGCCATCCCTCCTGGCCCTCAAAACAAAGGCCAGGCCCCTTTGGCACCTGCATGGTGTGGATCCTGCCCTCATCGCTTTCCCTTTCCTCTTTGCTCTCTGTGCTACACAGCCTCCTTTACGTTTCTTGAATCTCTCATGACTCCTTCTACCCCAGGGACTTTGCACACACCAGTGTCTTCCTAGGCTTTTTCCCCATCCCATTTGGCCAGTGTAGCAGGAGGGATTTTCTTCACACACCTTCCTGGAGACTGGCACCTCCCAAGACTGAGATGGTAGGAAGCTTTTGTATTACAGCCTGAGGGTGGGAGGAAGACTTCCTCTGAGCATAACAAGGTGGTCTGCCTGGAAATATACTCCTGAGAGACTGCTCTTCCAGGGTAAATTCTGATTTCCTTTCTAGAGGCTCCATCCTCTTCTTCTTCTGCCAGAAACCAGACCTCTGTGAGGGCCCTTTTCCCTCCCTGCCAACCTCAGGATCTGAAGCCCCTCATGCTGCCATATTTCCTGTCCAGCACTGGAACCACATGGAACAGAGAATGAGTGACAACTCATGCCAGAAGCGGCTCTGGAGAGGAGATGGGACCTCTGATGGGGGGTGGACCAAGGGGCTGAAAGGACCCCGGGCTGGGAGGAGGAGAGAGCGAGGGTCTGAGAGATGCTCTCAGCTGACCAAGGGGAAGCTAAGAAACCCAGGCGGGGCAATTCCAGCTCCCACTCCTTTCCTCTCCCCTAAAGCCACACGGGCAAGCGGATATTCAAGAGGAAGGGAGGGCCAGCTCCGTGTTTCCTGTGGGGAAGGGAGCAGAAAGGTCTCAACAAGGCCTTCTCCAAGACACCCCTGCACCCCCCTGTGATGACGTCTGAGACTCCACCATCAGTCACCTCGTATGGACAAACATCCTACAGTGTCAGGGTCAAAAGGGAATTTGGAGATCATCAAGTCCAACAGTCTCATTTTATAGGAAGAGAAACTGAGGCTCTGGGCTGGGTGTGATCCAGGTCCCAGCCTCCCAGCCCAGGGTTCTTTCTGCCACATCAGTTTTCATTAGGAGACCCGTGCCCTTAAAGTGGGTTGAGCCATCCCGTGGGGTGGCAGAGGTAACATTCTCCAGGTAAGCCAGGACCAGGGAGCCAGGCGTACAGTGCCACCAGCAGGGAGAGGTGCCTGAAGGAAGGGGATCCAGGACTTCCAATGGCCAGAGAGTCAGAGGCGCTGGCAGCCCCACCTGAGAAGGGCCTAGAAGGCAAATGAGAGCCTCTCCGTCAGGCTCATGTCCTCCAAGGGAGCCCCCTGTGATGATCATGGACCACAGAAAGTTCTGGACAGACTTGGAGAGGCTTTGCAGACCAGAGGCCCACTGTGAGTGCTTCCTGAGGGCACAGAAGTGACCCCAGGGACAGATGGCCCCACAGCCTGGGCGGGCATGCCTCCATATATTCATGAAGAAGTACATCTCCCCGTCCCCTCCCCTCCCCCCACTCCCTCCTAGGCCCTGGGGAGGCCTGTGACTGTCAACCCATTGCACTAAGGGGGAGCCAAGGCCCAGGTGTGGCCACTTGGCCAGTGCTCTCCTGTCCCTCCACCCCCTTAATCCTCCACCAGGACCCATTTCTACAACCCAGAGCCCTCCCAACGGACACACGGGCAGAAGGGTCACGAGAGATAAGGGAGGGGTCATCTGGTCCAATTTCCTTTGGTCCTGTTGCCCGATTTCCTTTAGGGCCCTCTGTCTGCTTTCTTTGAGACGTGAGGTACTACCTGGCTTATTTCTCCCGGTCGACCCGAGACCATCTGCCTCAGTCAAGCTGGAAACAGGTTAATCCTGACATCAAAAAGAGATGAGAACTTGGCCCTCTACTGTGCCCCCGTCCCCAGAAAAGAAACTCTAGGAATTATTCGAGGTGTTTCTGTCTAATATTTAAGGCCTTCCATAAGAGAGCCCTTTTGAGAACTCTCTCGCGATTTGCCATTCCAGCCGCTGGGCCATTGCTCAGGCAGTCCCTTCCTCCTGCTCTGCCCTCCCCCTATTCTTCACCGTGCCTCTTCCTCCTCATTAAGACTCTGGGTCTTATCTCCCCAGCGGTCAGATCAGAAGTCCTGGGGAGGAGGAGCTGTATTTCCCCACCAGCATACTGTGCCTGACCCGAGAGGAATCAGGGCGCAATCTGCAATCAACAACCCCCTCCTCCCCCTGCAGCACGAGCTGGGAATCCAGAAGAGCTTCTTCCTGGGATAGGAGGCCTGGAGGGTAGTGATGGTATCCTGGGGAGAGAAACCAGAGTCCCTGTGAGCCGGGGCCCTCCTCACAGCAGAGACCCCCCAGCCCAGGACCCTCCACTGCCTACACAGAGTGATCCGAGAGGCACGGGGAGCAGTGGACCCCAGGGAATCTTGAGGTCAGGCCCAGCTACTGACCTTCTGAAAACTGAGGGGAGTTCCCCCGCACCTGTTGCTTTGGGGTCACGTGGGCACTTCCTCTCCCGGATTCTCACTTATCCACATTCCCAGCAACTTCTTCCTGCTCGATCAGAATTGAGCATGCACCAGGACTTCCCCACGGAGCTCACTGCCTCCAGTTCCCAAGTGAAACCATCATCACAGCTGGATGAGGCCTCATCTGCAGGCAGGGGGATTTATTCGCGTTTTTAGACTCTAAGGACCAAATCACTAGATGTGCGCAGCTCCGAGTGCGGACCCTTGACCAGCAGCATCAGCACTACCTGGGAGAAATGCAGATTCTCGGGCCCCACCCGGGCCTACCAAATCAGAAACTGTGAGCATGGGCCCAGGAATCTGTGTTTGAACACCCCTGGCAGGTGATTCTGATGCATGAGAAAGTCTGAGACCCACAGCACTGATGACTTTCGAACAGCCTCTTTCACCACCCGTTTTTTCTTTGTAGCTCCAGGCACAATTAGTGGCTATATAATCTTTTGTTTGGCTAGTTAGATATTGTCCATCTCTGCTCATTAGACTATAAGCTTCATGAAGTCAGGAATCCTATGGATCTGGGCCAGAGTAAGAACTCAACAGATATTGCCAAAAATACATGCATACATACATATATACATACATTAAATTGCTGGGGGCACAGAAACTGTTGACTCTGATATGAAAGTGGCACGTGACCTTCAACAAGTGTCCTTCTGGGTCTCAGCCTCTGGAGCTCCCTGTGTACAGTGAAGAGGTGGGCCGGCTCCCCATCTCCGCCATGTTAGCAGGGGCTCAGGTTAATGCCACCCTGTCCAGCCAGCCCCCACCAGTGCCAACCATGTCATCTCTCCTACCCCCAAGCCCAAAGACTTCTGTGACCTCTACTACCTCCTTCTGGCCTTTATATAATCTTGACCTACCTCTTGGCCTGATCCGGAACTCTTTCACCCCAAAACAACGCCTCCCTCAGCCATACTGGGATTTCCTGGCTCACGTCCTATCAGCGCTCCTCCCCGGCCAGGACTCCTCCCCATGCTCTCTCCCTGCCCCTCGAGATCCTGTTGAAACGGCCTTCTGGAAGCTCACCAACACGCGGAAGTCTGGCCAACAGAACCCTAAAAAGCGTTTATGTCCACATGGGACTCAAAAGCAAGAAAGGAACTCCTCCAGGGCCAGGACAAGAGGGGACTCCTAGAAAGTCAGGGGAGGGCAATGGAACAGGACATTCTGGGCCTCTGGGGGGGTGATAGGTGTGGCTTAGAGTACTCTGCCCTTTGCAGATTCCTAAATAACAAAAAAGAAGTAAATAGAATAATACAAAATTTTAAGAGGTTTTTATTTTTTATTTTATTTTATTATTTTTTTTTTGAGGAAGATTAGCCCTGAGCTAACATCTGCTGCCAATCCTCCTCTTTTTTGCTGAGGAAGACTGGCCCTGAGCTAACATCCGTGCCCATCTTCCCCTACTTTATATGTGGGACACCTACCACAGCATGGCTTGTCAAGAGGTGCCATTTCCGCTCGCAGTTCAGTGAAGTAGAATGTGCAAACTTGACTGCTGCACCACCGGGCTGGCTCCTGTAAGAGATTTTTAAAAGGCTAAGTGCAATGTGCTATCCTGGATTGGATCCCCGGACAGAAAAAGGATATCAGTGGAAAAACTGGTGAAATTCAAGTGAAGTTCAGAGTTTGGTTAATAGCAACGTAGCAACGTTACTTTCTTAGTTATGACCAATGTCCCACGGTTATGAATGACTGTGGTTTCTTCTTTATACTTTCTCTATTTTCCACGATGTGCCTGTATTACAGTTTTCTTCGGTTTTCATGTATTAAGAAATATCGGAGGTATGCCGAGGGCTCTTCGGCATGGTACTGATCTTCCACTCCTTATCTACAATGACAAAATCGAACAAGCTCTAAAAACAGCAAGTTTTTTCTTAAGATTATCAGCAACCCCGGCTATTTGGATGGGAGGCTATTTATAGGATTTACCTTGCTTCATGTGAATATTCATACATGGAGAAATACCAATGTGTTTGATTGTGGGGAACCACCCCAGGTCCCATCGGGGTGTCCTGCAATATTGTCAGTATGCACACACACTGTATGACTTTTCTAAAATCCACAAAACTCTGGATTTGGAAAGTCACGTGGTCCTGATGGCTAGAGGCAGGGGGTCATGGACCTGTGTAACAAACACCCACGCCCCACCACCCAGCTTAGGAAAGAAAAAGTGATGGAAACTGCCCAAACGCCCGCAGCACCCCGCAGCCCTGGTGTCATGTGATTTTGATCATTAGGAGGACAGTCATGTTTAGAAACCACCACCACAGCAGAGGCAGTGAGAGGAATCTGGAGTTTTCAGAGGCCCGTCTGGGGGCCGGGTCCCCCCTCCTGCCTCCCTCCACACCCACCTCACCTGATCGAAAATGTAAGCTGCAACCGTCGCCTGCCTGGGCGTGGAAGGGGACTTCCACCATCGCAGAAGAACTGACGTGACACCCTCGTGCTGACAGGAGATCTTGGGTGCCGCGAGGCAGTGGATGGCTCCGTGGGCCTGGTTGGTGGGGAAGCTGTGGGAAAGCTGTGGGAGACATGGGGGAGTCCCAAGCCAGGCCAGGGGCCCGTCAGAACAGCCATGGCGATGGGAGAGACAAAGCTGACTTGGGGTTTCCCGGGGCTGAGAAAAGAGGAAGCAGCCTGGGGCAGCGGCTGGGTCCAGGCTGGGCTCCAAGGCGTGAGCCCTAGGCCCCAGCCCATCACTGATTTGCCTGTGACCTGGGCGCGAGGCTGGCCCTCTGTGGCCTTGCTTTTCTCTTCTGTGTGATAGGGAAGCAATCCCTTGCCCTGTCCACCTCGCGGGGCATGATAAGGATGACTTTACCTAGGTGTCTGTGCCTCACCTTCTTCATCTGCCAAATGGGGGCGATGAGAGCCCTACCTCAGAGGGTCGCGGAGATTAAATGAGATAATCCATGTGAAGAGTTTAGAGCAGGGCCTGCCGCATGGTCATCCTCCAAAAGAGGCTGCTGTTGCCTTTATGCAACAGTATTCACGGAACACCAGCTATGCTTCAGCCCTGGGTGAGGAGGTGGGGAACCCCAGAGAGCCAAATAGACATGGTCTCTACTTTCAGGAAGCTCCATGTTTATCAGATAATCCCAGAACTAAATGTAAAATGGCAACTGAGGCGCACCACCAGCCTGTGGTTCGAGAGCCCTCGAGAGGGCATCTAGTCAGGGCAGGGAAGGGGCCCTTCCCTGAGGATGAGGAGGAATCAGATGGAGCAGGGGAGTGGAAAAACATTCTGGGCAGAGGGAATAGCATGTGCAAAGGCCCTGTGGAGGGCATGTGGCCAATGCAAGGAATGGGCAGGTGGCTAGTGGGGCCGGGGAGTGTGGCCTGAGGTGGCCCTGGCAGGTCGGCAGGACCTCTGATTTGCAGACTGTGGGACTGGGCTCAGGGAGACCTCTCCCCATCAAACAATTGAATCAATGGCTACATTACAACAAAAGGTTTTATTTAGACTACAGCTGAGCTCAAGCAAAAGAAAGGGACAATCTCAGATCCTGAAGATGAAGAGGGAACTGGGAGCCAAAACCGTAAGTAAGGTGGCCCAGAGACACAAGAACCAGGATGTGGGTTCAAACCACACTGGCCTGGGGTTTTTAACTCTCTCAGAGTGAGAGGAGTGAGGTGAGGAGGTGGGATGAAGACATCTCCCCTCAGTGAAAGAAGACAAAGTAGCTTCACCCACTAGAGGAAGCCACAAGGAGTGTTGGGAAGGCACTGTGGGGCACACACGGAGAAGTGAGCCTGTGCCCATGCTCTGAAGTATGCATTTATGCTGCCAGTGTGGTGCAGGACTTCCTGAGCTGAGAGATTCACTAAAGACATATCCAGAGTAGTGAAGGATGTCACCTTTGGTCCCTGGCAGGAATAAGGGCAACGTCATTCTCCAAGGAAGTTTAGGTAATCCAGGGAGCAGGGTCTGTCCACAGAAAAACCAAATTCCACTAAAGGCGAGCTTCCAAGGGAAGAAAAATTACAGGCCACGCAAGGAAGCCATCTGCCGTGAGAGAGAGCTAGCAACACAACCAAGGAGAGGATAAGCACCCGAGGATCTGACATCATAGAACAGCCTGGAAGAAACTACCGGGGAACTATTTTGTCAGTGATTGAAGAAATGGGGGCCGTAATGAAATGACAGGACTCCAGGGGAGGGAGTGGGAGAAAGAATGGTCAGATCTGAAAATGAACTCAATAGAATTTCTAGAAATAAAAATTATTGATATCAGAATGAAAAACTTGGTGAGTGAGTAAACAGAACAGACACAGCTATACAGAGAATGAGTGAATTGAAAGAGATATTTGAAGAAATGATCCAGAATTTAGCATAGCAATATAAAGAGATGGAAAATATGACAGACCAACTAAGAGACATCTAGGACGGAACGAGAAGACCCAACATACGTCTAATGGAGAGTCAAGAAGTTCAGAATAGAAAAAATAGGGAGAGGCAATAATTGGAGAGAGAGTGACTGAGAAATTTCCAGAGCTGATGAAAAGCATCAAGCCTCAAACTGAACAATTGTGCTGGATCTAAAACAACTCGATTGAAAAGTAAACAGGGGCCAGAAAACGCAGGATCCTGGAGGCCATGTCAGAAAGTTTTGCCTTTATCCTAAGATTCTTATTCTTGAGGAGTTTTAAGCAGATAAGTGGCTGATGGGTTTGCTTCTTGAAGCTGCTGTGTGGAATAGATTTGTGGGGCATGTCAGGACGCAGGGGCATCCACTAGGAGGCTGTAGACGGGTCCCCACAAGAGATTATGGTGGCTTGGCCTAGGGTAGAGATGGAGACAAGGAAAAGTGGACCAACTCTGGAAACCTCGGGACATAAAATGGATAGGATTCAGCAATGGGGAGAGGGGGAAGGCAGGTCAAGGGCATGCCTAAGATTCTGAGCTGCATTCCTGGAAAGAGAGAGATGTTCCCAGAGCTGGGGAAGACGGGAATGGTCTGCAGTTCAGAAGGGAAGAGGACCACCCTCTATTAGAATAGGGATGGATACCAGGAAGGCGGCTGAGCTGGTAGGGCTGGCAGCAGGGAGATGCGGGAGCGGTTCTGTTGATGGCGCTGCCCGCTCTCTGGGACGTGGGGGGCAAGGCTGTTTGTGGAGAGGGAGGTGAGTGACAGACAAGAGAGGTGGCTGGAAATTTAAGGATGGTCAGAAGGACTGAAGACGTCATTGCAGTGGGTGGGGAAGTGAGTTGACCAGACAGCTGAGGGATGCCTACCCAGAAAGGGTGGGGGTCTGTTTGAGATCGAGGACCATGGATTCTTAGTGGAACCTTGCAAGGAGGAGTGAATTGTGGACATCACTGTCCTTGGGCAGAGCAGGAAGAGGCTGCGACCTCCAAGGAGCCCACCTGAGGTTGGCTTTGGAATCAGGAGTAATCGACTGTCACATCCTATCGCTGGGGCCCTGTGAGCCTGGAGTTGGTCCTGGGGTTCCACCCCCCACAAGGCCCTACAGCCTGGGTAATGCTCACCAAGAGGGGCATGGGACACAGCCTTTGGGGGCCTCATGGCTGGGCTCCACCCAGCCGTGCCGCTCACTGACAGTTTCCCAGTGTTTAACTGAGGATCATAAAAGTGCCTCGCTCACAGGGTCATCGAGGGCACTGAGTGAAGTGTCATATATAAAGTGTCTAGCTCAGTGCCTCACACCCAGCAGCTGAGCGTTGGCTACTAGAATTGCTGGCACTGGCACTGGCTGTGTGTGTGGGGGCTCCTAAACGAGAGCAGCATTGGGTGTGCATGAGATGAAGCCCAGCAAGGGGCGGGGCAGCTACCTCCAGATTCCAGGACAGACCTGAGCCAGAACACCTGGGGACCATGGACATCCATGCACCCGCCCCGCCCTGGCTGGCTGCCAGCCCTGCACCTTAGGGGGCAGTCGATTGACCATCAGCCCTGGCAGCCAAATCAGGAAAAGAAGCCACTGCCCCATTCCCTGCCCCCTCACACCACCCAGCCCAGGGACCCTGACCGGGCTTCAGGAGTGTCCACAAACCCTGAAACGACCCTTCGGTTCACTTTTCTGGGAAGAGGCTCTGTCACAGAGATGGCTGGTTGTCCCCTAAAATCCGTTCTCCTCATCTCTCGCAGAGGCCTGCCACACTCAGTTTTTAGCTGGGCTTGTGGCTGCCTCGAATAAAGTTCTCAGCTTCCCTTGCAGCTAGGTGTGACCATAGGACCAAGTTCAGGCCAATGGGATGTGAGCAGAAGGGGGGAGGGGCGGTGGCCAGGTCAGGCAACCTGGACCATGTAGACAAGAGCCACGTCCTGGGGATGGCTGAACAACACAACAGAAGGAGCCTGGGTGCCTGACACCGTGGAGCTGCCAATCCACCTGGCACTGCACATGGTTAGATGATTACACCAGGGAAATAAACGTCTAACTTATTTAAGCTGCTATTATTTTGGGTGTCTTTGTTACAGCGGCAGAACCTGTATCATAAGGTTATATATAAGTATATATATCCTAAGCTTATCCTAACTTATACATAAGAACTGTATATAAATATATATACATACTATATACATTATACTGTACTATAATACATATATTATATATAATATATAGAGTGTATAGTATACTCTATTATATATATTATACTATATATTATATATACTACTATATTATATATGTATTTATAGTTCTGATATGTAAGAACTATACTCTCTATATCCTAACAGAGGGTTCAAAGCTCTGGTCTGAGCCCCCAGCGAGGCCGTGACTCCCCCAAATCGTTGCTGCAGAGGACGGCAGGACCCGAACAGGCCCTAAGGGAGGAGGTTGCCTGGGCCTCGGGGTGGAGGGCCCTGGTGCCTGCAAAGAGGACTCAGACACCCACCGCTATGGACATCACCTTCCTGCGGCATCAGGAAGGGCCCTGCAGAGAGTGGGACGACGGGGTCCTGGCTTCGTGGGGTTGGAGCTGGGGTGCGGGGTCGGGCGTGTGTGAGGCCCTAGCCCAGGGAGCACCCAGGGAGGCTGAGGCCCTCCCCCCGCCCTCCCACCACTCCCACCCTGTGACGGGATTGAGGAGGGAAAGACCAAGGTGGAGCCTCAGGATGGGGCCTGCCTGACTCACCAGCTCCCTCGCCCAGACACGCAGGTGCCCCCCGCCTCCAGCCCCATCTGTAAAATGGTCCCTGGGTCAAGATGGGGGAACAACTTTTCATTCTCTTTGTTCTCACTTCTGTCTGTCTGGATGACGCCACCATGCAGGAGCCCTTCCAGAAGAGTGGTTCAGAGTGTGGGCTTTGAGCAGAGATCTGGGCTGGACTCCTAGCCCTCTATCGCAGAGTGACCACGGGCAGGGACCTAACCTCTCCTCCAGTGTCTTCCGTGTCTTCATTTCCTGTGATAGCATCTACCTCAGGGTCATGTGAGTAGTTAGTGGGGCAATTTGTGTAAAAATGGGTGAGTGCCCAGCAACATGAACTATTCCAATTATTTTTCTTCCTAATCTTTTCCTAGGAGAAACAGGGAGGCCCCCTGGACCTAACCAGTCAGTCTGTCATGGAGATCTAAAGCCCAGAACAGGGGTCAGCAAACTTTACCTGCAAAGGGCCAGATAGTACACATTCTAGGTTTTGCGGCCATGCAGTCTCCGGGCAGTGACTAGTTCTGCTGTCGTAGGGCATAAGCAGCACCGGCAAGAGGCGACGAGTGGGTGTGGCCATGTGCAAATAATGGAGATCTGCCGGCCAAGCACGAGGCCCCTTACAGGAGAAGACAGGGTGGAGCAGGAACAGGGCCTTGGGAACCTTGGCATGGCTGGGCTCAAATTCCACCCCTCCGCCTCCCAGCCAGGGGGCCCCTCATCTCCTTAAATTTCAGTTTCTTCATTCATAAAATGGGGTGTTAGCAGAACCCTCCTCGCTGGGCTATTGCGAGGATCCCACAGTTAATCCACATCCCGTGAGCGTTGGCCCCTATGGACGGCGGTATCGGGGCAGCCCAGGGCTTCCCGCTACAAACCAGCTTCTCCTCTCGTCCTGGGCTTCTCTCAGGAGCCTAGCGCTGTTCCCACTGCACAGACGACAAAACTGAGTAATCCTGAGTAGTTTCTTCCTGCGGTGCAGCCTCGTGGAAGTTCCCTGGAACCCAAGGCCTGATGGGAGGGAGGGAAGAGACTCGGGGAGGGTGGGGCGGGGAGTTCCAGATCTCCAAATGGCTTTCTTCCTTCTTCTCTTTCACCCGATGTTTAATGCAGCTTGAGAAGCGCTCGTGCAGGGCTATCAGGCTGGGAATCGTGGTAGTAATAATAGGGGCTGACTGCATGCCAGGTACTCTTAAACATTTTACGTACACTTTTTTCCCACTCGGTTCTCACAACCACCCTATGGGGTAGGTGCTATTGTTACCCTCATCTTACCCTCATGTTACCCTCATCTATTGTTACCTCATCTGATGTTCAGAGAGGTTAAGTGACTTGCCCAAGGTCACACAGCCTGTAGGCTGCAGCCCTGAGGGAAAGCGACTTGCCCACAACTAATCACCAAACGTCAGAGGGAGGCAGGAGCTGTGAGACTCAGATAGGGTGTGGCTGTCCCAGGGTTGCACAGAGACCAGAGGTGGCCTCCTGGCTCTCCTCACTGCCTTCCAAGGCATACAGACTGGGGTGCACTCCCAGCCCCTATCTGAACAGAGTCGGCCGTGGTGTTGGAGACGCTGTCGATCCAGGGTGGACAGGGCAGCTGGCTCGCCAGGCTGGAAGGAGGCCAGTGGAGGGCAGGCCGGTGTGGGGGTGCCAGTTTCAGGAACAGGCCATGGGCCTGGCCACACCAGGAAGTGGGAGGCACTTTGTCAGGGAAGGGCAGGGAGGGGAGGTGGGCCCAACCTCCCAGGTGTGACTAGGGGCTGCTGGGGGCTCCCACGGAGGGCAGTGGGTAGGATCAGTGTGCTCACGTCCCTGCCCTTCAGGACCAGCTTTGGGGGGAGGAGACGAAGTCCATGATCAGCTGCTCGATCCACCCGGGCCTGAGGGGAGCAAGCACTGCCGGAAGCCCCCCACCAGTCCTGTGCCTCCATTGAGCACCTACTGTGTGCCGGGCACTGCCGGGGGCTCTGCCAGCCTCAGAATCCTCCGTTCACCCAGGATGCAGGGATTGCCGTGCCCATCTCACAGCTGAGAACACCCGTCACACACACGCACATGCATGGACACGCCTAGAGTACGGATTCACACGCATGTCCATCTGCTTCATGGGCAGAGAGAGGCCTGAATGCAGGGCTCCTCCCCAGACCCCACCTACCAGGTCCCCCATGTTCCAGTTGGGGTCTGTGGCTGGATGTGTGACTTGGGCATGTCCCCCTGCCTCTCTGAGCCTCAGTGTTCTCTTCTACACGAGGGGCTCACAGCTCCTTGGCTGAGGATTGGCCAAGACAAAGATCTGATAGAGTACTCAGCATCTCAGGTTCTGGGCTCAGAGGACACTGGATTCAAATCCTGCCCCACCCCTTAGTGGCGAGCCGTGTGTCCTCAGCAAGCTCCTTCGCTTGGCTGGGATTTTAGCTGTGGACCAGTGTGATGCCTGGGACCCAGTAGACGTGAGTTTTCCTTTCCCTCCTAACCTCTCTGTGCCTCAGTTTGCCCGTTTGTAAGAATGGAGATAATAACAGAATCTGCCTCCCAGGGTTGGGTTGTGAAGATTAAATCAGTTAATTCATGCAAAGGGCTTGGAAAAGCGTCTGGCACACAGCAAGTCCTCATCAACTGTTAGTGATGAGTTTTTCCAGGCTTTGAGGGGGCATTGGTGAGGAAGGGTAGGTGACGACCCTACTGAAAGGATTGATCCCCCCCGTTTGGCTGCCTACAGGCACGCCTGGTCTGGGGACGACCTGGAGGGGCAGTGGACACACTGCCCTTCCACACTCCTGGGGCTCACGATGGGGCCCAAGCAGAAATGGGGCCATAGAGGCAGTATCCTTGCTCACTTCCTCCTTGGAGATGGAGGAGCAGCTTGTGGAAGGACAGGCAGCAGTCACTGGCAGTGGTCCGCATGCTGCCAGAGTCACAGGCTGCAGGTCCCCCAACACCACCTCAGGGCAGCCTTGGCCACTGGGTGGTACCTACCTGATGTCTAGGACAGCCAGGAGCTTAGCCAGCTCTAGGCTCTCCACCCCTCAAACTGCCCAGGCGAGGCCTCCTTTGGTGGCCTCAGAGCCCTCTATCTGCACAGCTTCCCTCTCCACTGAGGCTGACCCCTGGAGGCCACCCTCCTTCCCTCCCCAGAAGGAGCAGAACACCTGTTGATCTGGAGGTCAGCAGAGGAGTCGATCTCCGAGTCATCAGACTGGTCAATGCTCATCCTGCTAAGAGCCAGGGGAGTGGCCTGTCAGCTGAGTGGGACGCTCACCCCTGATGCCCCAGGTCCCCTGCAGATCGCAGACACGCTCTGAGTGGAGACGCTGATGGACTTGTCTCCCAGCGGCTCCACCTGGCTGTTGGTGATGGACAAGTGGCTGATCCGGATGGAGGGAAGGAAGGGCGTCATGGCCCCAGGATAAGGCCAGCGGCTGTTGCTGTCACATTTCCACTTGGTCGACCTGCTGCCTGGAGCATGCAGTGGGAGGGGCCCCGTCCCGTCCTCTTGAAGCTCAGTTACCCACAGCGACGGGGGTGATCCAGGCAGCCGCAAGGAGCTGCAAGGAACGAGGCTCCAACTATACCTAGAGCATCAGCGAGGGTGTCAAAGACAGAATTGTTCCCCTTCAAATGTCCATGACCTCATGCATAGAACCTGTGAATGTGTTACCTTATATGGCAAAAGGGACTTGGTAGGTATGATGAAGTTGATGATTTAGAGGTGGAGAGATTCTCCTGGATTCTCCGGGTGGAGCAATGTAATCACAAGGGTGCTTGAAAGTGGAAGAGGGAGGCAGGAGAGGAGAGTCAGAGGGCGGCGTGACCAGGGAAGGAGGTCAGAGAGATGCAGCATTGTTGGCGTTGAAGATGGAGGAAGGAACCTGTGAGCCAAGGCATAGGGCAGCCTAGAAGAGGCAAGGGAATGGATTGTCTCCAGAGCATGCAGAAGAAACTGCTGACATCTTGACTTGAAGCCAGTGAGAGCCACGTTGGACTTGTAACCTACAGAACTGTAAGATGTTAAACCCGCGTTGTTTTAAGCCTCTAAATTTGTGGCCATTTGTTATGGCAGCAAATGGGAAACTGATCCAGGGGGCTCCCCGAGGAGGCAATGCTGGGTGGAGGGCGTGCAAGAGTTGAGCAGGACAGAGTGGCAGCTAGGAGGACCGTGGGAGGCTCGGCTCGGAAGGGGGCTCAGCCAGGCCTGGGTGGGCCTGAATGCAGGGGGGACTCAGGGTTTGGGCCTCAGGGGTGGGCGCTGAGGGAGGAGCTGAGCCGCAGGGGGCACAATCAGAGGTGGGTCTCAGTGAGGACCCCTGGGAAGCAAAGACCGGAGGCCAGAGACTGGAGGCAGCGAGGCAGGAGGCCAGGGGGACACAGTCAGACTCTGGCTGCAGAATATGACACAATAGAAGCAGCTACCGTGTGGCGAGCAGGAACTGTGTGCCAGGCGCTGTGCTGAGGGTTTGCACGCATTTCCTGGTTTAATCCTCACAATCATCCATGAGGTGGTTACTCTTGTTGGGTCCACCGAACAGAGATGGAAACGGCTCAGAGCACTTACATGGCTTAAAAGACCTCCACAGGGCCGAGGTTGGATCCCAGGTCTGTCCCAACCCAAATCCTGTATCAGAAGCCACTATGCTATCCTGTGCCCAGCAGGGAGAATCCAGGTGTACCTGCTTTTCCCCCTGTCTGTTCTGTTCTATTCTATTCTATCCCTTTTTGAGAGAATAGTATAAAGAATTCTCCTTGTACCCATTACCCTCCTTCAGCTAATATCCATCATATGTTATCTCTACTCCAGCCACGTCCTTTTTGGATGGCAGTTATCCACTAACGCAGTCTATTCTATGGAAGCCTGGTCTTAGGGAATCACTGATGGTTTATTAAGGATGACCTGTCTTTAACCGCTCCAGGCACCTCCACCGTCTCTGACAGCTTGGGATGTGCGTCTAGGATGCCTTTACCCTCTTTTTACAGAAGGGAAACTGAAGCTCAACGTCATACAGAGAGCGAGGGGCAGCCCCACCGGTCGCCCCCCTGGACCTGGGACGCCCCGTCCAACCGCTCGGGCACCAGCCTTTCTCACGGAAGGTAAAGCGCATTCCAGCATCGCCAGCGCCCGCTCGTGGCTGAAGACGTTTACAGCGACTCCGGCGCCAGGTTCTCCCGGTAAAGGAGTCTTCGCTGAGGGCTGGGGAGGAGGCTGGTTTTAGGACAAAGATAAGGTCCCTGAACAGTCCCGACCCCGGGGGCCTCAGACAGACAGAGACGTGGGCCCAGGCTCCCATGCTGCCTGAGGGGCCTGAGGTGCTGTGTTCCAGAGGCCAAGCCTTGTGCTCAGAACTGAGCTGGAACCTGAGCCCGCCACTGCCTGCCCTGCTGTGTGACCTCCAAGCTGCTTAACCTCTCCGACCTCCTGTTTCCCTGTTTGGTAAGCAGGGCCGTTTGGGGGATGTGACGAAGATAAAATGAGGCATTGTTTGTAAAGGCGCCAGCCCCACAGCACACCCACAGCCCGAGTAAAGTCAGGAGACCCACGTTGCCGACAGCTTTCGCCTCCCTGCCTCCTTTTACCCCCAAAAGAACCCCATCGGCCTAGGGAAGTGGACAAGCGTCCTTCCCAGGTCTGACTCACTTGTGCCCATCATAATTGACTTGGCCGAGGATTGCCACGGCCTCGCGCCCTTGACATCGGTAGCTGGCTCGCTGGCAGGCTGTCTGGATGACCTTGGTGGTCTCCTGGTTCACTAGAAGGAAGGGTGGTGTGAGGGGCTGCAGGCCTGGGCTGGGCCTCCCGCCACCCCCGCGCCCCCTCCCCTGGCCTTGGCCGCGGCTCAGCCTCTCTGCGATGAGGGGTTGGCCTGGGCCTCGCTCTGGTGTAAACTCGAAGGCTGTGCTCAGGGACACAGACAGGGCCTGACCCCTGACCTGGCCAGAGATCCCGGTCATACACCAGCCTCTGGATCCTGACACACACAGGAACCCTGTGATCCTGGTCTAATGGCAGCCCCTGAACCCAGCCCCATGCTAAGCCCAGCCTCACCCGGACCCAGCTCAACACCCCCTCACCCAAAGATGAACTGAGTCTGTGGTCCTGGGTCTCGAACTTTGGGATCTTCTATTTTAGAGATCATTGCATTTAGCCTCCTTTATTATATCGGGCAACAGGCTGAGGCCCAGAGAGGGGAGGGGAGCTGGCCAAGGTGGCACAGCAGTCAATGACAGAGCCTCCCCAGCCTGGGCTCATATTGACCTCTGACCCCAGCCGTAGAATGATCCCCAACACCGAGTACACACTGACCTCCTGACCTTCACCCCCTATTCTGCCCTCCAACCTGGCTCTGCTCTGGACCTTAACTCAAACCCCAGAAGGACCCTGAGCCCCAGGCAAATGCAAACCCCGCACCCCCCGCCTCTTCTGGCTGTTTGCAGCCCTGCAGGGCCCTTCCCGCCAAAGAGCCTGACCTGGGAGGTGAGGTCGGGGGAGGGTGAGGACAGCTCGGCGGAGCCCGTCTCAGTGCCAGGGCTCTCCTAGCTCTGGGCTGAGGCGTGGCTGCCCTACGCCAGGACCCCAGGGACCCCAGGAGGCTCCTGCACAGTGGGTGACCCTGACAGGAACCCTGGATGGACAGACAGATGGGGTGGCGAGCTTCCCCAGCCACTCAGCAGTCTGTGGGAGGCCCTGCCCACCCTGGCCTCTGTCTTCACCCAGCCTGGACGCTCAGGTCTTAGGACATTCATTTGCCCTGTCCTCAGACCTTTGTCCTCCTTGCAGGTTCCCTACCTGCCTCTATCACCAACAGCCTGCCTCCGGGGCAGGATGGGGTGGGGGCTCTCCTGGAGCGCACCCCCAGGTCCCCACGTGGGCACCCTCCTGGTTTTCCTTGCTATTACCGTTACCTGCAGTTAGAACTTTCTGGGTGTCTAGATGGCTCCTGCCACCCAGCTCCTGCATCTTCGGCTTTCAGAGGGAGAGACGGGGGGAGAGCAGCTCTGAGTGAGTGCCTGCCACACCCAGGCCTGTGCTGCACACCTGCTGTCACAGAGGCCCCAGGAGCCCCAGTGACAGGTACACACCGGGCAGGAGCTGCCGGCACTCACCTGGCGCCTCCCAGTTGCAGCTTGGGAGTTCCGGGGCCTAGGTCCGCGGGGCAGGAGGCCTGGGGACACACTGAGTGAGTGGTGTGTGGACCTGCCCCATTGAATTCAACTGCACGTCCAGAGAGAGTAATAGGAAGCGGGCTGACAACAAGCACGGCCCTCAGTGCCTCGGTCTCTCCCTGCTGCCCGCAGGACGCCTTCCTTGAGCACCCGGCCTCACCAAACCCTCGAGTTCTGGATTCTCGTCTGCCCCAGTCACTGGGCACACAGCACCGTTCACTCAGGATGAGCTCTTGTGCCGCCAGATTTTTAATATTAGTCGTATTAACTTTTAAAATATAAATGGGTACCTGCCTAGTTCAGATGATATAGAGAAAAGGAAATCAAGTCACTTGCTGGTCCTTCCATCACCAAACAATCTTCTTTAGCGGGGGGGTGGGGGGAGCTTTTTTCTAGCAAGTCTTTTGTTCCTCTGCGCATTCATTCATTCAACAAATGTTTGCTGAGCATCTGCTCAGTGAGCGGCCCCAGGCAGAGACACAGAGGTGGGGAAGCAGCACAGCCACGGGCCCCTCCTCTTTCGGGCCCACAGTCCAGTGGGAGGTACAGACACGGGCTGAGCCTCACGGGTGCTGGTCTCGCTTCCACGTCCCAGAACCAGGAGGCGATGCGACTATTTGCTGAATAGAAATATCCCCAGTTCGTTGAGATCTTACGTGGCCGGCTAGCGGTGAGCTCCTTGAGCCGTGGTCCTGGCTGCATTGTATCCTCACATAGTAGGGACTCGGCACACAGCAGGTGGGCAATAAATGCTTGTTGAGCGGAGTATGAGCCGCCCGGTGCCGCGTGGAGCTCCCCCGGGCCTTCTCTTACTCCATTCTCACGAGGTCCCTGTAAGCAGCTATCATCGGTTAGCTCCACTTTGTGGCGAGGGGTCTGAGCTCAGAGACGTGCAATAACTTCTTCCAGAGGATGGAGCTGATGGCCCTTAGAGCCAGGACTGAAACTCAAGGCCCATATTCCGTGCACAGGGCTTTCACGAGTCCCCAAACCCCAAGTAGGGGGAGACAAGGGCACTGCAGGAGTCAGATGGGTCTAGCCAGCTCAACTCAGTGTGTCACCATGGATTGGTCACTGGCTTCCTCTGAGCCTCAGTTTCTTCATCTATAAAATGGGAAAATGTTGATCGCCGCCCTTTGTGTCCAAGGGGCCCTATGAAGAGTCCTATATATAAGCTTTCTCTTGATAGGCGCAAGGTACCTCTGGGTGGGTACACAAGACACTGAAGACATGGGCAGCCTCTGGGAGGAAGTGGGAGTCTGGGAGAAAGGAGTGGGGGACCTCTGTGCCTTTTGAATTTTGAGTCATGTGAATGTGTCATTTTTCAAAAATTACAGCATCCAGTATTTTACCCACAGGTGCAGCTGAGAATTCCCCTTGGCCACTGAGACCAAATGACAAATTCTTCCTCCTCAGAGTGCTTGGGCAGGGAGCCAGGGCTGCGGGGATGTGGCAGGATGCTGTCCCCAGGGGGAGGGCTTGCACAGTCCCCCCTTGGCAGGCCCTTCCCTGGCCGCATGGTATCGCCGGCTCACAGAGCAGGCCCAGCCAGGTGGGCCCATTTCCCCTGGACACCCAGCCCTTGGGGGTTCGTACCCACACGACGAACGGCCGTGTGCCCAGTGGCCTCACCAGGGCAGGGACTGGCGGGCAGCAGTTTCACCCTGGCCTCTCCAGCACCCCAGGCAGAGGCCAGGGCTTGGGGAACCTCATTACCGGGCTCCATTTCTCCAGGTCGTGAGGACTTCCTGGTGGCTATTGTCCTCCTAGTTCCTGTTTATGTTCCACTCCTGGGGCTGTGGAGGGCATGACCAAGGGAGCCCCTGGCCAGATGCTGGCAGTCAGGCTGTGCCTGTCGAGGGGAGGGAGGCACGACTGGGCGCTGGGGGCTGGCACTGGAACTGGAGAGGCCACGGGATGATGGAGTGAGAAACAAAGAAAACCCAATCCCAAACCAGGAAAATCTATCCCCCGGCCTTAGAGCCTTGCATGTTAACCTCTTTAAAACGTAACTGGCAGCAGCGTGTCAGCTATATTTGTGAGCTGTATGCTTTCTTCCATTATCTCATCAAATTAATTCTTTTAATTTATTAAATTTTGGGTGTCTTTTCTTCTTTTTATTGTGGTAAAACACACGTAACTTAAAATCTACCAATTTAAAGTGTGCAATTCTTGGGGCCGCCCCGTGGCCAAGTGGTTAAGTTCCCACACTCCGCTTCGGCAGCCCAGGGTTTCTCTGGTTCGAATCCTGGGCGCGGACATGGCACCACTCGTCAAGCCATGCTGAGGTGGCATCCCACATGCCACAACTAGAAGGACCCACAACTAGAATATACAACTATATACCAGGGGGCTTTGGGGAGAAAAAGCAGGCAAAGAAAAAAAAGATTGGCAACAGTTGTTAGCTCAGGTGCCAATCTAAAAACAAAAAATGTGTAATTCAAGGATATTTAGTACATTCACAACATTGTGCAACCATCGAATTCCAGAACGTTTTACCCCAAAAGGAAACTCTGTACCCAGTAAGGAGTAATTCCCTGTTTTGTCCCCCGCTCTAGCCCCTGGCAACCATAAATCTGCTTTCTGTCTCTATGGATCTGCCTATTCCGGGCCTTTTGTATAAATGCAATCAGACACTAACAGCATTGTGTAAGTGTAAGGAGCCTGTCTTTGGGTCTGGCTGTTTGCATGTGGCATGAAGTTGCCAAGGTTCGTCCACGTGGTAGCATGCATCAGGGCCTCGTCCCTCTGGGAGGCCAGACAGCGTTCCGATGCGGGGCTAGACCACGTTTTGTTTATCCCTGCATCCATCTGTGGACACTGAGGCTGTTTCCCGTCTCATTTAGTCTTCACAGCCACTCCCTGAGGTGCCTTGATTGCTCCTGCGTTGTCGATTACAAAGGGAAGCAGAGACAAGTCAAGCAGTGTGCTTCAGGTCACACAGGCATGTGAAGCCAGGACCTGAACTCAGGGAATTGGGCTCCACAGCTGACGGCCCAGCCGCTGGGACATGCCATCCCTTTGTTCCTTGACGCCCAGCGTCTGGGACTGACGGAATCAGAGGACAAGGACCTTCTGAGCATGGCGGTTCCCCCTCCCCTTACGTTGGCAATTTGTCTCCTGGGGAAGAGGGTCCCTGGGGCGGGGAGGGGGCAGCGAGTTCTGGGCCACAGGATAACCTGGCACGTCCTTTCTCCTCCATCACTCCAGCTCGCACAGCCGTGTCACGGAGGAGAACGCAGACTCCATGTGAAGTTCTGCACAGACTTTACTTTTTAGAACAGTTTTAGATTTATGGAGAAACCGAGCAAATGGTACAGAGAGCTCCCACACACCCCACACCCACTCTCCCCTGTTGTTAACATCTTACATCGTATACCACCTTTGTGACAATTCATGAACCGATATTGACACATTATTATTAACTAAAACCCATCGCTTTTCAGATGTCCTTCATTTTTCCCTAATGTCCTTTTCTGTTCCAGGATCCCATCAAGATAGCACATTGCATTTAGCTGTCGTGTCTCTGTAGGCTCCTGTTGGCTGGGACAGTTTCTCTGACTTCCCTTGTTTTTGCTGATCTTGACAGCTCTGAGGAGCACTGGTCAGGAATATTGCAGGATGCCCCTCGTTGGGTTGTCTCACGTTTTCCTCGTGATTAAACTATTGGAGTATTGGGTTGTTGGGAGCAGGATCACAGAGGGGAAGGACCATTCCCTCACTTTTCAAGGGTACGTACAGCGACCTTGACCCTGATCCTCTGGCTGCGGTGGTGCTCGCCAGGCATCTCCACTGGGAAGTTACTCCTCCCCGTTTCTGTACTGGACTCTTTGGAAGAAGGTCACTGAGGCAGACCAGACTTACACCCTCCCTTCCTGTGGGACGGAGCAGCCACACAATTTACTTGGAATTCTTCTGCGTGGGAGATTTGTCTCTTCTCCCCCTTTCATTGATTTATTCATCATTTATTTATACCAGCAATGGGCTCACGGACACTCATTTTATGCACTGGGTTATAATCCAATACCTCTTTATTTTTTTGTTCAAATTTTTCCATCTTTGGCCACTGGGGTTCCCTTCAGTTTGCACCTGCGTCCCTTTGACACACCGCCATCAACATGGTGGGGTTTTTTTTGAGCCCCACGAGAATTTTGAAAGATAAGACATGAGCTTTCCAGCACCTTTCCACCTTGCTGTGACAGATTCGGGCCACTCCTCAAACCAAGGCTGTGGCTAGGGTGAGGCAAGTGAGGCCCTCACCTCAGGCACAAAATCTAAGGGGTGCCAGAAAAACTCAGTAGCAAGATTAATGCTTTAAAGAAATATTTTTAAAAATCCAAATTAGGGCCTCAAAGAGATATTTGTACACCCACGTTCATAGCAGCATTTTTCACAATAGCCGAAAGGCGGAAGCCACCCGAGTGTCCGTCGGTGGATGGATGGATAAACAGAGTGAGATGTACCTTCAGTGGGATATTATTCAGCCTCAGAAAGGAGGGGAATTCTGACACATGCAACACGATGGACGAACCTTGAGGACACCGTGCTAAGCGAATAAGCCAATCACAAAGACAAATACCGTATGATTCTTCTTACGTGAGGTTCCTAGAGTGGTCACATTCGTTGAGACAGAAAGTGGAAGGTTGGGTGCCTGAGGTTGGGACAAGGAGGGAATGAGGAGTTAGTGTTTAATGGGGTCAGAGCTTCAGTTGGGGAAGATGGAAAGGTTCTGGAGATGTATAGTGGTGATGGTTGCACGGCAATGTGGATGTACTTAATGCCACTGAACTGTACACATAATAATGGTTAAAATGGTAAATACATGTTATATATATTTTACCACAATAAAAAATCAAAATTAATGTAAAAGATCCATAATGAACAAAGTTTTGAAACTTTAAGTAAAAACTAGGTGAGTGTGACCGACTTTTCCTCTTCCCTCAGGCTCCAATATGGCTTGTCACGGCACTGTTGCTGAGCCTGTCCCATGGCCACAGCAGGCGACAACCCCAGATCATCCTCCCCCCGCCCGGTGATGCCTGAACTCCCACCTTCAGAGGCGCACCCAGAGAGAGGAATTTATGACAAAGCTGGACCCAAAACACAGGTAGAAAATCCCATCCCACCAAGAGGGGGCTTCCACTGATCCGAGACTTTGCCATATTAGTCAAGTACACAATAGCGAGAACTAACGAATCAATTCCCCTCCTGAGAGTAGGTGTTGATCATGGGGAGGGGAAGAAATATGTCGGCGTTAGGTAGGAGGAATGGGGTGCCATCGAGGAGGGAAATAAGCGTAGGGTGGGGAGACTGAGGCAAGAGAGGGGACCAACTTCATCATTTGCCCCAGTGGGGGGACGTTGTGACCAACAATTTGGCGGGGCGTGGCCTATTCCCCCAGTCCTAGAGGGAGCTAGGATTGAAAGCTGACGTGGCCTGAGCTGAGCCACTGCCCTGCGGCCTGGCCCCTAACTCTGCTGGGGAGAGTCCCAGCCTCGGAGATAGGGCCTGGTTGTAATGACCGCTCCTAGAAGTTTTAGGTCTGGCTTGCAGAGTCACAGCCAGTGGAGGCCTCCAGGTTCCAAAGAAAAGCGCAGGGAGGGGTCAGCAAACTGGGAAAGGAAGGCCCCACCCCAGGCTGCAAAGAGGGAACTTTCCCCTGAAGGACGAGGTGAGCCGGGTCTCCTGTTGGCAACCAAGGCTGCGGGAGGGGCTGGCATTGCTGCCTCGGGTCAGCGACCTGCAGAACGTCCGCTGGAGGACAGAGCTCTGGGTGTTGTCCCAGCTCTGCTCCAGGGGGCTCTCGGCTTGAAGTGCCCCCCAGCTCCCAGAGGCAGCGTCACCGAGTGCCGGAGGAAGCCGGTCTACTCGTGGGAGTCAATTGTGAAGTTTTCAGGAATTTTGCAAGCCAGTTATTAAACAGCTATCATTAAAATTTAAATTATATAAATTTTGTCAAAAATGAATTGAACTCAAAACTTAGCACTTCCGAGTTATTTTACTACTATTGATGTCCTTGAGGTTATTGTCTATTGCATCTGTAGAGTGGAAATATGTATAGAACGCAGGGCCACTGTGTCTCTTCCCGACTCTGTGTTCAGTGACATTATGTTGAGAGCTTGAAACTGGCCGCCAGGGGAGTATTTACACTACAGAAATGGGCCAAGGCTGCAAATCAGGCTTCCTGCCCTGCCCCGTGAGAGCTGGCTGTTAAACTTTTCCAGCATTCCTCTGACTAGGAGCCCGGAGCCCACGTCTTGCCCAGCCTCTGCCCTGCGAGGCTACTGGCTCCAGAGCTCTGCTCTGCCAACCGGCCCATGGCTTCTACCACTCACCAGTCTTCCCTTTCCAGCTCCAGTGACGCCTCTTCCAGGAAGCTTCCCCTGATTTCTTTGCCTGGACTCGCCAATTCTTTCTCACCTCTTCTGTCCTCACACTATTGACCTTGAATTTTAGCCTGGCTTTTTTTCCTCCCTGTAGACTTTTTTTTTTCTTTTTTTTTTGAAGGAGATGAGCTGACATCTGCTGCCAATCCTCTTTTTGTTTCGTTTTTTTTGCTGAGGAAGACTGGACCTGAGCTAATATCTGTGCCCATCTTCCTCTACTTTATATGTGGGACACCTGCTACGGCATGGCTTGACAAGCAGTGCATAGGTCCACACCTGGGATCTGAACTGGTGAACCCTGGGCCACGGAAGCAGAACGTAAGAACTTAACCACTACACCACGGGGCTGGCCCCTCCCTGTAAAAGTTTTTAATTATACTTTTTCTTTATTACAAATAGAGTTCATGCTCATTATAGAAAAAAATTCAGACAAGCAAAGTAAAGAAAAAAATGACTACACCAGTGATCCTACCCACCTGTCTAGTGATAAGGGCTGTTTACACCTTGTCCCTTCAAACACTTTTCCTGGCACCTTGATGATGATGATGATTTATTTTTAGATGAGATCACACTATACAAATTCTTTCATAAGTGCCTTTTTACTTACCAGACTGTGACAATCCCTCCATAGAAATAAGTACTTTTTATACAAGATCTTTGTTTAAAAATTTGTATAGGGTTCTATTCAGTGACTGAAGGATTATTTATTGAACTGAACCCCACAGTTGAAATCTAGATTGCTTCCAACCATTTGCCGTTGTGAATAGCCCTGTGTGGAATATCTTTGTACGTCCGCCCTTGCGCACGGCCTTAATTATTTCCTTAGGATAAATTGCCAGAAAGAAGACTTGCTGGGTAATGAGCATATATGGATCTTTTTTCTCCCCAATATTTTTCTGTGCACACACACATCTTTTACAAAAATTGGTTCATGCTACACATGCTGTTCTGTATCCTGTTGTTTAAAAATTATTGTATCTTATTACTTGCTAATATGTTCTTCCCTGTCAGTTGGTGCCTCTATCAGGTTCCTGTGGCTACTGTAACAAATTTCCACTACATTGGTGGCTTCCAACAACAGAAGTTTATTCTCACACCTTCTGGAGGCCAGGAGTCTGAAACCAGTAGCACCGGCTGCAGTCAGGTCGTCCACACGGCTGCGCTCCCTGCAGAGGCTCGGGGCTGAATCTGCTCCCCGTCTCTTCCAGTTTCTGGAGGCTGCCGGAACTCCTTGGCTTGTGGCCACGTCACTGCACGTCTGCCTCTGTGCTCACATCGCCTTCTCCTCTCCTGTCTATGTGTCGATCTCCCTCTGCTTCTCTCTCATGGGGACACTTGTGACTGCATTTAGGACCCACCCAACTCACCCAGGATAAGCTTGTTGCAAATCTTTCACTTAATCACATTGGCAAAATGCTTTTTTTTTTTTTGTCATATAAAATAGTATTCACAGGTTCCAGGGACGAGGACGGGGATGTCTTTAGGGGAGAGGGAAGGGCATTATTCAGCTTACCACAGTGTCATTGTGGGATAAAAGCACATTATACAACCCCACGTCTATAAAGTGGATGGTGACGACAGCCCCGGGCTTGATTACGTGGATGTGGGTCTGTATAGGATTACGGGGAAGGACACACACTAAACTGTTAACCAGGTCACCTGGGGTGGAGGTGGGGGACGATGGGGGAGATGATGTCACCTGTGACACCCAGGGGACTGCCTGGCTCCTTCACATTCACTCGCAGGCAAAGAGTAGGCTGCTGTTTCTGGGGGTCTCTAAAGAAAGAAGGGGACCACTGAATGAGAGCACGCTCCGTGTGGCTCCCAGCTCCAGCTGCTCACAGGCTGTGCGGCTTGGGTAAGCCACTTAACCTCTCGGAGCCTCAGTTTCTTCAACCATGAAGTGGGCTGAGCTGTACCCTGTCCTAGGGTCGCTGTGCGAATGAGACGAGTATTGTTTAGCTCAGGCCTGGCCCACAGTCAGCTATCTTATCACGGCGGCGGAGGGGGCCGCCATCAGTAGAAGGTGAGTTCCTGGAACAGTGCCCGCACATAGTAGGACTTCCGTAAGTGTCTGTGGACAGAAGGAATGTGAAGAGAACAGGATTGTTGTTAATTGTTGCTGCTGCCGCCAGGCTGGCCTTGGGGCACCAATCCCCGTTAGTGCAGGTGCAGACACGGGGATGTGGGGACAGCGGCCACTCTGATGCCCACCCTGGAGTCTCAGAGGGGCTCCCTCCCCACAAGCCAGGGAGGAGCCCAGGGGTAGAGCAGTGCTCTGAGCAGGCGGAGGGCTGAGAGTTGGGGGACAGAGCCACGGAGCACCCCTGAAAGAGACCAGGGACGAGCGACAGAGCCGACTGTGGGAGGCCCGAGAGGCCAAGCCGGCCGTGCTCCCAGAGGTCCAGGTGCCAGCCCTTCAGGGACCCGGGCCAGTTGGCTCCATTTCCCCAGGACCCCATGAGGCCCCCCAGGGTTGCTTGTACATTGCAGCACCCCCTGTAACAACAGCCAGGACTGGCTGCTCTAGCCGAGGCCTGGGGGGTCAGGGGCAGTGGGGACGGGTAAGAGAGCGACTTCAGAGGGCCGGGCTCGGGGTGGACCCTGCCTGAGGAAGTGGAGGGGCCTGGAGAAGCCCAGTCTTGATGGGGTTGGGGAGGAGCCGCGGGCGCGTAGCCATCTGCTGCCCCCTGGTGGCTGGTGGGGAGCCAGCCCCAGGCTTCCCGCCCAGCCCCGTCCCAGCGGGCAGGGCTGCGGGTTGGGGAGCACGACATCCTCCTGTGCCTGTTGACCGTGGTCACTCAGGATGGCACAAACCTGATGCACTCACCCCCACACACCCGCCCAGATACAGCAGAACACCTGCACGTGCGGATGACCTGTGTGCACAGCTGTGCACACCCACGTGCACACTCGGGCCCCTGCACGCAGCCTAATGCACACCATCCCCAGCAGCACCTACCTGTGGGACCCACACGCCCACACGCACGCTTGTGTCCTCAGAGGACCCGCCCTGGATACACACAAACAAACATGCTGACATTCACGTCTTTTTTTTTTTTTTTTTTTTTAACATTTTTGTAGGCTAAATGTTCACAAAGCTTTTGGTCTTTAGTGTTTCCGGAATGTCGATCACTCGAGAGCTACTGTGACGATTTCTGTCTGCTCTGCATATGCTTTAGAATGCTATTTACTTAACCTTTAAACTGACTCCCTTTTTGACTCAAATGTACTTTAAGAGGGAACTTTATATCCCCACTTATTGAAAATATTTTAAAATAACATGCTTATTAAAGGCTTCTGCCAGGGACCATCTAGATTCATTCTGCCTTCTGTCTGGGTCCCATGTGCCAGTTGGGAGGCTCTGGGTGGGGGGCAGAGCAGCCTTTACATGTCCCAGGGGTCTATGTGACAGACAGAGAGCCGGAGCTCAGCGTGGAGATGCGACTTCCCCAGGGGTCCTCAACTGGGGCTCAAACCAGCTCTCTTGCCCCCACTCCCTCTGCCCTTCCCTGGGACAGCCCCTCTGGCCTCACCCCTACCGACCACCTCCCCTTCAGGTCAGCCCCAGCCAAAGGTTGTCATGAGAGCAGACCACCCCCGTGCCTGTTGGCTCCTGTCCCTGTTTGCCTCCTGCACCCCCTCCAGGCAGCTGGCATCTCCCTCGTCAGCTGACACTGCTACCCTTACCCTCCCACAGCTCCCTGCAGCCCTCCCTGACCCCAAGTCCTCCCCGCCTGCCCTCTGTCATCGGCAGTCCCTGCGACCCCTCACCTGCTGGCTCTGACGCTGGATTTGCTCGTTCCCCTGCAGGCTCTCGGTGGAGGCCCTCCTTCTGCAGCCTGTACGTGAATCATTTCTCCTCTCTCTTCCTTCATAAAACTCCAGCTCCTCGAAGTACAAGCCTTCAGACCACACTGTGCCCTCCCATCCTGTCTTCCCTCAGGCTTCAACGGCTCTCATCTCACTTTCACTAATTCCCACACTCCTTCCTAAGGCCTGCAAGGCCCTACTGGCTCCACCCACCTCTGGATCTCATCTCCCACCACACCCTTCCCTCAGCCTCAGCCACAGGCCACGCTCTAATATGCCCACTTCTTCCTACCTCAGGGCCTTTGCACTTCCAGTTCTTGCCATTTGGAAGGCTCTTCCCCAAATCTTTGCTGGGGTTTCTCCAGCTCATCATTCAGGTTCCCTGACCACTGTCTATTCCCTCGCCCTCCTCCCAAACCCCCTGCCATCTGAAATGTCCCCATCTCTTTATTCTCTCTCCTGACTAAGCTTGTTGTCATTTGATGTCCTCTTCTTTCCTGGTGTAGTCTCTGTCATCCCACCAGGATGTAAGCTCCATGAGGGCAGGGAATACCTGGCACCAGGTAGGTCCTCAGTACACAATTGCGTGATGACCGTATGGTACATGTGCCTGTCCATGTGTGCCTCAGCCTGCTGTGTGGACAGAACCACAATCTCCATCCACAATCTGCATACTCCGTCTGCACGAAGACAATGGGCATCAGAGAGGCTGACGGCCACTGGGCCACTGGGCACCGCTGTGGGCAAAGCTACTCTTGGACGTGACCAAATCGGAGACAGCCACCCACCCACTCCGCAGGTCCCCACACCATTTACAACCCACCACTTCCACCCTCATCCTTCCAGTGGAGGCCTGCCTCTTCCCACCAGCCTCCAGCCCACTCCAGGAACAGAAACCTTCCTTAGGAGGCCCAGACCAAGCCTTGCTCCTTCCCTGGAGCCACCCCCACGTGCCTGTGGTCTCAGGCTGAGACAGAGGGGCACCCATTCTGAAAGTGACACAGCCTCCTGGGAGCAACCCCCCCCAATAGCCAATACACCACCCCAGGCTAAGGAGCTGGACCCCCTAACCTCTGGGGCTGGGACCCTTTATCAGTCAGCCTTCTACCAGAGAAACAGAACCAACAGGAGATTCGTCATCTGTTTGGTTGTTTATTTATTTCAAGGAGCGGGCTTACTTGATAGTCAAGGCTGGCTGGGCAAGTCAGAAGTCGTGGGCAGGCCGGCGGGCTGCGAGCTTGAGGAGGAGCTGACGCTGCGGTCCACGGGCTTACCCGCTTCTTCCTCAGGGCACCCTCAGTGTCATTTCTCAGACCTCCCAGCTAACTGGGTGAGGCCCGCTCAGAGTGTCGAGGATAATCTCCTTCCCTTAAAGTCTGGTCACAGACATTAATCATGTCTGCAGGGTACCTGCACAGCAACACCTAGATTAGCGTCTGATTGAACGACTCAGCCTGGCCAAGGAGACACACAAAACCATCACAGCTCACCCTTTGTCAGCCTGGGGCCCATGCCCATGTTCTTAAACCACACCTAATCTCCCACAAAGGCAATAACAAAGTCAGCCTTCCATCCAATATGATGCAACTCTCCCGCATGTAAGCAAAGACGCGCGGGCTGTTCCAAGTCCTCGGGGGACAGTCACTCTTCTCCTCGATGTCCTGTAACTTAAACCCTGTGGTGTCAAGCTAACTGTCTTAATTCGTCTTATGTTAGAAGGAGGTAAGAAAACAAAAATATTTGCTTTATATGTATTATATATCTATATGTAATACCCAGATTTGTGTATGAACATGCAAACATATGCATAACGTACGGGGGAAGCATTTCTTCCGGTTGTGATTGAATTGTGCCTCCCCTAAATCAAGTCCATCCAGAACCTCACAATATGACCTTATTTGGAAATGGGGTCTTTGCAGATGTCAATCCAACACCTGACATCATGTGAGGACACAGAGACACAGAGATAGAGGGACAAAGGCCATGGGAAGATGGTAAGTCAAGGAAGGTCAAGGATTGCTGGCAACACCAGAAGCCAGGAGCAAGGCAGGGAGCAGTTTCTTCCTTAGAGCCTCAGGAAGGAAGCAACCCTGCCACCACCGCGAGTTCAGATGTCTAGCCTCCAGAATTTTCTAGGGAGAAAATAAATTTCCATTGTTTTAAGGCACGTCATTTCTAGAACTTCTTAGCAGTCTTAGGAAACTAATGTACCCCCTTAGGAACGAAGACCTCCAGACCAGCAGAGCACAGGGCTTCGGGGAAGAGCAGCGGAAATGTTGCTAGCGCCTCACTAGGGGACCAGTGAGCGCTGCCACTCCCAGTCCACCCCGCGAGCCCTGGCACCGAGGGCCCTGCTTCTGGGGAAAGAGCACCATACGCTGCGCATCGATTTACAGCATCCATGGCCTCCTAGAGGACAGTGGCCCAGCTCTGCAAGGTACTGCCACTTGGCTGGCACCGTGACTAGCTCTTCAAAAGGCCACTCTACCGTTCCATCAGGCTTCAGGATAAGGAGTCTATTAGTTTCTTTGGGCAGCTGTGACAAACTGTCGCAAACCAGGTGGTTTAAAACCACAGAAATGTACCTCCTCACAGGTCTGAAGGCCAGGGGTCTGAAACCAGGGCGTGGCGAGGTCCTACCCCATCTGAAGGCTCCAGGGAAGAACTGTCTTGCTGTTCTGCCTTCCATGGGTGCTGGCCGTCCTTGGCGTTCCTTGGCTTGTGGCAGCATAACCTCAGTCTCTGCCTCTGGCTTCACGCGGTGGCCTTCCCTCTGCGTGTGTGTCCAAATTTCCCTCTTCTGATAAGGCCATTCAGTATAACTTCATCTTAACTTGATTACGTCTGCAAACGCCCTATTTCCAAATAAGGTCACGTCGACAGGTTCCAGAGGACATGAATTTGGGGGGACACTATTCAATCCAGTACAACTGGAGCGTGATAAGACCAGAGAGGCACATGGGCCTGGCCACTGCGGCTCTTCTTCTGCTGTGAAGCGAGTCCCTTGATCAGAAGCAATGCTGTGTGCAGTACCATGACGGTGGATGAGGCATTCTGTAAGTCTGTGGGTGGTAGTTTGGGCAGAAGCACTGCATGCAGGGAAGGCAAATCTGTATCCAGAGTAAGTGTCCATTCCAGTAAGAAGGAAGCACTGCCCCTTCTGTGGCCCAGTGTAATCAACCTGCCACAGGGAGCTGGCTGGTCGCCCCGGGGCATGGTGCCGTATCAGGAGCTCAGTGTTGGTCTCTGCTGCCAGCAGATTGGGCACTCGGTGGTGGCCATAGCCAGGTTGGCCTTGGTGAATGGAAATCCATGTTGCTGAGCCAGATAGAACCTCCATGCCTGTCCCCATGTCCACTTAGTTCATGAGCCCGCTGGGCAATGATGGGTGGCTGAGCAAGGAGGCTGACTGGTAGCCACAGGCTGGGTCGCCCCATCCACTTGAGTATTAAAATCCTCCTCACTCAGGTCACCCTTTGGTGAGCAATCACATGGGACACAAATATCTTCACGTTCTTTGCCTATTCAGAGAGGTCAGTCTATACACTTCTTCCCCAGACCTCTTTGCCACCAAGTTTCCAGTCATATTCCTTCCATGTCGCTGACCGTCCAGCTCAGCCACCGGCCGCAGCCCATGAGTCAGTGTACAGTCATACATGTGGCCATTTCTCCTTCCTGGAAAATGAACAGCCAGACACCCTGCCCAAAGTTCTGCCCCCGGGGAGGATGTCCCTTCACCGCTGTCCTCCAGGGATGTCCGGAGAGGGGCAGAGTGCTGCAGCTCCACCCTCGGGGTGCCTGCACGTCGTGCAGAACCGTCTGCCAGCCAGGCCCAAGTCTTGTCTTCCTCTGTCAACCAATTGTAGGGAACTCCCCATGAGCCCACAGGTGCAGGCTGCGAGAGAGAAGACAGGGTAGGAGGGGTGGGGACCACGGGCATTTGGGCCACTTCTTCACATAACTTACTTGTGCCTCGGGGCCTTCTCAGGCCTAATTGTATGTACTGTATCCATTTGACGATGGAATGCTGTTCCGCAATGCCCACTTATGACTCGGTGGGAGAGATGAAACCCAGCTCATGACGGGCAGCTGAGGTCACATGGTAACTTGGTGGCCCATGGTCAGGCATTCAGTCTCTACTAAAGCCCAGTAGCAGGCCCAGAGCTGTTTCTCAGAAGGAGAGTAGTGATCTGTGGATGATAGCGGGGCCTTCAAACTCCTGAAGGTCCACACTGCAGTTCACCCACGGGGGCCTGACAAAGGCCCCAGACAGCATCCCTGTTGGCCACGTCAGGCACCGTCGGATCTAGCGGATCGTGTGTCCCAGTGTCAGAGCAGCTCGCACAGCAGCCAGGACCTGTTGTTGCAGAGCCTTCTCGGGTTCTGGGCCCCACTCAAAACCGGCGGCTCTTCAGGTCACTTGGTAAATGGGCCAGAGTAACACACCAAGTGAGGAGTACATTGCCTCCATGGTCCAAGGAGGCCCACTGGGTGTTGTGCTTTTTTGTTGGTCGTAGGAGAGGCCAGATGCAAGAACTTCTCCTTTGCCTCAGAAAAGAGATATCTTGACATGCCCCAAACCAGCGCACCTCTAGAAATTTCACTGAGGTGGAAGGCCCCTGAATTTTTGCTGGATTTATTTCGCACTCTCTGACATGCAAATATCTTACTAATATATCTAGAGTAGTTACTACTTCTTGCTCACTAGATAAAATCAGCATGATATCATCAATGTAATTGATCAGTGTGATATCTGAGGGAAGGGAAAGGGGATCGAGGTCCCTCCAGACCAGATTATGACGACATAGGCTGGAGAGATGAGACACCCTGAGGTCAGAGAGTGAAGGCGTGTTGCTGGCCTTGCCAGCTGAAGGGAAACGGCTTCTGGCGGTCTTTACCGATAGGTTATCAAGAAAAGCATTTGCCAGATCGCCTGCTGCTTATTAGGTGCCAGGGAATGTATTGATTGTTCAAGCAGTGAAACCATGTCTAAACAGCAGCTGGAATTGGAGTCACCACCTGGTTAAGTTTATGAAAATCCACTGTCATTGTCTGAGATGCATCTGTCACCTGCACAGGCCACACGGAGCTGAATGGAGATGTGGGCACCACCACCCCTGCATGCTTCAAGTCCTTCATGGTGGCACGGGTCCCTGCTGTCCCTCCAGGGATGCTTGATTGCTTTCGTTTTACTATTCTCCTAGTTAGAGACAGTTTTAGGAGCTTCCACTTGGCTTTTCCTCCCAAATTAGCCCTTACTCCACAGGTGAGGGAGCCATGGTGGGGATTCTGCCAGTTGCTGAGTGTGTCTATTCCACTTATACATTCTGGAACTGGAGACGAACCACAGGATGGGTTCGAGGACCCACTGGGTCCACTGTGAGAGGGACCTGACCTCCGTGAACTTCTACGCTGACTGGCGGGCCACAGTCATGTTTTGGGTCTCCTAGAATTAGTGTCAATTTAGAGCCTGTCTCCAGTAATCCCCCCAAAGTCTGATTATTTCCTCTTTCCCAGTGCACAGTCCCCCTGGTAAAAAGCTGCAGGTTCCTTTGGGGGAGGCTGGGAGGAGTACTGACAGTGTAACTTTTCCGCAGTGCTGCAAGGCCCTTCCTCTAGCGCGCCCAGCCCTGCTCCATCCAAGGGATTCCAGGTCTGTAAACTGGCTCGTCCGGGAATTGCTTGGGGAGCCAGAATTCTCTGTTTTGGTGATGCAACTGAGACTTCTGTTAGCTTGACCTAGGACTCCTCTGCTCATACAGAGCAAGGAAGAATTTGATAGACCGCCCATTTCTTTCTTTGCAGGAGATTCCAGGAACAACTAGCCAACACCAGAGGTCTCTGCTAGTCAAACCATCCTCATTCCTGCCTGGACCCTGCTGTCCATTACGGTGACCAGAGCCACCTGGTCTTTGGCAATTAAGTGCTGCCCCTTGGGCCCTGCCACCCCGAGACCCAGTGATCCCCTTTTTACTTGGGGTATCAGTTCAGTGGCACCACTTCCCATGGTAATTTCTGACCTACAGAGATGAGTGACCGACCCAGAGCTCTCCAGTGACGCTGGGCTCCCCTCACAAATTTAGTTCTCACAGTCAGGGTCAAACTCGTGTCCTCTGGACACTGCCAGGTTGGGTGAGCAGGTCTTACAGGATAAATCCACTCTCACCTTCCAGCGTCCCTACGCCTTTGACTATCGTCCTCTGCAGGATACCCGGGCAGTTCTGCCATTTCAACTTCGTTTAGTGTAGGCCACATTTTAGTCTGCATTTCAGCCAACCAAACTGTGAGAGCCCTTTCTAACTTCTTGCACTAAGACAGTAAACCCAGAAGCTCTGCTTAGGGCCCATATGAATAAACTCAGCCTGATCCGACTTTATGTTCTCCACACTTACTCCACACCCTTAACATCCACTGCCACACACGCCCCCAGACTTCTGTCTGTATAAACTGGAAAAACCACACCGTCCTCACGATGCCCGTCCTCACGGGTCGCCCTCCGTACCTCTCCCTTTGAGGGCCGCTGGGACTCGAGTCTAGTCATGGTCTAGAAGGAGAGGGCGGGGGTAGGTCCTGAGGAGAACCAGCAGTGTCTTTCGAGGCAACTTACCTCAGGGGAGGCCAGTGTCTTCAGGCAAAGGGTCAACTTCCATAGAAACAGTAGAAGAGCTGCTGGCAGAGCAGCCCCGGAACATGCCCCTTGTCAGTGAGACTGTGCACAGGTAAGCCCCGGCCTCTCCCTCCTGGCTATATAGAGAATATTTATCTCCATGGTTTATTATGCAAAATGCCACTTCTAACCAACTATCTGTGTGCTACCTAGAACGCCAGACGAGATACTGACTAACATTAACCACATTTCCCAAAACTCAGCACAGTCCTGGGCACGCTCACAGGGAGGGAGAGGCTGCAGACCACGTGCCCCGCTTCATGCACAGCAGCAAGTTAAAGGCCCCACAAGTCCCGCAGTGAAGAAACCTAACAATTTGGATCAACCTGAGGTTTCCAAATTTACTTGACCATGAACTCATTTTTTGGAGTGTTTCTTCTATAGAACTAGGCTTCAAAAAATACACCTCGGAAAATGCAAGCTTAAAAAGCTGCTACGGCCTGAGCTGAAATTTCGGGAGTTTTTTGTTTTTAGCTATTTAATTGCTACTTAATGGAGATGCAGCCCAATAATTTCCTGAATGTTATAGGGGTATGCAGCACTTTACGTTACCATATTTAGTAACTGTTGTGGACATACTGACATTTCTGCCAATTCCCCCACCTGTCAGTCTTTTTTTCTTTTTGAGGGAGATTAGCCCTCAACTAATATCTGCTGCCAATCTTTTTTTTTTTTTTTTTTTTCTTTGCTGAGGAAGACTAGCCCTGAGCTAACATTCGTGCCCATCTTCCTCTACTTTATATGAGGACGCCTACCACAGCACGGCTTGCCAAGCAGTGCCATGTCTGCACCTGGGATCCGAACCGGTGAACCCTAGGCCCCCGAAGCGGAACGTGTGCACTTAACTGCTGCGCCACTGGGCCGGCCCTGTCAGTCCTCTTAAGCCTTACCTGTTGTCTGAAGCTGCCCTCTTTGTCCTAGTGGGGCTTGGGCCAATCTGAATCCTCGTCAGCTGTCCTCAGGAGCATCTTCATGGGGCTATTTCGGGCCCATGGAATCTGGAGTTGAATCGTCACTACCTGACTCTACAGAGAGAGCGGCCCCATTCCTGTAGGAACAGGAGATGGGCATTGCCAGCTGCCTGGGGCTCCAAGTCCCTTGCCAAATGGTGATGTCCCTTCCTCTGAAAAGCAGTAGGGCTTTTCCACTCAAGACTAAGAAGGTCCCAGTATGAACTTTTTTTTTTTGAGGAAGATTAGCCCTGAGCTAACCACTGCCAATCCTCCTCTTTTTGCTGAGGAAGCCTGGCCCTGAGCTAACATCCGTGCCCATCTTCCTGTACTTTATATGTGGGATGCCTGCCACAGCATGGCGCTTGCCAAGCGGTGCCATGTCTGCACCCAGGATCCGAACCGGCGAACCCTGGGCCGCCGAGAAGCGGAAGGTGCGCACTTAAACCACTGCGCCACCAGGCCAGCCCCAGCAGTATGAACTCTCAGAGTCACTCGCATAAATTGCCATGGTGCCCAGAGCCAGCTGCGTGCCGGAGGGGGCGGGTCTCGTCTTGGCACTTGGCCCTGGCTGTGTGACTTTTCTCTCCAGCTCTTGTCTCCTTCCATCCCTTCGGACCCCCTGCCTCACTTGTGAAGCCTCCGGTCTCGAGGCATTTCTTCCTTCAAGCAAACGTCGCCTTCATGAGTCATCAACAACCACTGCCTTCTGATAGTTCCTTTGCTCTGGAGATGTTTATTTGAAATTTTATGCTATTTAACTCCTTACATAATTATCCTAGTTGGCTTTTTAAAGCACAACCACACATAAAATACCTTTGGATCTATCCAGCACCTTGCTATGAATTGTCCAGTGAATGTTCATCTGATGTAACTGATGTTTCCAATAATGATTAATATAAATAATCACAACCATGATGCAAGAAGCTGATTTACTTTGCCAAAAACAACACCCCCAGGCCTTTAGCACTCTCCCTGTAACATTCTTCATGTGAAAAATACACAGAACTTTGCTTTTAAGATAGTCTCCAAATTCATACTTAAAGGACTGAAATCACAAAAGCAAGCTCAGCTTACAAAACCGTGACATTTGAGCAACTAAAACTACTGCCGAATCGCCGAGGAGGAAAGCACTTTCCATGGAAGGAATTTAACTTTGATGGTTCCTACTACACAGGCCCGTAACGCTTAAATCAGGAAATGGGGGAAACAGAGGGATATTCTTAGCAAATTAAAACTTTCATGGACTTACCTTATCATTCTTCATTTGTGCAGTCCTTTCATAGAAGAAGCAAAACATTCAGCTTACTCCAAAGCCGGCAGCTCAACTGTTGACCGTCCAGCGGCAATGGACACAGAGCAAACTGCTAAGATGACACGAGTCTCTGCCAGGGTCATTCATGGCAAAATTTTATTGAACAGAAAACCCAGCAAAGGTGTCCACCTGTGCAAAGTGCCCCTTGGTTTACAGTAAAGCACTGCATTTTAAAAAGCAATTATACATAAGTCTTTCCTAGAAAAGTCCTGCTAAAACATGTCTAGCAATTTCATTGATTATGTAAAGTAGTACACTTAGTGTAATTTAAACATTCCAACAGGAATCAAATCAAACCAGCAGAACCATTTCTGCATCTATGACATCTATGTACAAACACACATGCAGACACACATCTGGAAAAGTTCCTCAGGCATAACATGCGACACTAATGCCTTCTACTTACAATGCCTATGAAACTACAGTATATATTAAAGCTCTTCAGAATAAAGACATGAGAAGCCTCGGGCATTTTTTTGTTCATCAGTTTGTATCATGGCTTCATGTCTTACTTTCTGCTTTTGCTTCATCACAAAAGCATAGCATCCTCCGTGTTGGCTCTTTTACTAATTTGGTGCCATTGCCATGTCTGGGTGAGGAAACCTAGCTGGAGTCAGACGATCCAGTCCACACTTATCAAAGCCTCTAGCAGCCAGGGAGCAAACACCATCAGTTTGCTATGGCTGGGGGCCCTTCTGGAAGAAGAGAGGCAAAGAAAGTCTTGAAAACAAGCCAGGCTGTGCTCATAAACGAAGGGCTGGTCTGCTCGCCATCCAGAGCATCCCTGTCTGGAGGACCGTGGCTGGGATCTTCGATTTCAGGGTCAGGGCCTTCCTACAGTTATTGACACAATGAGAAAACAATTAGGACCGTGACAAACACTAAAGAATGTTAGAAAAGGGCAGAGTAAAGCGCTGGCCCCTTGCCCCACACGCAAAGCAGCCAGGCAGGCAGACCCCCCGGGAATGATGTCCCAGGCTGGATGGAGCTTTCTCAGGCCTCTTTAACACAATGGTGCTGTGACAGTCTCACAGTTTTGACTATTCAGACAGCAAGTATCAGAACAAATGAAATAACTAGATTTTCAACTATTATTAAACTAGTGATGAAATTAATCACTTCATTAAATGTGGATATTCTTCTAATTTTGGCAGTGTTCTGAGTTAAAAAAATTAAAAATGGAAACCTAGGGTTCTAAAAACAGACACTAGGATGACACTTTATATTATAAAGAATAACCTTTAGGATTATGCATTAAACTGCCTTATAAAAATTCTATTTCTATGTGTTAATTTCCAGGAACATTTCCAATCTGTAAGTGAGACATGCTTATGTTGGTAATCCGTCATTAGAATAACTACCCGTTAGCAGTCTCCATGGCGTAACACATTGTTACAGGCCAAGGAACACTCAAAGTAGTGAGCTTTAAAAAAACACTATTTATATACGCTAAAATGCAAACAGCCGGAGGACAAAAATACCTGATGGATCTTACGGCACAATGTTTTAAAAATAGCTACTGCTCTAAGAATAAATTTGGAAAAATCTCACAATACTTAGCCTAATAAAATGGCTGGATATATAGGTATCTACGAGGCTGGATAACTAAAGGTTAAGGATTTGAGACCAGGCATTTCACAGCTCGCTGGGCTCCATCGAAAGCGCCATACCTGTAAGTTATTGTTGGGGTCCTGATTCACAGCGTCGTAAGGAGGCCCACCATTCGGGAAGTTCTGAACCGGCCTCTGTCTAAACGGAAACCATCCAACGTGATGCCTTCAAGGGAAGCACATAAAACCCCATCTTAGCTGACATCGCAGAGAGATTTACTCAGTATTCAAGGGTCGTCTAGATTAGAGAAGGTCCCACTCGCTCAACTCCTCTACTCAGAGCAGCATCCTGATCAGAAGCCCACAGCAAGGCCACCTGCAGACAGTCCCTCACAGCATCTCCCCGACTTCCGCACTGGCCTGTCAGGTTCTTGAAGGTCACTATGGGGACAATGTTTTACCCATCACTGTACACCCAGCAGAATAACAGCACCTGGCATAGCATGTGCTCAATAAATGCTTGTTCATCTGAACTAAACCTTAAACTTGAATGCCTGAAGAGGGGCAGGAAAAAAATACACACACAGAGCTATAAGATATGTAATAACATAATAAGAAGACCTAGATTTGGTCACCTAAATATATGATTCTAGAGACTATAGAATTTAAAGAATTGACTGAAAGTTTTATTGGAAAACCCAATAAACTCCTAGTCTTCAAGCAAATACGACAAAATATTAACACTTAATACTGGATATGTATTTGTTATCTTATTCTAAATATTTCTCTAAGATTTTTTTTTTAAACATCGGCACCTGAGCTAACACCTGTTGCCAATCTTTTTTTTCCTTCCTCTTCTCCCCAAAGCCCCCCAGTAAATAGGTGTATATTCTAGTTGTAGGTCCTTCTGGTTGTGCTCTAAGGTTTTTAAAAATGAAAATAAAAATCCATTTTTATTACAGAGGAACAATTTCTCCTGTCAGTTTTAACCACAGACAAGGGCCTATCAGGCTAGGCCAGGGTTTCTCACTCAACTTTGGCACTGCTGCTGTCCTGGGCTGGATATTCACCATGGGGACTGTATGTGCATGGCAGGACGCTTAGCAGCAACCCTGGCCTCTAACAACTAGATGCCAGTAGGACTCCCTCCCTAGTTGTGACAGTTGACAATGTCTCTAAACATCGGCAAACATCCTGGGGGGGGGGGGGGGGGGGGGGGGGGGGGGGCCGGCGGCATTGTGTGGAGGGTTGCACAATCATCTCAGCTGAGAACCATTACTCTCAGACATGGATAAAGCCAAATGTCAGATCTGTAAAGGTTCCTTGGTGATGCTGACAGTCAGTGCCTGACATTTATCCTGGAAGGTGCCCGTGGCCTGATAAATACATTCTTATTCTTAGGAAAACAAATACAATTTTCCTTTCCATGCCTAAATATGGCTGTATTCTTGGGGTTCATAAGCCTGGCAGATGCCTTATCCAGAGGAAAAGACGAGAACGTTCTTGTAGTAACAATCAATCATGTTGCTACCAATGCACAACCATGCCATCCACTCCTTGAATCAAAAATGCCAGAATGACATACTATTTAAATACACCTCCTTAGAAAATGACCGAGACTGCTCAAAAAAAGAGCAAAATCTGTCCTTGGTCTGAGTCACCGTCGAGTGTAATCTGTAGGAAAGGAAAAAAAGGAAAGCGAAATCATCTGCTTACAGGTACATAACCACGGTGGCTCCCATGACCATGAGGAATCTGCTCAGGGAGGAGTAGAAGTAGAGGATACTGAGAAAAACCGAAAACGTAGCTGCTGAATAGGTCCAATCCAGCCAATCTCGGTTGATCTCATCATCTTCTTCCACAATAGGGCCACCTTGGGCGTTCATCCGCAAATTCTGATTGGCGCCAGGATTAACCACCACTTGAGGAGCAGCATTCTGATTGGCCGGCTGGTTTTCCGCTGGAAACTGGTTGTGAATGGGAGCTGCTGGAGCAGGAGCGGAGACCACAGGTATCTCCTGGGCACTTGGTGAGGGCACAAAAGCCCCCGAAGCAGCAGTGGCCACTAAACTACAGGAAAAATGACAAGGCAGATACTGTTGAGAGCAAAGCACCAGGAAGACCGTGCTTCTCCTCACCTTACTCATCAGGGGTCTTTTCCTACGAAGAATTGTAATACGTACAAACTTGATTTTTCTTTAATTTAGTGAAGAACTTCTTTTCTAACAGGCAAACCTATAAATGCCTTTCCTGCTCCTAAGGGAGGCCAACTGGTAAATTTCATCTCGAATTAAACATCAAGGCCACCATAAAAGTATGGTGCAGTAGCAAACTAAAATCTTCACAAAAGTCTAAAGATAGCACAATTGAAAAGAAAGCAACAGATTCTAAATAAAGTCATCAAACTGTGTAGCAGACCCAGGCATCCCCGCATCGACGTACAAGGGTGGCATTTACCGCTCACCCTCGGCTCCAGCCACAGAACCAGACAGAGCGGGCTCCGCAGAAGCTGACGAGCACGCGCTCGGCCCTCCCCCTGACCGCGCGGTGACGCGTGCGCGCTCCCCCGGCCCCGTACTCACTACTGCATGTAGTACTGCCGCGCGTACACCTGCTGGAGCCACGACAGCTGCAGCCACCCGTAGGTTGTGAGGCCCGAGAAACCAGGCCCCAGGCCTTGGAACGCCGGCTGGGCAGCTTCAGGCCTAGGAAAGAGTTGAAAGAAACGCTCATTTTGAGTTGGTTTAGTATGAATAAACAAAAACTAAGTTTAAACTACCATCAGGAACTCATATCAAAGAGAGAAGAATGGGCTTCATGACAGTGACAGGCAGATTACTGTGCGATGCACCCGTCTAGCACAGCACAGGACGCACTGACTGACAAAGCCCTGCCACCAGGGTCCAGATCCGCGGGGAAAGCTAGAGCCCTTGCCCAGCGCTCCGTTCTCATCACGTCATCGCTATGACGTACAAACAAGCTGAACCTTTGCAGGCTAAGTGGATCCCCACCCCCAGTTTTGACTTGCTGCGTCAGCCCCAGTGCAGGTCTAAACCCACTGCTCATCCTTTAAAGAGCAGCTCTAAAAAGCCACATTTCTCCCGAAGCCTTTCCACAATAGGGCCAACTTGTACACTTCCTGCAGGAAAACACCCCCGCCACCCAATACCCATTTCTCCCTCGCCCCTAGATCTGAGCTTCATAGAGCTATGTGTGGCATCGCCCATGCATGCTTACTGACCACTTGTGCCCCGTACAGGCTGCTGAACTGTTATCTCACCGGATCCCCAACAACCTTGCGGGCAGGGAGCTCTCATCCACGCTGCCATGTTACAGAGGGGAGCCCAGGGCGGCTCAGAGAAGACGAGGGATCTGCACAAGGTCACTGAGCTGGTAAGTAGCAGGGCTGGATTTGAGACCTGTTTGACACCAAACTCGGGCGTCTCCTACCACGTGACGCAGCCTCAGCAGGGCGTGCAGGAGTCATCTCGGGCTTTGTGAGCCTTACACAATGAACTCCTTTGGCAGCACTTCACAAAATTGAAACTAATAGAATCGCAGAAAGATCGGGAGTCGGTTATGTGCTCATCTCTGTGGGTCAACTCATACCCTGAAACAAAGTTATATGCACTGGCTGTTCAATAAGTATTTGTTGAATGAAATCAACCAGTTTTACTGTGGTGAAACTCACACAGTCAGACATGGGCCTCAATTCCCAAGGGAAGCCATTTTACGTGTTTCTATCCAATGATGAATCGAATTATCCAGTTTATATGCTGACAGTCTTTCAACCAAATTCCATACCCAGAGAATTTCTAAAATGGTATTCCAACACAAGTAAGTCTTGGCAGGATACTGTTTTTGATCATTCAAAAAAGTTACAGTGCATGGAAACAAGAGGATAACAAAGTGCTTTTCTTGGCTCTGATGCTGGTGGTACCGCAGATATGCAGGAAAGTAAAAGGCGTTTACAGTTGCATCCTCAAGCATGTAGGTGTGAACTGACAAGATGTCTGGGAATTACTTTTAAATACTTCAGGAAGAAAAGGGAAGGGGGAATAGATGGAAGCAGCATGGCAAAGCTTTAATCATTGTTGGGCCTGGGTGATGGTTATGTGGAGATTCATTATACACTTTCCTCTACTTTTGTGTATCTTTGAAATTTCCAATAAGGAAAAAAAACTCCTCATTCTTCAAACACCTGACTTCATCGACAATCAATTATTAAAAACTATTAGGAAAGGGGGGGCGGAGGAATTGGGGAGTCACAGAATTTCAACTTGTAGGATAACTTACTTTTTCCTGTAGGAACTTTCATAATAGGGTGTTCCAGGAGCTAAGAAATCCAAATGTCAGAGCATTTAGTTACTTCTGGTTTTTGCTCTGGAGAAAAGCTCTAACTGCTCCAAGGAGATGGCCTTTTTTCCTAGCACTGACAACAGAGGCCTTGGAAGAGCATTTCTTAAATAGTCTCTTCACCTTTGTCACCCATTGTTATGACGGACAAAGCACAAAGCCACTCAGCAGAACAGCTGCACGACGCTTACAACAGCTGTTTTCTCTGCGGCAGCATTAATTCCCCACCGAGAGGTCAGCACAATGCAGAGCGCACCCGTGTTGGAGGGGAAAGGCCTTCACTTTCAATGCACGCGGCTCCACTGTTTTATATGTTCCTCAAAGGCTGTGTACTAAGAAAAGTTAAATACGTGAGTGATCATTAAAATGAAGCCCTTATAAAGCAAAATTTTGTACATTTTCCAGTTCTATAGTATAAACACAGCTTATTCTAGAAGTGATGCAAACGGTGCACATGCACGTTGCATAAAGCTGGTGCTTTACCGTAACGCTCACCTGGAGATGTTCTCCCATCCAGAGGGAGAAAGGTTCCGAAGAGGCTCCCTTTGCCTTAAACCATCACCTGGCGAATCCCCAGGATACTGTCCCTGATTAAGGCCAGCAGGCTGCTCTGGGGCTTCCGCAACCTACAGAGCGTAAACGAACGTGAGAACAAAGGGTCTGATGCAACTGTCTGAAAGCAAGCGAAAAAACTCTCTCTCTATAAACGACTTATGCTCCCCACCCCAACCTCTGAACTTGACAAAGTCAAATGATGCAATGTCACATAAAAAAATTCTCAAATTTGTTCAACATAATTTCAATATATAGATACCAAAAAAAATTCATATTTTTTCCTAGAGTAACTACGCTATAGTTTCACTGAAATCTTCCAATGACGTTATCACTGGTGAGAAAGCTTCCTGACAAAGGCTGTGTACATCTTGCGGTATTAAATTTACTAAATCAAGAAAATAAATTTGACCAACAAGATTTATAAATACAACCCAGCCAGCAATCTAAAGGAAACAATTTCCTATGCTATGCACAGATGTTTCAGGAAATACAGTTGTAATGCAAATTTACAGTGGATCACATTAGAATTAATAGTGTATATTCAAATCAACACCGTAAAATGAAAAATAAATGATTTTGGCTGTCAAACATAAGTAAGTCTTTGGAGATCATTTGATAAAGACTATGGCTTTTTCCTACCCAACTAAGTAAATAATCACAACGAAAATTTCCAAAGGAAATATATTTACTTTTTTACTCTTTATAGAAATTAATGTTTCCTTAGAAGAAACTTATGATGTGCTAAATGCAAGAGCGCCAGGCTAGTTCAGGGATGGACACGCAGCTACTGTAGTCCACTCATAGCCCAGAAGTAGTGTAAGGCAGAGCTCTGCTTTTCCACAACAACACTAATGGGACAGTCTCCTACGACTCTAGTGCACGCCCCCTGCATGGTAACAGTTTCTAATTCCTGATTCTCACTGGGGAAGAAACAAAATATTCCATGATAAAAAGCTACAAAATCTCTTTCTTAAGAGTTTTATCCCACTTCCTTTATTTCTAGCTTTGGACTCTGAATGACACATTGTTATAATCATGAGAAAGCAGACAGACCTTTGCGCTGGTTTCTGGCATTTTGGAAGGACTCTTCACATTGCAGACCAGATGCAAAACATGCCGTTTTTCCTGCTAAAGGTAATATAAGGAGGGACTTTAGAACCTGAATTCAACCTGGTAAGTGCTTAAAAACATTCAGAAGTTAACATGTAAGTGATGTACCTTTGGGAGCAAGTCCCTGAGACACTGGTGATCCAACAAGAGCTTCCCGGAATAAATTAACCTCTGGTCCTCCGGCCGCTTATGGAAAGAAGGAGTAGCACAGGTCAGCATTGAACCCGCCCGAGGTCCCGAACACAGAAGAAAGTGTTTCAGACAAAGGATCTGAATATGTGTTTTTTCCCAGCATCACAGGAAAACATTTTTTCAAAGGCCCCACATACAAAACTTTTATTTAGAAAACGCCTAACTTTAAACTGATCTCTAACAAGGCAAATAAATTTAGGATGGCAAATTATCTCCAGACCACAAAACTTACGGCAAACTACTTGACATCTTAACTCTCAGAGAAACTACTTTCTGCCACTAAAAACACAAATTTTATTTGGGGCTCCTATAGCAACGAACTTCAAAACCTTGTTTGGTCTCAGAAAAAACTCGAAGTGCTCCCAAGGCCAGCCTTCACCAAAGCCACGCAGCACTGTCCCAAGATAACACGAAGCAATTCTAAACTTAAGCCTCAAAGAGACTTTTCCGACATAGAAATGCAGTTACAGAGGAGACGGCGTGTGAGTGGCATTTCACACAAGCCCCCCGGGAGATCTCATGTCCTTGTTTTAAGGAGGGAAAGCCTGAAGCGGACTTGTGCATAGCCACTTGCTGCTAAAGGGTCAAGATTCCAAGCCCTCTTCTCCGTCCCAGTGATTGAAAACCTCAGGAACTCCACATACTTTTATACAAATCTCGCTTTTAAAATCTATTTTTAATTCCTTTAAAAACTGTACTTAAAAATAATGGCCTTGAAGTCAGTACACTGGAGATGGCCAGCAACTTGTCAACCCCCTCTTGCCAGAATCACCAATTATGCAAAAGCTGGAGGACAGGTGCTCCTGCCGTGCAGCCTGAGATTATAAAGCAAGCAGTTTAACAGAAACAAACGAGAACTGCGGCTATTTACCTGCACAAATCAGGATTTCCTGATACTGTGCAACTAAAGCAAACTACAGAATTACATTGGATGCTGTGCTCACCGTTGTTCTCACTGACTGCCTTTATAGGTAGATGAATCTGTAAAACGCTGTTGCAGACGTGGGGTCCTGCATGATACTAAAGAGCTTCATACCAGGAAAGGCTGGAAGACCACAGATGCCTGTGACTTGAATTGTCTTCCCTGTTAAAGGCCTGAACTGACACCCTGTGTCTTTACCCAGATGGCTGATTTGAAAAAAAATCAAACGTGAAGCAAACAATGATTATAAAGTAAGGCTTCTCACCTAAGGAAACCAATGATGAGAGCACCCCAGCCAGATTTCCAAACACAAATGCACAGACCTGACAGGCCTTTTATCACAACTTCGAGTCTTCAGATCTAACAGGAGTGATGGTCTCACCCGAGGAAGCCCTCACGGACATCTCTCTGCAAAGCTCCCCCTTCGCCAAATGATGCACTAGACACACCTGCCGCGCCGATTCGTGTACCTAACAGGCAACACGGCCACCTGGCTTCTTGGAAGCAGCTTTGGTGTCGGCGCCAACAGGGCCCAGGCGAAGGCTCAGGAACGGAGGCTTACGGAACAAGCCAACCTCCAAACAACAACTCAGAAGGAAAACTCACATCCACATTCCCGACAGTGCGGGAGGAAAACCCGGCGGCCACTCCTGAGACACGAAGGGCCAGTCCCACAGCCCCGTCCGCCCCGATGCGCTCCTGCGGGCCGGGGCCCCAGGGGCGGGCCGAGCGCGGACGCTTACATAACACGAGCACAAAGTCAACACGGGCAGGTCCGGCTCGCCGCCTCCATCACGCGGTGGGGAGAGAGGGCGGCGCCAGGGTGATGCCGCCAGGGGTGTCACCAAAACAAGGCCGGGGGACCTCCGGAATCGAGGGACCAGTCTCCGAGCCCGGACTGCAGGAGGCGCCCTCCGCCCGCCCCCTCCCGAGCAGCCTTCGCCGGAGCGTCCCCGCCGCCCCCCTGCAGGGCGCGGAGGCCGGGCGGCCGGGAGGGGACCCGCTCCCCGGCCTTCACGCTCTCCCGGTTCCGTCCTCCGGGTGCAGGCCCGATGCGCAACACCCAGCCGCCCCGCCGTTTTGGGGAAACTGAGGCTTGGAGGGTGAAATGACTCGCGCAAGGTCAAAGTGCTGTTGCAGCGGCTCGGCTGAGGCTGGGAGCCCGATCTAGGGGCGGCGGAGGGGTCCGGGGAGGTAGGGCAGGAATGCGACAGCCCTGGGGGTGTGGGGACCCGGGAGGCGAGGTGACAGCGGAAGGCGGGGCGACGACGGCCGAGGATGAGGAAGTGACAGCGGCTGGGCCGAGGGAGGGGGTTGACCACAGCCCCGGGAAGCCCCAGCGGCCGGGGAAGGCCGGCGAAGAGCGAGGCTGCAGGGCAGGGGCCGCGACGAGGCTGGGGGGCTGGCGGCGGGGCCGGGGGGCACTCTCACCGGGCGCTCGGGGTAGACGCGGCTCAGATGAGCCTTGAGGCGGCCCACGCTCCAGCTGCGGTCGCCGCTCAGCTCCAAGTCGCGGTGGCGCTGGTTGGGGCTCTTCACGAGGAGCGTGACGGGCTCGGGCTCGGGCTCGGGCTCCATGTCGGCTGCGCTGCGGGATCAGCTGCGCTCCGGGATCAGCTGCGCTCCGGGAGGCCCGACGTCGCGGCCGTCAAAGCCTCAGCAACGACAGTTCACTTCCTTGGGGCGCGCGCGCCCCCGCCTCGGGAGCCTTTTATAGGCAGCCCGCGCCCGGGCTCTGCGCAGCGAACCCTCTGTGGCTGCCGCCCATTGGCTGAGGCGGAGGCCACTGCCCCAACGTGGCCCAATCGGCGCCCGGACCCGTGGGCGTGGGGGCGGGCCGAGCACGTGGGCTCGGGCTGATGCAACACGGCGCCGGCGCGTCAGCCGGAGTCGCGGCTGCGCCCGCGGGGTGCGGCCTCGGCGGCCATGTTTAGGGGGCTGGGGCCCGCGCGGGGGCCGGGCCGCGGGGAACTGGGCTGCTGCCGAGCTCGGCCTGGTCGGGGCGCCTTGGGGAGGGCCAGCCTGGCCGGCTCCCGGTTTGGCAGCCTCTGCAAATTGTTCCCTCACAAAGCGGCACCCCCACCCCGGGTGACCCTCGGCGGCCCTGGACGCCCGGCCCCGCAGCCGGCCCTGTGGGGAGGCCTCCCCCAACCCCGCTTCGGCTCACGGAGTGGCCCGGTTTGCAAGCCCACCGGAAGGGCCCGGAAAGAGCAGGGCGGCCCTTCCCGGGGCGGAGGTGTCCGAGCCGCTGCTGCCGGCCTGTCGTGGGCCTCAGGCCCGGACGGCACCGGTCGGGGTGGGACGTCTCCCTCAGGAACGGCGGGCGCGCCAGGCCAGCTGTCGCCGGGGACGCTCCAGAAGGGCCTCGCTTTGTGGGATACTGACACGGGCATCCTTTAAATTGGGGCTCAGCCGGGGGCGGGGCAGGGCTCCCCGTTTTCCGAAGTGTGACCACAAAGGGCTCTCTGATGTTGACACTCCCTCCCTCTCTTCTGTAGGAGAAAACTCGTGAAAAACAAAACTGACATTGCGCCGGCCCCATCTGTTCCGATCCTGCCGGGACAGCTGTTCTTCCAGGTGTGGCCAGGGCGCGAGGGGAGCAGGAGGAGGCTGGTCCGGTGGGGGCGGCCTAGTTCGCTGGGGCCGCCGTCATGCGGTGCCACGAACCAGAGGCTTAACAGACACGCGTGCTGTCTCACGGTTCTCGAGCCCGAAGGGCTGGGATCAAGGGCTGGGGCAGGGCTGTTCTTCCAGGCTGCAGGGGCGACTCCGCTCCATGCCTCTCCCCTGGCTCCTGTGGGTTTGCCGGCAGTCTTGGGCGTTCCTTGGCGTGCAGCCGCGCGGTCCCATCGCTGCCTTCATGGTCACGTGGCGTTCTCCCTGTGTTAGTGCCTTCGCATCGTTTTCCCTCTATGCGTGTCTGCCTCTGAGTCCCAGTTTCCCCCTATTTTATAAGGACGTCAGTCATATTGGATTAGGGGCCACTCTAATGACCTCACCTTAACTTGATCATCTGCAAAGACCCCACTTGCAAATACGGTCACGTTCGTAGATACTGGGGTTTAGGACTTCACTGTCTTTGGAGGACACGGTTCAGTCCATGACGGTCGGCCTTAATGTACCTTGGCCCGTGGGGTGGGCTCTTTTTCAGCTGTCTTTATAACTAGAAAGGAGGTGGAGGGCTCTGGAGATGAACTGTCTCTGTGCTCAGCGTTCTGTGGTTGGTCTTTGCCGAGGAGGGCTCTCTCACCTTCATCGGGGTGCCTTCATGGGTGTGGGACCTGGGCAGTCACCTGGGGTCCCAGTCTTGGTTTAATGCTCTGCTGTTACCGTCTGCAAATTCGTAATAAATTTTGAACAAGAAGCCTTGCCTTTTCATTTAGCACTGGGGCCCACAAGTTATGTAGCTGGTCCTGCTTTCCATACACCAGGATAGAAGAAAATGACTGATTGTGATCTGGTAGTCTTGCTACTAGCTAGAAGCTGACCGGTGGAGCCAGGCCAGATAAAACAAGCAGAGGCCTTAGGGAGGCAGCCAGGCAGGAGATAAGAGCATCATGAGGGAATTAAAGATGCCACATGGCATGGTTTCCTCCAGCCTGCAGTGGCCAGCACCGGGGCCCCTGAAGACAGCACATCCATTTGCACTCAGTAATGAGAAAGTACATGGGTGTGGTTTTTTCCCTAGGGAAAAAGCCGTCTGATTTCTGTGATTCCCTCTTGAGTTATCCCCCAGTAAGCTAGCTCTGTTTAAAGGACTTTGGTGATTCTGCTTATAACACATTTAGAAAAGTTAAACATTAAATTCAAGTCAAGAAACAGGCCAGGAATAGAAAGATAAACTCAAGTGACCCTGCTCTCGGTGACCTTACAAATATAATGGGGTGATAAGACAGCACGGTCAACCCACTGGCTCCCACCGCTGCTGGTCCCAGGCATTTCTGATCTGCTTCCTGTCACTCCAGTTTGGCTGTGCCTGTTCTCGGAGTTCATATAAATGAAATCACACAGTATGTATTCCTTTGGGCCTCTCAAAGATAGACATCCAAGCAGACCAGGGAAGGAAATAGAGTGAGCTGAAGGGAAATCCATATTCTTAAATGAGATTGCTGGAAATGTGGAAATGAAAGAACTGGGGAAATTTTTTAACTCGATCGTAGCAGCACTTCTGTGGTGCTGTGTCTCTGCTGTGCCCTAATTCATGTTTCAGTTCTGAGACGGGGAAGGAAGAAGAGCCAAGGCCTGTCTTACTTTGCAGTTGGGTCGTCGGGGTCTGGAAGGGGCTTTTGCAGCAGCTGCACAGGGCATATGCTTTATTTTCGACAATCTAGTGGCTTTGGCCGCGCTGACCTTCTACACTTTGTTCTTGGAACTCTTGTTTTTATTTTGTTTCTAGAGATCCCCCAAATAATTCAAGCTCCAACCAGATACCTTGCCTTTTATGGTTATCGCTGAAGTCGTAATTTGGCTACACACATGAGCCATCTTCTTTAGCCCAGAAATGGAGGTCCTGTTCTGTGTTCATGAGGTCTGTCCCACGGTAACTCTCGCGCCCATGCTAAGCCGGAAGCAGCCCCAAGGCAAAGCCTCCTGTACAATGTGGCTGTGATGGGAAGTGTTTGATAAAGGAAGGCAGGATCTCAGTCTATCCTCAACCTTTGAGGAGTGTGACATGCACTTCCCTGCTATTTCCTGACCGGGCTGCCTGTCTCTTAAAAGTGCTTGCTACATACATTTTTTTAATCAAAGAAAACTAAAACTGAGCTGGTTTTTAGAACGGCAAGTGTCTCTTGAATAGGAGACGTCGAGGGGTATGGCCAGTCAAGACTGACAATTGGGGCCAAAAATGGGCCTGATGGTTAACTGCACGGTGCGCTTCTAAACTCAGCCCTTGCAAAATTTACAAATGTACCCAGGGGAAATTTACTCAGTAAGTTAAACATGGAATTACCACATGACCCAGCAATTCTGTTCCTCGGTATATATCCAAAAGAATGGAAAACCAGAGTTTAAACAAAAACTTATCTGTGAATATTCAAGGCAGCACTATTTACAGTAGCCAAAGGCAGAAATAACTCAGATGTCCATCAACTGATGAGTGGAAAAATAAAATGTGGTATATTCATGCAATGGAATATTATTCGGCTGTAAAAAGGAATGAAGTACTGATACATGCTCCAACATGGATGATCCTTGTTGGATCATGGATGATATCAAGTGAGAGAAGGCAGACACGAAAAGCCACATATGGTATGATTCTGTTTATATGAAATGTCCAGACAGGCACATCGGTAGAGACAGAAAGTAGATTAGTGGTTGCCAGGGGTCAGTGGGGAGTGATTGCTTATTGGGTCCTGGATTTCCTTTGGGGATGATAAAAATGTTTTGGAGCTGAATAGTGGGGATGGTCGCACAACATTGTGAATGTTCTAAATGTCACTGAATGATGTACTTTAAAATAGTTAAAATGGTGAATTTTATCTTATGTGTTTTACCACAATAAAAAAAAAAAAAACACTTGATTCCCTCTGTTCTGTTGAATGCTATTTCCCAGACTTTCCTCCAGCGGAGAGAGGAACTCAAAATAATCACCGCCACACAACAAAAATCCTTCCGATTACCCAGAAAAGGGGCTTAGACCCTGGATGGGCTGGAGGGTGGGTGGTGTCTCCCTGACTCAGTCTCTCCCACAGAATAAATGTTGACCTTGCTCTGGATTGCAGGTGCCTCCAGCTCCGGGTCTGTGGCTCTCCCTGGCTGCCAGCGTTGGCTCCAGGGCAAATACAACTCAGGGGGACCCTGCCCTCTGGGCCTGCGTCCTGGGCAGGGTCATGGCTGAACTCAGAGGCCCAGGCAACCTCAGAGGCCACGCTTCCCATCACAGCTGCCTGTGCTTCCTCTTCTAAACGTTCTGATTGCAGTCCAGCGTTTTACTTTAAAGAGAAAAGAAAACTATAGATTTATTTAGATTTTACACAGAATCTTTCCTGTACTCTTCAGTGGAATTTTGATTGTGTGTTAGTTTCTTTCTTTTTTTTTTTCTAGCAAAACCCCCAGCTTCCCCAAGCTAGTTTCAGATCTAGCATTTAGGCAAAGACGTGTAAGACTACAGAAATAGCTTATAGCAACATTCTTGTTAAAATGGTGGAATTTTCTAATTTCCTTCGTGAATTGAATCCCAATCGCTCAGCCCTCCCATTCGACTCTGGGCTTTTCCTCCTGTCTTTGCCAGCCCATGCCAAGCACCTCCACCCACGCCTCTAACCCTTCTATAATCTCTGACCTGGTTCGGTCAGCCTTTCCCAGGTCGGTCACTCAGGTCTGCGGGAATTCACCCTGGGTCTGGTTCTCTGTGAACAGGCTCCCGTCCCCTCCTCCTGCACTCTGCCCTAATTCCCAAAACCTCCTCACGTTAAGCAACCCCGCCTTTCTCCAAGACAGGACGCTGACACATCTCCACTGAAGGCAGCTCTTTCTCCCCTCTGACCCTCCCCATTGCTGCTTCTAGGCTAGTGCTGTGCATCTTAGCAGTGGGGGGTATCAAACTGGCCACCCCAAAATGTGTCCCTTTGGCTTGTTTTTAAGGACAAAAGACTCTGATAGAAACTTTGACCTTCCCCCTAACTGCCTAAAAGGGTTTAAGAGAGGAGGGCTGTCCCCAGGACAGGCCATCACCATAGTAACTCCAGGGATGACAGACTGGGAGGATCCTTGCTAAGGATAACTTAGCTATTGAAATGGCTGAATGATTGCACGTCAGCCCTGATGGTGACCACAGGGCTGCTAATAGTTAAGATACTGAAGTGCCCCTGTGCCAGTCGGTAAATAGCCACAGCTCTGTGCACCCTCCCGCTGCTCCAGCCCTGAGCCTTCCAGATCTCCCCACCATCCAAGAACTAAAAGATTCACCCCATTTACCACCTTCATAGAGCTCATAGTCAAGTGGTGGGCACCCTAGGTTTTGCTCAAAAATCCTGCAGAATCTCAAACTTTGAAATGCACACATTCTGACCACAAACCACCCGATATTCTTCTCTGTCTCCCTCTCTCCCACTCTCACTGAACATCCTTTCTGTCCTCATGCTACCAGTCCCTCAAGTCTTCTCAGCTCTTGTAGCACACTTCCAGCCTCTCCATCCACCTTGGGGCTCGTGGCCAGCTATTTCCAGGTGCTTTAGTCATTCTCCCTGAATCCGTCATGCCTTGGCCTTCTTCCATCCTTCTTGCTTGGCCAGCCTCATCGATGGAAACATGTCACCTGCCTTTTTTGCATTTGCTTTCTGCATTGGTGCTCAGGAACACCCCAGGGACAGTCACAAGGGCAGGTGTCCCGAGGGTTTTGCTCTCTTGGGCTGCCAGGCATCAGCTGTGCCTTCCCTGCTGCTTCGCAAAATTTCCCCCCTGTTTGACTGATTCCCATGATTACCTCTTTGTCAGTTATTCTCTTCCCTGCATCTTAAATCTCTCCCCTCTGACCTGGCAATAAACCCAGGTCTCTATCACTTAGCCCCGCTCTGTGACAGACATTTATTGCTCAAAGAATATTCATATGTCCCCCCCCCCCCCCCCCCCCCGGTTTTCCAGCTCTCTTGCAGTTAGGTGAAGCCATGTGACTTATTTGGCTAACAGGCTCTGAGAGGAAGTAACATGTCACTTCTGAAGCATTTGAAGCCAGTGCCTGACCCTCGGGCCCTCTTTTCCTTTCCTCAGGGAGCTGGAAGCTTCTGGGTGAGGTGGTGGCCTTGCAAGATGGGAGCAGTTTCAATCACTGAGTCTTGCTGTGGAGAAGAGGGGCCCTGAAGAGGGGGCTGACCAGCACAGGAATATTTGTAAAAGAAAAATCGATCTTTGTGACGTACTCCCCTAATATTGGAGGGTGATGTGTCACGGCAGCATAGCCTAGCATCCCCTGACTGATGCGCCCCTAAGATGTCAACCATCAGAACACCATCCCTGGGGTCTGCCACTCCCTCCAGTTTCCACCTTATTTTTCTCTCCATGGCTGAGTTACTCAAGTATAAGGTCTACATGCGTGTCTGCTGTTTTCCTTTCCTTTCCACAAATTCATTCCTCAGTCCCTGGTCCCTGACCCACCACTTTGCCAAATTATTCTCTGCAAGGCTCCCAGTGATGCCGAAATTCAGCAGTGCTCTCAGCGGCTTCGGCCTCTCTGCAGACAGCTGCCATGATGGTTTAGTCCGATTCTTCTACCCCTTCTCTGCTGCCTTCGGCGGCCCTTGGTTACCTCGTTTTCTTCCTGCCCTGCCAATGCGCCTTTTCCGGCTGCATGCTGGCTACCTCTCTTCCCCTTGCCCCCAAAATATAGCCCCTCCCATGGTCTAGCCTCCAGCCCTCTCCACTCTGTGTACTTCCTCTCTTGGTGATCTCACTCAAGCTATGGCTTCAACTTCCTTGGGCATCCATGTGACTCCCAAATCTGTTTATGTCTCTGCTCTCAGAGTATCAGGCCATCAGTGGACACCCTGAGCTCTTCCCAGGCTCTTGGACCGCGCTTCTGACCACCTGATGTCCTTACAGTTAAAGACCCCCAAACCAACCCACTTCCTCCCTCCTTCCCTCAAGGAGTAGGCCTGTCACCCTGCCCTCATATTACAGGTTTCTTCTTTCCTACAGCTGCCAGGCTCAACTTCTGCAGCCCTATTTCCACCCACACAGACATCCAGGAAATCCTAGTTCTAGAAGATACTATTTCTTCCTCCTCTCCTCCATCTCTTCCCTCTTTTCCATGCCCTCTGCCACTCTTAAAAAAGTGACTCTTAAAGTCAGCTTTGCTGACTGGCCTTTGCAATTCTGCACAGCCTCCCCCCGGGCGCCCTGCCTTTTCTCTTCCAGACTCCTCCATCTCCCGTCCAGCCAAGCTTCCTAAGGCTTGGATCTGCTCCTCACCTTCAGTGGCTCTCCAGTGCCTCTGAGTCAGTGATGAGCTCCCCGGCCTCATAGTTGGGGCCTTCCACATTGCGACTTTCCCAATCTTCTATTCCCACATACACAACCCTTGTACTCCAGGAAAACTGGTTTATTGCTTGTTCTCCAAACATACTAGCAAGCTGTCTTTACTCCGGTCCTTGCTCAAGCTCTCCTGCCACCTGGAACACGTCCTCCAACCCCAGCCCCCATTTCTGTCTGTAGAATCCTACCAATCGCTCAGACCTATTTTAAATACCGCCTTCTCTAGGACTTTCTTAATTCCCTTGACTTGTGTGTTTGCTCCCTCTTCTGCATCCTTAGAGCATCTTATTTTGTAACTCTCTTATGAGCTGGAATGAAAAACACTTGTCCTTGCTTGCCACTGTCTCTAGTCCATCTGACATTCCGCTGTCTGGCCTCCCAGCCAGGTGGTTCTTCTCAGAGCTCTACCCACACAGTATTTTTAGAAACTGAATTTGTTGTGGCTCCCTTTCAGGAAGGGGCGTCACGTCGTGCTTGTTCCGTCAGTCATACGATTAGCCCTCACTCCGGGGCGGAAGTACCAATGAAGCCCGTGACTGGGCTTTCTCAAGCCCTGTTTCTGTGAACACTTTTGAAGGTAGCAGCATTTTTTTCTGACACCTTGAGCTATACACAGCTTCAAGCGAAACCTGGCTGCTTTGCATGTGCTTGGGGGCCTCCCAGCCAGGTGGTTCTTCTGGAACATTCCAGCTGGTCTCATTCCTGTGGAACCCACCTCTCCCTCACCACACAAGAGAGGTCAGGCAGATGGATAAAAGGGAATGCAAGCCAAAGGGGGCTCTCCATGTGCTGATGAGGCCCTGAGCTTTCTGCCTGGGAGGTGGAGCGCAGCGAGCCCATTGGGTGAAGGATGGGCTGTATTGTACTTACTTCAAAGCCACAGCAAGTCTGGACAGGAACTGAAGGAGAAGGTGAAATCTGGAGGCTGAAATGCCAAGGGGAAACTTGGGAGCTAAGTGGGCATGGATCCTGGGGTGAGAAGCAAGGAATGCCTGCTGCAGTGGCCCCTGTGGCTGCTGGCTGGGTCCGGGGCTGAAGACCCGCCTCTCTGTGGATCGGGTTTTCCACGCACAGCACCAGGAAAGACTACGGGGAACACACTTGCCACCACTGAACCTCGTTAAAGTGGAGCATTTTATCGTGCAACGGCAGAGAGGGAGAAGCTGTGGACCGAATCTCACCCCCCCCCCCCCCCCCCCCTGGTGCCCAAGAGCCCCATCAATGACTTGGAGGGCCTTCAGGAGCCCCTGATCACCCAGCAGGGCAGTAGGAAGTGGTGGGCCAAGGGGTGGGGGGCTGAAGTATGTGTTCCCCACCCCACCCCCAGCACCCACAATTTTGATCAACCATGCGTGAGCCAAACCACAGTCCTCAGCAGGCCCGCTGCCTAGTGACACCTGTTCTGGTCTAGTTCTCTTCATTTCACAGACTGAGGCCCAGAGAGGTTAACGGGCATATCTGAGATTACACAGCCAGTTTTGGGGTGAGACAGAAACTCAAATTCTGGTCTCCTGGGAGCCATGCTGTGGCTTTCCACTCAACCTCTCCAGCCCTTGGCTTGAGACAAGATTGAAAATACCGGAATACTTTTATAAAGACTCAAAAATGTGGGTTCCCCATGAGTCTGCAAACACACGTAAGAGAAGCAAAGGAAAAATAAGTGGCTCCTGTAAATGTTTCTGTGGAAATCTGGCAGCGTGACCTACAGAACCAGTGGAAGCTTGAGAAAGTTCAGTCTAGGGTTGGAAAAACAATACAGTTAATTTTTTTGAAACGCTCAGCAGAGTTAAGAAACAATGTGTTCCAAAACAAATAAATTCTGTTCAACTGAGTGAACACATTTTCTATTCATTCATTGTTTTGACCTCGCTGTTAGCTCAAGGCCTTTTTTTTTTTTTAAACAAAGCTATTATCATTGTTCAGAACTTGGTTTCCAACATAGTGAAAATTGTTTTTTGGTTTTTTTAATGCCTGGAGCCAAAGCATTCTCTGTTCTGGGATCAGGGTCTCTCTGAGGTCTGAAGAGGGAGCACCCTTTGCCAGGAAATGGTTTTCCACGTGGCTCTAGAAAGGCAAGCATTCCCTGATTGAGGCTTTGACTTATCTGGAGCTGGGGGTTGGTCCCAGGTCCACTGAATGGCTGGGACGCAGGCCCGCCTCTCGGGAGCCCTCAGCAGCAGGGGAGCCGTTCCTAAAGAACTCAGCCAGGCACCCGGTCCTTCCCAGCAAGCCGTTCCTAAAGAACTCAGCCAGGCACTCGGTCCTTCCCAGCAAGCGCTGATGCGGTGAAGAGCCTCAGGGCTTCTAACACCGGGAACCCAGAGCCTTTGTTCTCTGCAGTGGGAGGACCTGAGAAACGCTGAAGTCCTTTGGGTTCTAACTGTGGAAGATGACATGAGCGGAGCCACGTTAAAATACAGCTGGAGCTGCCATTTCAGAAGACTCGCCTCGCACGTCTTGTTTTCTTTATCTTCCAAACTGGATCAACCGCCAACATTCCAAGAAGTCAGTAAGGGCAAGAATATCCTGTCTGCAAGGATTGATGAAACTAGACTTCACTGACCACGGAATCTTAACCAATCAACGAAGTACGAGGCTAGCCTTTTGCCTGATGACCGAATCCCGAACCCATCTATGAAGTACAAACCCAGCCTTACCTCATCCGGCAACGGTGAACTCTTCTTTACTACAACTCACCTGGTCCTCCCTTTTTCCACAAAAACCCTGAGCCCTTCTCCTGTAATCGGAACGCAGTTTAGGTTTCTACCTGAATCTCTGCTCCCCAAATTGTCATTCTTCGATCCCAATAAATGCTTTGCCTCTTAAACTGGTTTCTGTTTTTGCCGGTTGATATATCCAAGAAAGAGATTTTGCCTTCATGACTGAATGTGCACTTCAGGGGCCCGGAGAGGGCCAGTCAAAACCAAAGATACTTTGTTTCTTCAGTGACCCCAGTGCCACTGGAAGAAGGCCCGCCAATGGCATCCCTGACAACAAACCTTTATGCTGCTCCGGTGTGTCTGGAGCTGAAATGCCCTTCCAGGAAGCCCCACCCACCAGTCTCTGATGTAATTCTGCTCCTGCATCCAGCTAGGCTGGTGCAAACCTCTGAGCTATTCAACCATAGTAACCGGAACATCCCTACCTGGGCAGGCTTCATCCTCCCCAGGTTCTCTCTTGCCTCGGACCCCAGTCTTGCATTCCTCTCCCCGCAGCCCCCTCTGCCACTTGCATTGTTTCCATCTCTTACTGGCGGCTCCTCCTCCCCTGTCCTTTCACCTGGCCCTGGGGCTGGGTTTGGACCTTTCTGATCCTCCGCCCAATCTTGCCGTCTTTGCATCCTCTCTTCCACTTCCCCATTCCCGACCCACCAAACCTGCATCCGTGGCCGAACTCCATCCTCCACCCCCAACCAAACCTGACAGGTACCCTTCCAGACCCTGGAAATCCCGCCCCTTCTCTGAAGCTCCTTCCTGACGTGCCCACCCTCAATACCCCTCCTTGCGTGTTTTGTCCTTTCCCTTTCCTTCCCTGGAGGATGAGCAGAGGAAAGGGCAGTGGTGCCCAACATGGCCTTTCTCCAAATCAGCTGGGCTCCCTGCTGTGCAGAAAAAACTGCAGGGAACAAAAGAAAGTCTAAGCTGTGTTTTTCACCTCCCATTAGTGGGTCCCAAACTCATTTTAGTGGATTGCAACCAACATTAAAAGGAGAAAAGGAACCAGCACAGAAAATATCGGAGTGCATCACCCTTAGTAAGTATCACTTTGTGACCCTTTAGTTTCACTGTGTTTGTTCCAAGTGTCAATGTGAAATATATTTCTTACTGTGGGTTGCAGCCCCCAAAAGTTTGAAAGTCCCTGGTCTAGCAAAGAACCAACCAAAACACTGAAGACACATTATTATTGAAAGTGAAGGTAGTGAGAGGTGGTTAAAGAAATTTGCATTATTTTGGAGGCTCAAAGAGCCCTGCAGTTCTCCTGTGAGGGCCACAGGTGGGGCGCCCATTCTCCTGACCATCAGAGGACGGGGGCTTGGTTAGGGGGTCCCCCAGGGAAAGTCAGTAGAAAGTGTCAATGCTCACACCCCCGCTCTGACTCTCATTTGTATGTAAATCAAAGGCTGAAATTTGATTAGTTATAATTAGGATCAAAAGAAAACTTAAAAGGACTATGTGTCCCCAGAGAACTTTCCGTGTGACTCCATCTGCTGCTTCTCCAGTCCATAAACACAAAGCCCAGAGGACAGGGCCGAGGGGGTGGGGGCCAGTTGTTCGGAGCCACAGCTTCTTCAGTGGGATCATCCGATGCTACAGCTTAAAGTGCAATAGAACGTGAATCTCGTCCCTGAGGAGAGGTGGGCATCCCGTGCGCCCTCGGCTTTGGGAGGGCACGGCAAGCATGAAGTTACTGGCAGTAAAAGGTGAGCACATTTTCCTGGTTTCCTCGGATCAGGATGACAGGAGGTCTGAGGTCCTGGGACAGCGTCTCCAGCCAGGCCATGTACAGCGAGCTAGGGCACTTCCCCTTTCTCCCTATGGGCAAGGTGCTGCAAGGCAGGAAGGAACGGCAGATGAGAAATTACCAAGGGTCTTCCCCACACAGCCCGAGTTTGCTTTCTGAACAGCAGCTCTGTGAATTGACCCCTTCGGAGCTCCTCTTCCCAGCCACCCTAAGAATGACCGCCTGCTCTCCTAAAAGTAGGACTCAAAATGTACCTTCAGGCACGAAGCACTTCTAAACAAGGCCGTGGCGTGTAAGGCCCCCATGATCTGATCCCCACCAGCCTCCACAGCCTCACCTCCTACCACCCTCAGCCTCCCTCACACAGCCTACAGCCACAGTGGCTTTCTTTCCATTCCTGAAAAAAATGACAAGCTTGCTCCTGCCCCAGGGCCTTTGCATGAGATGTTCTCTCCACTCAGAAGGCAGCACCCCCAACTCTTTGAAGGTTGGCTCCTTGGAATCACTCAGGTCTTGGCTCAAGGGACCTCCTTCTCTGATCACCCCCTCCAGAGCTGACCTCCCATCTGTCTTTATCGTATCACCCTATGTCATTATCTTCATAGCACTTCACCCTCTCAAGATCTCCTTCATTTATTTGTTGGCTGTCTGTCTCCCTACTAGACTGCATGTTCAGGCCTGGTCTGTCTTGTTCACCACCCTTTCCCTGGGCCTAGAACACAGTCTGATACTGTTGAGCTGTTGTGGGTGATCCACCCCACCTGGCCACTCGAATCATGCCAGCCTTGCCTCTCTGGCCACACACCTGCCTGTGGCCACAACAATGTGACATGTTCACGTGTTTCAGCTGCGTGTCCTAGCCCTGCCTCCTGCCACATATGCAAGGCCCAGGGAGGAGGACTCTGCCATTGCCCTGGGAGGGCCCCTTGTCTGCTGCAATGCTGCGCAAATACCACGATGCCCGGGAGTGCTCTTCAGCCATATTTCCATGGCTATTTCAGGAAGGGACTTTCCACCATCTCGAGATTCCAAAAATGCTTCAGGATGGCTGCAGCTGCCCTGCTCTTGGCTCCTGGAAAGCCGGCATCTCCAGACCCAGCTGGTGGGACATGAAGGAGGGGCCCTGGCACCTTAGGTGGGACTGCACTTTGTTTTCCCAAAGTACGTCCACAGGTATTACTTCATCTGAACCTCTAAACAGCCCTGGGGGAAGGGCAGGGCCCACAGCAACAGCCTCTCTCCCAGTTGAGGGGACCTGGGCAGACGGGGGGTGCTGTGTGAGGACGCTGGGCTCAGAGCATGGGCTCTGGTGTCAGAGAGGAGATAGGAGTCGTGGCTTTGCCACTTCCTCAGCCACGTGGTGCCTGAGGCTCAGTTTTCTCTTCCTCAAAGTGAGGACACAGAAACCTCCTCAGGGGATGTTCGTGAGCTCTAAAGAAGACGAAACACAGGAAGAATGTCGCACAACGCCCGGCACAGAGCAAGCCCTTCCTAACATCAGCAGCTCCTGTCAGCACTCGGGATTATTCACCAGCACGAGCTGACCAAGCCGGTGACCACACAAGCTGGGACTTGAACCAAGGTCCCGCAGCTGCCTCTGCTCACTGCAACGCCCACCTCTGCTGAGAAGGCAAATGGGGGTCCCTAAACAGCGCCCCTTATTTAAAATTCCACCCTCAACGCTTCGCTTGGGACAAGCACCACCCTCCTTTAAGAGGCAAGGTCCCCAGGATGGGGGAAGGCAGATGGGAACAAGGACATGTCAATAAGCTAGTGTCACCTTAGTTAGAACGTTTTTGTTTGTCTGGTGACTTGCCAGGGAAAAGGGAAGTGGGATATTGAAACCTAACTTTCCTGATTCAACAGTTATGCCAGAGGCTGAAAACGCCCGTTGGGATCATTTTCCAGGACTGAATTCAGAAACATCAAAGGCCCAAAGGCCCCGAGGAGACTGGGGGCTGCTTCAGCAGGGGCAGGGCCCTCCCACCCCCCCTGCTGTGGCCTTTCAAGCTTCAGCGTGCAGTTCCCTCCCCCAGCAGAGCCTGTCCACCTGTCCGAGGGACAGACTCCCTTACGGTCACCCCCAGCGAGAGTCAATGACGCTCTATTCCTGCTCACAGGATGCGTGCACTTAAAGCTACTAATCTTTAGAAACAAAGCTGCTCCAGAACAAAGGAACTTTTTGTTCAGAATTGCAGCTCTTAGCCACAGAGAAAGGCAGCCTTGGATCTAACCTAGATGTGGAATGATAATCCCACGTCAGAACATGTCGCAGGCTTCGAAGCCGCTCCCCGCGTCGCAGCCAGGAGATCCTGGACAAGAGGATGAGCTCCTCGGAGACTCAGCTTCCTCCTCTCCAAAGCGTGTGTGGAGGGAGACAAAATAGAACCACTTCACAGAGTTCTGAAAATTAATTTGGCCCAGGGCCTTGAGTGTCGCAGAGACTCAATTCCATAAAATGCGATGTTGATTATCATTATTTCGATCATTGCTATTTGGCCTCAAGGAGGGAGTCTTTATGGAAAAAAGAGGTGTCTAGGCTGGAAAGTAAGGCCAGAAGTAGGTGGTTAGTCTCGTCAAAGGCCGTCGGAGTGGTTACTAGGCTGGTTTGTCAGCTCTGCGGGTTAAGCTGAACTCAAACATGGCTGTTAATCAGATAAACCACTGATCAATTAGTAGACAATAAACAGCCAAGATCTGCCTCAAACCCGCTCTAGAAAATGCTCCACGCAGGCTCCCTGAAGTGCTGGACAACGTGATGTTGTCGTTTCGCTGCAGCTGGGGAGGATGATTTCTTCCTCAGAATTCCTGGGGAAGGCAGCTTCCTGGGCTCCGCTCCAGACCCTTGTCTGGAGGGAACTGAGGAATTTGCCATTTTCCACAAGCTCGTGGTGGCCCTGGTGAAGGTGACGCTCAGACTGAACTTTTAGAAACCAGGGCGCGTCTCCAGGCTGGAGGTCAGCACCACAAATCGGCAGCTGCTCTGTCCTCCCACTGAGTTGGCCCGACAGCCGGGCCCTCTGGGCAACAGCTGCGGCTGCCGCCATGGGTGGGATGCTGTGTGCCCGCGTCTTCTCAGGATGGCTGGCCTCACGGTTATTTGTCTCAGCTAATTCCACAAAGGCTGGCAGGCGGGGACTGGCTTCCCCACGAAGGCTGGGGCTGAGGGAGTGGGAGAGCCGAGGCGCCAGCAGATGGACACGTCCAGGGATGAAATTCCTCATCTGATGGCCTGGGAGACTGACTCATTTTAGGGCAAATACACTTAGAACCATGGCATGTTAGACTGAAAGAAAATCTTGGAGAAATGATCTAGTTTAACTCTTCTCTGTAATCAGGGAAACTAAGGCTCAGAGAAGTTGGGTCACTTGCCCAAGACCACACTGTGGGCTAACAGCAGAGACAGAATGCAAACTTGCTTCTCTGAACAGAGGCGGCATCCACGAAGACGCGGTTGGCACACCCAGGTATCACACCCACAAAAGGTGCAGGGAGCCATCTCAGGACGAAGCCCTTCCCACTGTCTTGCACTGTGACTCAGTCTGCACCCAGGCCAACCTTGCCCCAGGAACATTCTCTGCAAGGTGTTGGCCAGAGGCTTGGAGAGAAGCCCGGCCCTTCTCCTTGTCACAGTTCCCACATCAAAGCAAATGTGGAGCACTTTCTTTGCACAAAAAATCATCTCCCTAAAAGCCCCAGGAAGCACCGTTTCAGGCAGGGCCAGCTTCATGGGTGTGCAATCTGTGTTCACACGGCCCTGCACTGAGGAGGGCTCCTTGCTGGGTCTCATGCTCTGCTGTTACCCTCTTGACATTCTTAACAGTTTCTGAATAAGGGCCCCACATGTTCATTTTGCACTGGGCCCTGCAAATTGAGTGCTTCATCCTGGTTTCAGGGGATGGAAAAACAGGCTCAGGAGGATTCTCGGCTGTCTGTCCCACGGAATTCCCAGGTGGCTAGCCCCCAGGAAATGTAGGACAGGCCAGGTTCACGCCTTGGCAAGTACCCTCATTCCCTCTGAGCTTTGAGGGGACTCAGGTGGCGTGGTTGACCATGTTCTTCCTCTTGGGCTCCCAGAGAGCAGAGCCACCCCGAGACTCTCTCTGTGCCACTGTCACCTTCCACAGACTTGGCCTTGGCCAATACCCACCAGAAGCAGCTCCTCCCTGGACACAGGCAGCAGCAGCGGCAGCCCAAGGGTCTGACCAGCACGGAGCTGGAACCGCTGGGGCCGGGCAGGCCTCTGCTTCTGCCGCCCTGCTCTGCAGGCTGGGCACCAACGTCAGTTGGAGGTGGCCGATGGACAAAGAGGGCTAGATGATTCTCAACCAACTAGGAATCGATTTTCTTCTGGAATGAGCTGGGTCCACTTTGCCAAGGTGAATTTGGCAGGAAAAGGCAACACACCAGGGAAAAGCCCAGGTGAGGGGAGTCAGTGAGGCCTGGGGTGTGCGAGGCCTGGAACTCTGCCAGGGGCACGGGGTGGACACGGGCCCGGCACTGGCTGAGAAGCTACTAGGGCTGTGTTTACAGGACCTGTGGGCACTTCCACCTCACAAGGGAAGGCTCTGGGCCTCGGCCGGTGTCCACCCTTCCCAGAGCTGACACCTCTGGCCTCTGAGACTGGCTTCCTCTCCCGCCGGGCGCTACTCACATGACAACAAGAGCGGCATCTCGGGAGTAATCCAGCAGAATCTCGTTCAGCCTCACCTGCCGAAGGGACTGGGGCGAGGAAAGCCACATGGTCACTCCCCACATCCCCAGGAGCAGTTCCCACCAAGCCCAGGGGCCTCTTTTAACCTTTCAGAGTGGGTGCCTGAATGATTCCTCCTACAGCATTATAGATGCTCCTGCCTCCAGGAAGGAAGGGGCTCCTCACAGTAACTGAGTGCCTAGCTCACTTCCTTGAGAAATCCTCCTTGGTTTTTCCTTGCCTGACCTTGTTACCATGACCAGCAAGAGAGCGGGGAGAGAGCACTTTACGTGGTGTGGGAGAGCTGGGTTCAAACCCCAGCCCCGATGGTCCTCAGCAGAGAGAACCTGAGCAGGGCACGTTGCCTCCGTGAACTTCACGGTCTTTATCTGTAAAATGGGCATGGTAATACCCTCCCCAGGGAATGTGGGAGGATAGGGGGAGAGAACCTGTGCAAAAGCACCAAGCAGAGGGCCTGGTCCTGGAAGGCACCTGATAAGGTGGACTCGGAGCAGGGGTGGAGCGCTCCGGCGCCTCTGGAACGGAGAAGGCACCAGCCTTCACAGACGCCAGCTTTATTCAGCACGCCCCCAGGAGCCGGGCAGCTGTGGGCCCTTGGGGGCAGGGCCTCCAGGCTGACGGATCAGGGAATTCCTCAAAGCTCGTGTGGGCTGGTTGTGGGGGAGACTCCCTCCCACCCCAAGACCTGTCTCCAAACTGTTCAGAAATGACTGACACTCAGAGTCTGATAGTGGATGGACACCCCACTTGTGAGAATGAAAAAGTGAGTTAACCTAGACCAGGGACTGGATCTCGAACCACTGACATCTGCGTGGAACAATTCTTCGTTGTGGGAACTGTCCTGTGGGTCGTAGGATGTCTAGCAGCATCCTATGTGTCATACTCACTAAGCGACAGCAGCAATCCCACCTCCCCGTGGGGATAACGGAAAATGTCTCCAGAGCTTGCACATGTCCTCTGAGGGGCAAAATCACCCCAGGGAGGAGCATGGACCCGCGGCACCCAGGGAGCAGAGCTGTGACCCCCGGTCCCACCTTGCAATGGCCGCCGCAGCCCCGCTCTCCTTTAGCCCTCATTAGAGGCCTGGAGATGCTGACTGGGCAGAGGGCCGCCTGCCTTGTTGGGCCACAGGACAAATCTGCCTTGACCTTCACCACTTGTCTCATAAGTCCCTTCCAGCAGGCAGGGAGGAGCGGGGAGGAGAGGGGGAGGGGCTCTGGGCAGCCCGTCGCCAAGGTGGGGGCTGGCTCAACATGGGCAGGAGGACCAGGCTCCCACACCAAGGCTGGCTCTGAGTTCCACATCTGGGTTACCGGGCAGCCCGAGCACTTGTGGCTTCAGGATATCTCAGGGCGGGGGGGGGGGGGGGGGGGGGCGCGGGAGCAGGGTGGAGGGTCAAGGGGCAGGAGCTGAGGAAGCTCAGGTGAGATGGGGCACAGGGCCCTGACCCCGGGGGGAACTTGACCCCACCCCAGCCCAGCAAGGCCTCCTCTCTCCGGCACCTTGACTCTATTCTTGTTAATCTCCTCATCCGAGATCTTCCAGGGGCAGTCCCGCCTCATCTCAGTGACCGTGGCCTCGTCCTTGAAGCCATCGTTCAGGCGGAAGGGTGCAATCATGTCCTCAAACCGCTTGGTGCTGGGGAGAGAGAGCAGGTGAGACGGGGCACGAAGGCGCGGTCTCCAGGGAAAGCAGGCCCTGGAGGGAGATGGAGGCAGATGCCACAGGGACATATGTGTCAGGCTGAACCCCATTCTGACGCTGCCTTTCACATCGAGGCAGCTCCCTTGCTGAATTCAGCACTGATGGGCGGGTCCGGCTTTCAACAGAACCTCCACGCGTTGTCCCTGACAGCTGACCTGGGACCCACCTCCACTCACAGACTGTGCCACAGGTCACCGGTGACTGAGCACTGTTCTGAGCCAGGCTCTGCGCTACACAACAGTGAACAAACCAGACAAGCTCCCCCATCCTCACAGAGCTCAAGGTCTGCTGGGTGACAAACAGGCAAATAAACATAGATTGGAGGTTTTGTGCAGGCACAAACTGAATGCTGGGATGGGGGACAACAGGGGTGGGGAAGGCCTCTCTGGACCCAAAGGACGCCTGTCCTTCTGAAGCCAGCTATGCACAGGGCAGGGAATGCTGGAGCAAACAGAACTGAAGGAGCAAAGGCCCTGAGGCCGAAGCATGCTTGGTCTGTCTGGGGAGCAGTGAAGGAACCCAGGTGTCTGGAACGAGGTGCATGCAGGGAGAGCGGGAGGAGGCAAGGACAGACAGGTCGTGAGGGGCCAGATCAGGCAGGCCTTTGTTATTTGCCGCGAGCGAGACAGGAAGCTGTTGGAGGGTTTCTATGCGATCTGACTTACGTTATTAAAGATAGAAATTTGGACTGCTCGGCATTCAGATGAGGCCATCTGAAGCAATGAAGATGGATGAGCTCACCTGGGGACAGAGTAAAGAGACAAGGGTCCAGGGCCGAACCCCAAGGATGCCAACAAGTGTAAGTAAGGCAAAGGAGGAAGAGTCAGCAAAGGAAACTGAAAGAAGGACCCCTGAGGTAGGAGGAAACCAGTAGAGGTGGCGTCTCAGAACCCAAAGAACTGTTTCCAGAAGGATCACTGTGTCAAAGGCAACTGACAGGCGGAGGAAGTTGAGGACAGGTGTGGGCTCTGTGGATCTGTCGGTGCAGAGGTCACCGATGACGCCGGCCGGGGTGATTTCGGTGGAGCAGTGGTGGAAGGCAGTCCTGAGCGAGCGGGAGGAGGAGGGCCGGGGAGGAAGTGACGACAGTAGAACTTCACTTCGGAGAAGTTTGACTGTGCAAGGGTGGGGAGAAATGGTCCAGGAGGTGGAGGCAGATGGGGGCAAAGGAGGGGATTAAAGATCGGAGATGCTGCATGGGGTCTGCACGCTGGCTGTCGCAGCCCTCCCCACCTGGAAGGTGTTCCCCGTCTCTCTCTGTTCAAGGCCTTTCTCAAGGCTTTGCGCCTCCACCAACAGAGACGATCCATCCTCTCTGGCATCCTGGTCCGTCTCTGCAGCATTGTGATGGCTCCTGACATCCTCCAGCCTGCACTTCAGCCAGGGTAAACCCTGCAGGGCAGGGCTGCAGTGCGCACATTTGCCCTGCGGCTCCAAGCACAGCCCTGAGCAAACGGCAGGAGTCAGTCTGTCCATCACTGCTAAGTCCTGTCTTGACCTCTTTCCCTTTCCAGGTCATGGGAGTTCCAAGGGAGAAGTAAGGGCCAGGAGGGCAGGACCGACCTTACTTGACTGCAGAGACAGAGTCCTGGAGAACCTCATGGAGATTGATTTACAGAAAGCAAATTCTGTTGTAAACGTCTTATTCTAAGAATATGAAATTGAATCATTGGGAAAGGAAATAGTTTCTTCTGATCCCACAATTGAGCCTTGCTGCAAACTCACACAGGGGTTTGCTTAAAGTCTGTGTGCTCACGGGTACATGGCGGCAGGAGGGGAGCTGTTGCTCAGCCCATTCAACATGTTCCCCACTCCAAGCACTGTGTTACTGTAACATCAGGGGCTGCAGCTGCCATGCTTCTGCCTCAGGGCCTTTGTACCTTCCGTTCTGTTTGCTCCAGCACCCCTCAGCCCCCGTGAAGAGGATGTGCCTCTGCCGTGGCTCCTGCAGAAAGAGCTGCCCTCCAGCCATGGGTCTTGGGGCATGTGACTATGCCACCCCTGGCCACAGCCAAGTGCACCAAAGGTAGCCAAGAAACAGCCTTTCCAGTAACTTAGCCCAGCAGGAAGGGATGAGCTGGTCTAGACACAGTCCCTTTTTCAGGAATTTAAACGAGGCAATGCCTGGAGAAGGAGGCAGTTTGCAGTGGAGCTGGGACTGCAGAGAAGGTCAAGATGCAGACAGAGCTCAGAAGCGACAAGTAGGCAGAAGCCACAAACCCAGCATCTATGGAACACTGATTCTGGGCTGGGTGCTACGTTAAGCCCTTTCCGTGGATTGTCGCTAACACAGTGGTTCTCAAAGTGGGGTGCCGGCACCAGCCCCTGAGAGCTTGTTAGACGTGCAGGTTCTCGGGCCCCACCTCAGACCCACTAACTCAGAATCGTGGGGGCGAGAACCAGCAGGTGGTGATTCCGATACATGCCAAGGTTTGAGAACCGCTGTCTGATGAAAACACTCAGGGTCGTGGGGAAAACTGAGAAAACTAGGCAGTTTCCCAGGTAAAATCAGCCTTTTATGAGTAGCCAGCAGCCTGGGCTGGTGATGTGTGAAGCCAGAGTCTCCCTCGGCCTGTGGGGTGGGCGTGGGGGGGTCCCTGTGGATGAGACACAAGCCTCTGCTCAAGCGGCACAACAGCCACGACCCGCACCAGTAAGAGCGTAAAAACCACTTGCTCTAAGAAAAGCACGAATGTGAAAATCCACCCGCCTCCAGCCCAGGTGTGCTTCTGCCAAAGCCCAGAGCTCCCGGATGCAAAGAGAGGACCACAAGCATGAAAATAAACGGCTGCAAAGCCTGACCCTTCCTCTTTCTCTCCTGGAGCCTGTCTCGGTGGCGGTGGGGCGGGCAGCCCCTCCGCCCTTGGCTCACAGGGAGAAAGGGACAATGGGCAGAGGGGCTGCAGCGTACCCAGCTCGCCCTTCTGCCTGGAACCCCCAGTACGGAGAACTCACTGCTCAGCCCGCGGCTTCTGGTTGATGTCGGGAAGGACGTGAACTTCGTGGAAGCCCAGTCGGAACTTGCTCAGCAGAGAAATGATCCTGGAAGACGGAGATGTTTAAAATCGTACTTACTCATTCATTCAATGAATTTTTATGGCGCGCCTGCTGAGGAGAGAGCAGTGAGCAGAACAAGTCCAATCTGCTCACCGCCCTCACAGAGTTTACATTCTAACCCGGGAGGGACGGACAATAAACGAGTAGTGATAACATAGGTCAAATGACAAGTGATCGATTTGTCGACCAGTATTTCCCAAGCATCTGGGGGCCACCCCTGTCCTAGCACACCCGCGCATCAGCCGGGGCCCTCGCTGCAGTGCACATTCTGATTCAGCTGATCTGGGTCAGGGCCTGGGATTCTGCATTTCTGAGAAGATCCCGGGAGATGGGAAGCTGCTGATCCATAGACCACACCTTGAGAAGAAGAAGTCTATGGGACGGGAAGGTAAATACAGGACATTACAGGGCGGCTGGGCAAAGGTAACACACACGAACAAGGTACGGAACCAGGGGTAGTGAGCCAGATGGTGCCAACTTTGCCTCCAACGGGGAGGAGACGCCAGCTGTGGTTTGCAGCAATCAGGGAAGGCTTCACAGAGGAGGTGGCGATCTGGCTGAACGGTGCATGGTGGGTAAACTTATTATAGGCCAAAGCAGGTGGGGTGGGGTGTGTCCACACTGGAATAACCCAAGGAGCCTTGTAAACAACAGGCCTGCCTTTGCCCTAGCCCCTCACTGCATCAGAATCCCTGGGTGGGACATGGCTTTGGTGATATCCCAGGACTAGTTGGCAGGATGCGAGCGCCCCAGCGGGGGAATCCAAATGAGTGACGGTATGGGGGTGCAGGGGGTGGAGTGGGAGCAGTGGGGGGTCAGGGAAGAGAAAGGTGAGGGAGACAAGCCAGAAGGACCAGGCTGGGGCCCAGCTGGCAAGCCACTGCAGGCCCCTGACCTTGGGAGTGAAATTAGGGAAGCAGAGCTGGGGGCCGACATCTCGACATCTCGGTGTATGGGGTTGCGGGGGGGGGGCGGGCAGGAGGCAGCTCAGGCCTGGCCGGGGTTCACGAGGAGGGCAGGGGGCGTGGCCCAGTACAGAGACAGTTGGGGAGCCGAGGAGATGTCACAAGCTCTGCTTGAAAGCACCCCGTGACCCTGTGGGTCTGTGGGCTCGAGCTGAGTGAGGCCAGCTGAGCCCAGCTTCCCCTGGGGGCTGGGGCAGGAGGCTGGGCTGCTTCTGCACCCTTGGGAGGCCAGAGAAGCTGTTTGCCCCGAGCATTGCTGAGTAGGGCCTGCCAGTGGAGAAGTTCTCAACAAGAGTGAGGACAACGAGCTGCGATGGCTGGGTTGTCCTTAACTTGCAGGAGGTGACTGAGAAGGGGTCCTGCGGATGTAGTCCTGGCGTAGGACCAGGGTGGCACGGCCTGAGGTCCCAACCCAGGGGTGTCACAGCTGGGATGGCTGCCGAGGGCACTAGAGGCAGAGCAGGGTTTCTTCTCTTGGGCTAGTTAACTGCACGACTTTGGGCAAGCCCCCCATCCTTCCCTGCCCATGTGCCCCCTCCAGTGGTCCTCTACCCTACGACCTCCGACCTCATTTGACCTTGCTGTAAGCAGCAGTCGCCCAACTCTAAGCACACATGTGCCACCTGCCCGACTCCTGCCACCCCCCCGACCTGTGTATCTGCCTTACTATTTACTTCCTTTTCAGCTTAAATCAACTCACATTCTTACTTAGCCACATGTTGAAAGGAAATTTCATATCACCATTCCAAACAGAGAACCAGCATCTCATGCCAGAAAGAGGCGATTAATAAAACTCGAGTAAATAAAAGAACGTCACTAAATTCCAGCCAGACGCACCGCCTGCCGAGCCCAGGAAGGCCTGCCCTCTGGTGCTTGGACAGGAGATTCGCATGGATTCCTGAGCACAGAATCAACCACAGATTGGGAAAATTAAAGGTCACCTCTCACCAAGAGATTCTGTGGGATTCGCTGCCCCTTCTCTGGGCCACTACAGTCACCTCTGGTCTCACCAGGGACAGCATGCCAAGCTTGGGGGACATTGCACTGAAGGACTCGAAGCTGCACCCCATTTCTCAGGAGGAGGGGCCTTCTCTAGCCTTCATTTCACACAGGTTTCTCCTTGAGGAGACGGTGATTTTAAAATTGAACACCCTCCCTGTCACGGCCGGGACGGGGCCGTCTGCATCTTCTTAAAGGGGGACAGGACACCAAAATGACTTCTGGAATGGAGAGAAACCTGCTCCTGCCCGGAGCTCCCTCACCATCACTGTGACCTGGAGAGAGCAGAGCCCACCTGGGGACGGCGGCCGAGGGTGGGGGGAGCAGGCGGGGGACGCTGGGATAGAGCCGGGATGTGCTGGTCCTGCGTGGCACCCCCACCCCTGCCCGCGCTCCCCGCTTACGCCTTCCGCTCCTGGTCCATCCTGTTGATCTGGCCGCCGACGAACACACGGATCGCGCACTTGCTCCACCTTTTCTTGCGGCCCAGGAGGTAGGGGATGAGGAGGGTGAGGCCTGGCAAGGAGGGTTCCAGGGGTCAAGAGGAAAACGCTCTCAGGGTAAAGCCCTCTCTGGGTTTCCGCTCCGCCACTAGCAAACCCGTCCCCTCTCTGGACCTCAGTTTACCCACCTGTATAATGAGCTCGCGGGACTAAACCAGAGCGGCACACAGGGATCTGTGGGCGGGGCTTATGTGGCCCGCACAATGTTTGGAATAAGTGAGCTGGCTTTTAATAATTGGGGGATTTCATGTGAAAATCAAGATTGCTGTCACTTCTCACTGCATAAGCCACAGATTATGTCGTCACTCTGTGCCTCAGTTTCCCTATTTGTAAAGGGGGTTAAAAACAGTTCCTGTCTGTGGCTTGCCTTAGGTCAATCTGTGTAAAGCACTTGGTGTCAAGCATACGGTAAGTACTCTGTCTATATCAGCCATCACTCATAGGAGGCAGCCTCTTGGAGCAGAAACATTTTCTCTCTATCTAGGACTCTATCCAAGGTCGGAACATAAAGCTGAGAGCCATATGTTTTAAGAAAAATGGGAGAGAGCGTATTTCTTTGGGAAATAAAGAATATCCCTATAGCTTTCCTGTGCAGCAGCCCAAATCTCCCATTTATGTCACGTGCTGTGACCCCTAAGGCGGGCTCATCTGAACCTTCCACCTCACGTTGACCTCAGCTCCTCCTATAAAGTCCTCATTTTACAGCTGAAACACTGGTCCAAGAGAAGGGCCCAGCCAGCCTCCCCCGAGCCCAGTGGGAGGCCCTGGGGCCCTGAGTCCCCTCTGCTGGGCTCTGAGGTCCCACCAGAGGCCTTGTTGAGAGCTGCCAAGAAGGACGGGCCAAGAGAACAGAACCATGGAGGGAAGCGGCCCCAAGAGAGCCGGTGTCCAAGGGGGCGCTGACCTCCATCGTCGAATAGCCAGTAGATGTCGATGGTCTTCTTGCCCTGCTCCGACTGGAAGATGGTGCTGGCCTGCTCCTCCCGCACCAGGGCCTCGGGGTCCACTGCAGGAGCAGAGGCGCACGTCACATGGGAGCAGAGCACATTCGCATGCCTGAGTCTGTCTGAAAACAGAGCCAGCTGCCCTGTGAGGTGGGCTTGCCGTCACCGGGGCTGTGCATGCAGTGCTGGAGCGCCCTGCTGAGGTCATGCATGGGGGCCTGGCCCGGAGCACCAATGGCTCTTCAACACTGAGTCTCTGATGCTCTGGCAGGTTGACCAGGAGTGGGGGTCTATGATGCACCCCTCCCTTGCTCCTAGCTTCTGTCTCCCAGGATTCTGGTGGGCACTGGGGATGGGGGCCATTCTCTTAAAGACTCCTCTGTGCCCCTCAAAGATGCCCACAGGATGCCCCCAGCTCCTGCACTGTGGCTCCCCTGCCTCCCAGAGCATCAGTGGGAAAGGACTGAAGGAGAACCCTACCCCTCCCCTCCCTACCTGTCACACTTGAGCATGACTGGTGGGGCCTTGAAGGGGGCGGAACACGGGCCCAGAGCCCGCTGGGTGGGTTTCCACGATGCCCGGACACTGAAGTCCTCAGCACGGCTGGCAGTCTTTAACACTGCCCAAGCCGTCCCCCTCAGTCACCCGACCCCAGGGGTCTCCGGAGCCTCCTGCCCTTGACCAAGGTCCCGTGTGGCCCACCACTAGCTGCCCCACAGGGCAAGGGCCCTGAGCACTCTGTGGGCCTGCATGGGGTGGAGACTGACGTGTGCCGGAGACAGAAGGCCTGGCCCCGTGGGCGATGGCTTCCTTGGGGTCCTCCGCTGGGTCAAACACAGGGTTAACTGCAAGAGAGAGGGCAGCTTTGTCCCTAGGCTCCCCTGCCTGGGGCAAGTCCTGGTTCCTCCTCTTCACACCAGGAAGAGTCCCGGCTCCTCCCTGCCACTGATTGGGCCCCGCCCTCTGGACCCGGCCCTTTATGCTCCAGCTCCACCGGCTTCTTTCTGCTCCTCAGACCTCGCTCGCTCATGCCCCGCGCAGGCCTCAGTGGTGGGTGCTCCCTGAGCCAGGAGCACGCCTTCCCCAGCCCCACTTCTAGCAAAAGGTCCCCTCCTCAGGGAGGCCTTCCTGACCGCGTGCCCGGTGTCGGAGTCACTGTCTGAAATGACTTATGAGGCCACTGCTTTTCCCGCTGGATCATCAGCTCCCCAAGGGCAGACCCAGTTTAGTTTCCTGTGCGCCCCCAGCGCCTAGCACAGCGTCATCAGGAGCGAGGCTGCTGCTCTGCACAGACTGGCTGATAAATAGTCACCGAACAACTGCTCTGTGCTGGGCGTGCGCTCGGCACTGGGTGACGTGGACGGACGACACCAGGCCCTGCCTGCAGGAAACCCAGGTCCACTCCTTCCAGCTCCCCCGCACCCCTGCCCCTGTTTGTTTTCATATATGCGATTTCTTTCACACCTCCAAATATCACTGATTCTGAGTCTGCGTATTCATATGTGACTTTGCATGTAAAACACCTCCTCACTGGGGGCCCCAACGATGGTCTCAGAGACCAAAACGTCCAGTTGTCATGGCCTACGTGCGCATGCTCGTATTCCGGTGTCTTCACAAGGGCATTCTCCTCTCTCTTCCTTTTCTCTCTCCTCGAACCTCTTTATCCCATCTGGTTACAAAAGCATTCATCGAGCCTGGGCGAGCTCTGGGTTCCAGTCTCGGTTCTGCCCTAAGCTGGAAGCATGACCTTGAACTGGTCACTTCCCCTGTCTGGGCCTCAGTTTCTCCATTTGGGAACCCAATGAGCTCTAAGGGAGCATCAAAAGCTGACTTTCTAGGAGTCTGTGACCTTTTATTCCTTACTAATTTTCCACTTTCTTCCCTCCACCACTTAAAAAAAAATTGGGTTCTAGAACTTTCTGGAATCCTGTTCCAGTTTTTGACAGGGGTGCCAAGCAGGTGGGGTGTGCACTCACTGTGTGCCTGCATCATCTCCGAGATGTTGAGCCCCTCACGCATCCTCATGACACACACACCGTAGTTGAAATCAAAAGCGTCGCTGGAGAGAGAGGAGGTGGGTCAGGCTCCTCCTGGTCCCAGCCCCCAGGCCGCAGGAGGCCACCTGTTGAGAGCTGGCTCTGCCGCCCGCCACACCCTTTCTGCTCTCTGAGCCTCAGTCTCCCCATCCCCGGGAATTGGAGAGTCCCGGGACCTCTTCAGTTGTATAGTCTGTGGCCCGGGAGATCCTGTGGACCCTGTACTTGGGGGGGAAACTAAGTCAGGCCAGTCTTGGAGCCAGGTGCTGTCCTCCTGATACGTTTGGAAAATCCTCAGAGCTCTGCCAACAGAGGTGGGGATGGGCATTATTATCCCCACTTTACAGATGCAAAAACTGAGTTTGGGGGAGTCACTTGCAGACAATGGAGGAAGCGGCCAGCTGGGATTAGAGTTAAAGAGCTGAGCCTGTAATCCCCGAGGGCACACATCCGCGCAGGGAGGGCCTCGCTCGGGAAGGCAGCAATAGATTGTCTGTTGACCACCAGCTCTGGAAGCCTCCTGCCCCAGAAGAACATTCACTGCCTGGTTGACACAGTGCCCGAGAGCCCCGCATTAGGGTTTGACCGAACAGGCCAAGCCCCGCCCTGGGTGACCTCTGCAGCATTACACATCTCCGGGACGGGCACCTTCTCCAGCATGTGGGGTCTTGGAACTTTGGAGCTGGGGAGGGGGCCTGAGAGCAGGCAGTCCAGCACCGCGTGCTTGGATTTCGACGGAGGCCACGGCTCAGAGTCACACGGCTGGCTCACAGCAGACCCGGAGGCAGGCCCAGGCCCCCCACACTCGGCCTCATGTGCTTTAAATGCTATTGCACACTGCCTCTCTGTACCACCTCAATGCAGAAAAGCGACTCAGGCAGGCGTTTTCTGGACCTTGCAGAGCAAGAGCTGAAGGAGAAAGCGTTTGGAGTGAACCCTGAAATCCCCAGCGAGTTCTTCCCCTGGTCCCAGTCCCCACACTTGTCTTGTCGCCTCCTCGGAGGTCTGCTTTCATGTCTTGATTAGTGGTACCACCCTACAGCTCGAGAGCTGTCCATCTGTAGGTTTTGTGCAGCCCACAAGAGGGCACAAGGTTTTCACCTAAAAACATACCTTTTCAACTGTTCTGTAAAACTAGGTCTGGCAACCCTGGCCCACATTTCTGCCTGGGCACAATTGGCTGGCGCCAAGTAACAGCTGCTGTCTCTAGTTCACCACAGGCCCCACCGCTCCCTGTTGTCCCACACCTGGCCCCTTCACTGTGTGACCTGCCTGTTCCCTGCCCAGCTTGGTGTCCAGGTCAGAGTGGGGAACCCCCAGTCTGTCTGTTTCCTCCTCGGCTTTGAACCAGCGGACTCAGCTTCTTTTCTTTTTTTTTTTTTTTTTTTTTGCTTTTTCTCCCCACAAATCCCCCCAGTACATAGTTGTATATTTTAGTTGTGGGTCCTTCTAGTTGTGGCATGTGGGACACTGCCTCAGCGTGGCCTGATGAGTGATACCATGTCCGCACCCAGGATCCGAACCTGCGAAACCCCGGGGCGCCGAAGTGGAACACGTGAACTTAACCACTCGGCCTCCGGACTCAGCTTCTTGATAGCACCCACTGCTTCCCCTTTGCGTCCTAAGATCCGGGAAACTCCAAAGGCCCCACTTGACAAACCCGAGGCCCTGCGTCCCTGCCGCCCTCACTCACTGCAGGATGCCGATGTAGTCCTCCACCGTGGCTGGGTGAGCCGACTGCCAGTTCTTCTTGAACCCGACCACCAGAATGTTGGGCTTCATTCTCCCGAGACCAGCGGCCTGGCGGGGCAGGGCAGTGGGGTGGGGGTGCGGTGAGGGATCAGGCCTCACGCCCCGCAGGGGCTCTGTCCTGTGACCAGGGTGGGGCTCTCTTGCAGCCCAGCTGCCCTCTCCACCATGTAGCGAGGGCTCAGGAAATACATCCCCCAGTTCAGGGTCCTGTCTGCCTGGACGTGCCACGAGAAAGGCGAAGCTACAGCCAAAGCCGTCCCCTGTGGCCTCTCCAAACCTGGGCCAACGACAGGGCTGTCCCATTAGTCCTGGGTTAGCCCAGCTCCTGCCTCTCTAGCGAATTATTTTGCATAACACGGGACTTGAATTTGGATGTTTTGGAAGCTTGGAGTATTCCTGGGTCATCTAATCCATACGTCTTTTATATTTCTCTCTCTCTCTCTCTCTCTTTTTTTTTTTTGGTGAGGAAGATTGGCCCTGAGCTAACATCCGTGCCAATCTTCCTCTATTTTTTTGTATGTGGGATGCCGCCACAGCACGGCCTGAGCAGTGTGTGGGTCCATGCCCAGGATCCAAACCCAGGAACCCCAGGCTGCCAAAGAGGAGCATGCAAGCTTAACCACTATGCCACTGGGCCTGCCGCTTTTCTCTCCTTTGTTAATGTTCAAAAATTTTTTTGAGGTGAAATTCACATAACATAAAACTAACCATTTTAAAGGGTATAACTCAGTGGCATTTAGTATACTCAATGTTGTGCAACCATCACCTCTATCTACCCCCAAAATGTTTTCATAACCCCAGAAGGAGACCCTGTCTGCTCTTTTATCCTTTAACTTTGAGAAAAATTTAAAACTATTGAAAAGGATTCCCATATGTTGACTCAGAATTAACAACTGCTCCCATTTTACAGACAAGAAAACTGAGCAGTAAAACAAACTGCCCGGTAGAATGTTCTAGATCTCGATCTGAGTGACGGTATGTGTATGTAAACATTTATCAAAGTATACACTTAATGTTTTCTCACTTTACTGTCTGCAACTTATATCTTTAAAAAACCAAAAACCAAGATCTGTCCATGGTCTCACAGCCCCACAGGCTTCCAAGTCAGTGTTCCCAGGTCCTGGGCGCCCCTAGAAAGTGCCCTGAATCAGCATAGCTGGAGACGCAAGAGAGGCGGGACTCTTGTTGCAGAAAAAGGGCTTCCACTAGCCCCTCAGGATGTCCCGCCTTCCAGGCTGTCACACCAGTTAGCACGTCCCAAGGGGGAGCCCCGAACCCCGGCACCTGCATGAGAATCTGGACGCCACTGCGGAGGTCCTCGGCGATGACCTCCGAGTAGAAGGCCTTGATCTTCCTTTTGTTCAGCCACTTGGTGTGCCCGTTGGCGATGAGCCGGAGCTCAGGCATCCTCTGTTTGCGGGGTCCCTGTGGGTGGTGGGAGCAGGTGACATCAGGGGCTGCCTTTGCCCTCTGACCTGAGACTTCTTCCCTCCTCTACCCTGGAGGCTGCCCCATGGGCTCAGCAGCATCCAGAGGGTCCGTTTCCCTTTACAGAGTTTGGGGCAGGAAAGAAGAGGGGGGAGGCGGGGAGGAAGATGGAAGGAGCAGAGGAGAGGCAGAGCAGCGGGGAGCAGCCAGTGGGAGGGACAGGGAAGCAAGGAGAACCGCGCTGGCACGGGGCCCCGCCCCGGCTCTGCTGTTCTGCAGCCCCTGCGCCCCCATTCCCACCCGCACCCACCCATCCCCACCCCCACACCCCCCCGCCCCACCCCACCTGCAGGGGGCACTCACCACGAGCACGTGGCCACAGATCATCAGGCTGAGGTTCCGGGTGAAGGTGCCCACAAAGTCCACCAGGGCCGGACGGAAGTTGGGGGGCCCCGTGAGCACCAGGCACTGGGGGCTGAGGAGAGGAAGGGAAAAGGGCATGAGCCATCAGGACAGGGCCCACCAGGATCTGGATGCCAAATGCAGGTGCCGGGGATTTCTGCCGCCTCCTCTCCCACAGAGGTGGACCACCCCGTGACCTCGTCTTCCCGTCTGTGACTCAGGGCTACTCTGGGGCCCTTCCAGCTCTCTTGGTGGCCACCACGCTGGTTCTCCCCTTGTCCTTCCTGCTCAGGATCCACTCGGGCAAACCCCTCTTCTCCCTGCTCCACCTGGCGTTCCTGCCCTGCCCAGGCCAGCATGGTGGTGGGAAGAATAAAGACTAGGAGTGGGGAGGCCCATCCCTTAGGAGCTCACTGTGTCACCTGGGTGGGTGACTCAGCCTCTGTGTTGAGAGGCAGCTGAGGGTCATGGTCAAGGGCCGCTACCAGACTCAGTCGGAGCCAGAAGAAATTGGTCACTCACCAGCTGTGTGACCTGGGGCCAGTTATTTAACCTCTCTGTGCCTCGGTGTCCTTATCTGTGAATGGGGTTAGTAATTTCCTATACCTCACAGGGTTGTCTCGAGGCTGCGTAAGGACTTTGTGCAGTGCCCGGCTCATAGTAAGCGCAACGTAAATAGGTACAGACAATCGTTAGCATTGCCATCTGGTGGAAAGCGGGTCCTGGGCACACGATTCTCCTTGCCAAGGAGGGGAACAGCTTTGACGAGCGCCCAGGAAAGGCTCATCCCATCGGCCTCGTGAATGATTGCCCTGGGATTTCCAACACCGGATCACCCTTTGCAGTTGGAAGAGCATGTTCCACTATGGAAACTGAGGCACAGAGAGGTGACTCGACTTGCTTGGTCCCCATCAGGCAATGTGGACCCCGGCCTCCTGACTGCTGGGTGGTGCTCCTCTGCCTCTGCTCCCCGCCTGGGGCAGGTGACAGGTCTTGGCCTAGAGCCCCCCAGAGCTGGGCCATGCCAGCCCTTGGTCCCAGGCGGGGTCCCCGAGGCTGTGCTCACCGGTAGTTCTTGATGTGGTCCTCCACATCGTTGAGGCCCACCGAGGAGCTCAGGGCCAGGTTGTAGGAGCCGGCCTGCACCGAGGAGCCCCAGTTCACCTCTGAGCGTGGGGGTGAGGGCAAGATTAGAAACGACTGGGAGAAACCAGCCATGCAGAGGGAGGGGATGCCAGCCTTCTTCAGGAGCCGGCACCCAGGGGAGCAGAGCCACCCGGCAGGTGGACGGCCGAGGTCTGTTCCTAACATTTGCACATACCCTATGGCCACATATTTCAAAATTACATCAAGGTAGAAAACTTCACAAAATATTCTCCCCCGCTGACAAACAGCCCTTCATAATGACCTGGAAGGCCAGGTTGAAATTTAGAATTCCAGGCTTCCTGGAGTTCTGCATCCCACCCCCAGGTCACCCCAGGATCCTTGCCTGTGGGCACACAGCCCTCCTGCCCACGTGTCCGCGCTTTGTCCACTGCCCTTCCATCAGCCAGCCCTTGGCCACCTCAGGCCTAGGTGTGTCCACCAGCGGGCCAGCCACTCTCAGGAGGATGGAGCTGGGCCGGCAATTCCAGAGTCCTGGGTGCCCGGGGGTGGCCCAGAAGTAGAGGCGTGGGCTCTGAGTAGGCACATTCCCGCCTCACGGGGAGGGACGAGGTTGGAGGGCCAGAGCCCAGGGCAGGCCCTCTGGGAAAAATGGGGGCCCCGAGCCCCGTGCAGCCTGCGAGCACACACCTGGCTTCTTGTAGATGACGTAGAGCAGTAGGAAGAGGACGACGCCGATGGCAATGAGGGCCGCCCACCAGGTGAGAAGGAACATGATGACCACGGAGATGACTGCCCCAAACAGTGCCGCCCACTTGCTGTAGTAGCGGAATGAAGGCCTCCATCCTGGGTCGGGGCACAGGTCGGGGGCCCGCTCAGCACTCGGGGGCTTCCTGCTGGGCCAGCGCTGCCGGGCGGGGCCAGGGTGGCAATGCCCACAGTGCCCAGGGCCAGGATCCCAGCCTGTGCCCACCCTCCCAGCCACCCTGAATCCTGGGGCTGGGCCTGGAGGCGCTGGGGAGGACCACGTGCCCGCCTTGGCTGGCCATAGGGCTCTGCCATGTTGACAGACTACACCAGAGAGGAAGTGTCTAGCTCCGGCCAAAGCCAGCCACACACCAGCAGCAGCACCAGCTCCCATGGCTCACGTGGAGCCAAGGCAGGGCCATGGAGGGGAAGGATGTGATTCTGCTGGCTCTACCCCTGGAGGCCATGCCAGGGCCACCACTAGGGGCAGCCGCCCCATGGCACGCTTTGGGGGCACCATGGTCTCTGGTCTATAGAAAAGGCGGCCTGGTGACCGGCTTATCGGCGATTTAGGGCTAATTAGAAAAAGTCATCCTGCAGACTCTTTACTGCCGCCTGCCAGAAAATTTTCATAATAAACATGTAAATCTATGACACCTCTGAACAGCAACGACTAGAGTTGTGCAATGTGCAACGTGCACAACCTGTCTGTGCCGTTGGGCAATTCTCTCTCCTCTCCGGGGAGTCAGACTCCTGACTCCTGTAAAATTGGTGCAGGAAGGCACTAGGAAAATCTCTGCACACTGTAAACAGGGCATGAATGCATACCCAGTATACATTGTAAGTGCTTGCTTAAGAATAGTGGCTATTATTATTCTATGAATGGTCCCTTTAATTGCTTTTGATTTGAAGGGTGACCTTGGTCTGCCCACTTCCATCCGCCTTCCCCTCCCCCCTCCATACCCCAGCCCCAGGCGCCTCCTCCCGCAGCGGGGAGGGCGTGGCTTACCGGGCGAGTTGGTGATGGAGGCGTGGAAGCAGCTGAAGTTGATTAGGGCGTAGGAGCACAGGAAGAAGTTGGAGATGATGGGGGCAATGGTGTTGAGCTCAGCTTCAGGGACCCGAGGGAGAGAGAGGAGTCTGTTGGGCAGCCCCACCGAGGAGCCGCCTGGCCCCTACCCTCGCAGAGTGGAGGACCCCGGACAGGCCACCAAGGCTCAGCTCGTCTCAACCTCATCTATGAAATGGGTCCATCATTTCGTGAAGCTCAAAGGGCAGATGTTCTGTAGACTGTAAACTGGGGGCTTTAAAGAGGATGGAGAGCTGTGTGAGAGTAAAGCCCATCAGGCTACGGGATGGCCCAGGGCAGTGGCTGTCACACTCTTGTGTGACCACAAATTACAGTAAGAAATACATCTTACAGCGTGACCTAGGACACGCGTCATCTTTTCTCTGGGACTCTGAGACTGCGTCACACTTCCACCCACAGAGGAAACCCCTCGAGAACTGCCTCCTCCCCTCCCCGTCTCGGTGCCCCTCCCCTGCCACGGCCCCCAGCACCCCCAGACACACTTTTGCGTGTGAATCCTTGTCTCGGGGGTCCTGCTTCTGGGGGATCCCAAAACAAGACAAGCACCTCTCCTGTGCTGGGGCTTCCGTACATGACTCCACTGAATCCACAAGAACCCTGCCCCCGAGCATCCGAGGTCATGGTCCTCAGTCTGAAGTCCAGTCAGAACCACCCAGATAAAAGGACATCAAATCTAAACGGGAGTGGTGATAGGAACTGCAAGTTGAGTGGGGGAACACCCAGACCGACCAGATGTTTCCAGCCCCTGGGTGTGGCCCTGCTGCCCCTTCGTTGGGTTTGTGATCCAGGAGCATCCAGGGTCTGGAAAGGTTCCCCTGAGTGGAAGTGACCAGACCACTAGGGGAGGTGTCTGGATTGGTGATGCTGGCCTGAGTAGTGGGGATTCAGCTGTGGCAGGAAGGCCCTCCCAGCCTGGGGAGGTTCACCAGCAGGTGACCCCCACCCCACTCCTGCATACAGAGTGGGGCCCGGGGGACATCACACTGTGGCATGGCCACTGCCCTTGCTCAGCATGACCACCTCTCTCCTAACGGGTTCTGCCTTGTCGGCTAAGTCAGTCCCATATATGTGTGCAAGTGTGTATGTCCATACACATATGGTTTCTTCCTGCCCATGTGAGACACACTTGCTGTGCACTGTTGCTCCCCTTTTGCAGATGAGGAAACTGAGGCTCAGGGAGGTGACTGATTTGTCCAGGGTCACACAGCTGGCACGTGGCAAAGCCAGGACAGAGAGGCGGTCTCACTCACTGATTCTCTGGGCTCTTTCTCTGAGGGAATCCCCTCCTCCCTTGAGGCCCAAGGGGTCCAGCAGCTCAAGGGCCGAGAAATGAGGTTTGTCTAGTTCATACCCTGCAGAGATATTGATCCAGCTGTTCGTATCAGCTCTGGAGGATACCTATCAGCTGTCCTGTGCTCCAAAAGTGCCCTGGGGGCTAATTCAGACCTGGCAGGAGGGATCCCGGCTGCCAGGACGTGGGAGTGCAGAACCAGGAGAAGCAGGTAGGGTCCCTTCTAACAATATAGAACAGTCCTCCTGCCTGGCCTGGGGGAGGAGTGGGGTGGGGAGGACCACCTGACCCCCCAAACTCTCCCTCCAGCCAGGACCTCACCCACTGAAGAGTTATTCTCTGAGTGCCCACTACCTGCGAGGCCTGGGGGCCGCAGGGCGCCAAGGTGAGCAGAACAGAGGGGAGTCCTGCCTGTGGCCCTCACGGCCGTCGGCCAGGAGAGGGGGCCAGCCCCGACGTGCCCCGCAGACTCTCACCAATGATGATGAAGGCCACAGCGATGGCGTAAGCCAGCAGGTAGCCGCGCACCGGCTCGTTGTTCTTGCCATAGCCCTTGCCGAAGAAGCCGATCAGTGGGTACAGCTGGTCCATGCACAGACACTGTGGGCAAAGCACGACACGCTCACCCACCAGCTGGGCCCTGCCCCCTCCTCTCCTGGCCCCTGCAGCCACCTGGACCCCAGCCCCCGCTTGCTCCCTCGTGACCTCAGCAGGGTACACCCCCCATCTGGGTCCCAGCTCTGTCTCTGTGAAGTGGGAGTGGTCTCCCCACCTCCCCATGAAGACAGTGAAAGGGCAAAGAGAGGAGCCGATCGCAGCGAGTGAAGCCGGGGCGGTGGACTTGCAGACGGGGTGCCCGGCTGCACGGGGCGGGGTTCAGGGCGGGACAGGGCAGGAAGGGGCTGCTCCCTGCAAGAGTTTGCTCCCTGGCCCTTCTTCCTCCAGTCTAGACATCCCTGTCACATGACGCCTCCAGGCCTCTGTGGCAGTCGCCTGGGGATCCAGTACCTGGGCCTCCCAGACTCCACCCACCACAGCCTCACCTGGAAGACTTTGGCGGCAGAGACGAGGCAGGCCAGCGCAGAGGAGAGGGTGGCCCCAAAGATGCCTGCCGTGATCAGGGGTGCGAAGCCGGACACCATGCTCATGCTCTGCGGGGACACGGGGTTTAGGGCCCCCATAGTGGGGGGCTGGGCCCAGAACCCCGACCTGAGGCACCCCAGTCCCCACTGTGGGCAGGGGCTGGGTCCTGACACCTCCATTGGGTCAACCCTCCCCCAGGGATCCCAGTGCCCACCGAGGCAGGAACTAAACCCAGGGGCCCCCACCTGAGCCGGAACCTCTTTCCCCCAAGCCCGGGACACAGCCCCCAAAACCAAATCCACCCCAGCCTGTTCCAGCCGCCGCCTGGCCCCTCCCCGCATCTAGGGGGGCAGCCTTCCCGGCAGAGGCCACGGGTACCTGGTAGTAGTTGATGAGGCCGTAGCGGCAGCTGTGCTGCTGGGAGCAGTGGGTGAAGTTCCAGCCGTAGCCACAGGCCAGCCCCTCGCAGGCGCCCGAGCCGGGGGTCATCGTGTCGTTCAGGTCCCCCGAGGCGTCACGAACCACACAGGAGCCTGAGGAGGAAGAAGGGCGTGGGAGGTCTCGCTCCTCCCCTCCTTCTCCTCCCCCCACCCCCAAAGTGCTGGCTGCGCCTGCAGAGCACGAGATGCTGCCGATGGGCCAGCTCTTCCCTGACCAGGCAAAGACCACGATGACAGCGACAGTGACATAGCTAACACTCAGGAGCACTTACCACGTGCCAGGCACTGTGCTAAGTTCTTTAACCACCCTGGGAAGCAGGTATTACGATTACTCTTGTGGTTGTTGCCACTCTACAGAGGCAAGCAAGCTCAAGCGACCCATCTAAGGCCGCAACGTCCTCCTTAAAGCATAGACCTGAGTCTCAGGTCCTGACTGGCAGGGACCTGGGCCAAGGGGGTTCCTGGGAGCCAGAGGACCTGTGAGGATCTCAGTGAAAGGCAAGTGTCAACAGACCATGCCTGAGTTCAAAGCCTGGCTCCACCACGCCGTGGCTGTGTGACCTTGGGCAGGTCAGCTAACCTCTCTGAGCCCTCGTTTTCTCCTCTGTAAAGTGGCAGAAATGACAGCGCCTGGATTAAATGTGATAAAGCATGTAAAGGGATGGGCACGCGGTACGTCAGTTGCTAGTATCATCTTCATCACCATCATTGTCGTTATTATTACTGTTCCTAGAGTTGGAGCACTGCTTGTCCTGTAGGATTTTCACACCTGTGAATCTGGAACTTCAGGTTTGAGGGGAGCAGAGGAGCCTGGTCTGAACCCCGCATCTCTACCATAAACTACCCCCGGAGAAGATGTTCTGGTCACCACCAAGGTGCCCCCCAAAGATAAGGTTGGAGGCTCCACTTCCTGAGGTTGCCATGTCCTCCTGGCCCGGCTGTCTCTGTAGAGAGCTGCGCCTCAGGCTGTGGCCCCATCAGTGGTCTGGGCTGGCTACTTACCGATGGTGGCTGAGATGGCCAGGTAGGAGACGGTGGTCCAGAAAATGGCCATGAGCGTTCCCTTGGGGATGGCTACAGCGGGGTCCTGGGGGAGTGGGGAGGGGGCATCAGGCAGCCTCTGGGCCTCCTTCCAGGCCCCACCCTTATCTGAGGCTGGGGGGAGGGCAGCAAGCCCTGACCTTGGCCCCCTTCCCCGGAAACAGAGAGGAAGGGACCTGGTGGTTGAGGACCTCAGGGAGGACAGGACACGACCAAGGTCGTGGGCTGAGACCAGATCCTGGGAGCCCAAGGCAGGGAGAGAATTCCAACCAGCTCCATGCCCGTCCCCGAGGACACTGGCCCAGGCTTGCTCTGGGGGGTGGGAGGATGAGGGTGGAGGGCTCTGGAGGCAGCCTGCCTGGGGTCAATCCAGGGGACCAGCTGGGCTGCAAGCTTGCCCTCTCAAGCCTCAGCCCCTCCAGCCTCACAGGGATGCTGGTGAAACAGACGAATCGGCATCAAGCTCCTAGACCAGGCCCAGCTCCCTAGCAGCGCTCGATGCGTGTTAATAGCCATTACGCACCAATTCATCTGTCTGGTCCACTGTAGTAAATATACAGACAAGCCCCAGACTCTCTCCTTCTCCTCCGAGGAAGAACTCTGCTGGTATTTTCCTGACAGTAACAGCAAACCTTCACACATACATCACGTGCTCACTCTTCTAAGCACTTCCTCAAACAGATCTTCCCGAGAAGTGGCCAGGGCATCCCCACCGGGCTGGTGGGGAAACTGAGGCCAGGGAGCTGTGAGGACGGCCCCGCTCACCGAGCCTCAGCTGGCTTGGGCCACACCAAGGTCCACAGCCTCGGGTTCAGGGGCTGATCCTAGGTGGAGTAACACAGGCTGGGACTTTTACAAGTCCCCCCCCGCCGGGGCATAGACCCAAGCAGGAGGGGCAGGCCACGTTGGCACAGGAAGTAATTTGTAAACCTCTCGAGCTTTCCCTGGCCTCTCTGCTCACCACCCAGCCGGCAGGTAAAACCACAGATCGCAAAGCTTGGAGGCACCGAGACGTTGTTCAGCTTCATCGGCAGGTCAAAACAAAGCGGCAACGATCCAGCTCTCTCCCTCGAACGCTTGGGGGCCTGAGTTGGACCCACGGTCACCCAGCAATGACCAGGCCCCAGACTCTGCCCTTGAGGACCCCCGGCCCAAGGGGAGAAAGTACAGGCAGGATGCCAACACAGGGCAGACGGCACCTGCCATGGGGAGGACCACAGTGAGCTGGAGAACAAGGGGAGGGGGGGCGCCCTGCCAGGAACCCTGGAAGGCCTCGTGGTGGAGGGAACAATTGAGGTAGCTCTGAGGCCACTGGGGTGGGAGGAAGGGCATGGCAGGCCAGAGAAAAGACGGAACAGAGGTGTAGAGCTGGTGGGAGGCTGGAGCCTCTGGAGCGCCCAGGTTGGCTGAGGTCTCTGCTTTGGGGGCCCTGCAGTCATCGTCCAGCCAGCCCTGCCCTGAGAGCCAGGATGGCCCAACTAGGTGAAGCACGGAGTCCTTGGTCTCAAGGCCAACAGACCAGGTCAACCTCCCATCCCACCTCCAGTGGATTGAATAGTGTCTCCAAGAATTCATGTTCACCCAGAACCTCACAATATGACCTTATTTGGAAATACGGTCTTCGCAAATGTAATTGGTTAAGATGAGGTCATACTGGATTTGGGTGGGCCCTAAATCCAGTGGCTGGTGTCCTTGTAAGAAAAGGAAAAGACATAGAGAGACACCAGGAAAAAAGTCCATGTGAAGACAGAGGCAGAGATCGCAGAGATGCGGCTACAAGCCAAGGAACGCCAGGAGCCTCCAGAAGCTGGAAGGGGCAGGAAGGATCCCCCCCAGGGCCCTCAGAGGGAGCATGGCCCTACTGACACCTCTGTATTGGACTTCTGGCTCCAGAAATGTGCAAGAATAAATTTCTATGGTTTTAAGCCACAAAGTTTGTGGTGATTTGTTACAGCAGCCCCAGGAAATGAATCCACCAGGCCTCCATCCTGCTCTCCTATCTTGGTCTGAAATCTCAGAGCCAGCTCACAAGACAGGGGTCTCTGGGTCCACATCTCAGCCCATCTCCTCCCAGCTGTGTGCCCTGGGACCAGCCCCTTAAGCTCTCTGAGCCTCAGTGCCCCTCCCCTCTGTGAAACAAGAAGCTAACGTGGCACACGGCCGGTCCCCATAAACGTGAGCAGTTAGGGGTGGGGACTGTGTTGTGTTCAGGGACACACCCTGGGACAATACCAGGTGTGGCACAGATCCCACATCAGTCACTAGGAAGTCCCTCGTCTCTGTGCCTCAGAGTGCCCAATCAGAAAATTGAGCTAATAGTGCTTCCCATGGCCACGTCACAGGGTCATGGTGAGGACTGTGGTCACGAGATCGCTCTGCAAGGGCCAACGGGTCAGGGAAATGCAAGCGATTCAGAGTAACAAGGACAACTTTGTCATTGTCCCTTCAGGTCTCCTTCCAATGCAGCCTCCTCAGAGGTCTCTGGCCACCCCGTCTCAGTTTGCGCCGTGCTCCTCCACCCCACGCCCGCAGACTCCCCGCCTCCTGCTTATTTCTCCGCGTCACTCACCACCGTCAGGCACACTACACATTTTGCTTATTTGTTGGTTGATTACCTGTAATCGTCTTGTTTACTGCTGTAGTCACAAGACGCTTGCATAAAGCAGGTGCTCAAAAAATACTCGTTCGTTGAATGATAAAGTTCTTGTGATAAAGTTGAGGCCTCTTTGTCCTAGAAACTTGCGTTCCAGCCCCTCTGCCACCTGTGTGTGGCCCTCGGCCAGCCCTGACCCTCCCTGAGCTTGCTTTGCTCCTCTGTGGACACGATGACAGCACAGACCTGTACAGCTGCCCCAGACAATGTTGTAAGAAGGAGGCACCGTGCCAGCCCCGTGGTAAACGTGAGCACGACCTTGACAATCAGCCCTTAGCACGTAGACGACCTTGACAACCAGCCCTCAGCCCTCCTCTGTGCTGGCACCGTCCTAAGCCCTTTACGTAAACTAGCTCATCGAATCTGCACTCCCAGCCCTGGAAGCAGGGGCTGTGTTTGTCCCATTTTCCAGTTGGGGAACACTGTCCCACAGGAAGGCAGAGGGCCGGATCCTGGCCCGACGGCTGCACACTGGGCTGGTCAGGAACCTAAGGAGCTTGATGAAGCATCTGGATGAGTCCCCCGGCTGCAAAGGTCCTTGACGGGGCTGGGAGGGGAACCAGCCTGTCTGAGCACCAGCCTGGCCTCTGCGGGGACCTCAGGGCAGGCCACCAGGCCTCTGCGGGCTGTTTCTGGAGCAGGGAGAGGAGCCAGCAAACACGGCCGCTCTGTGATTTCCAGGCCTGCTGGGCACCACCCGGGCATGTGCAGTTAGAGCCAGGCCAGGGTTCGAGACTGCCTCCAATGCACGTTCTTAATGCATTTGAGAAAATGCACCAGCGAGCACCTTTCGAGTGGGAGTGGCAGGTAAGGGTCTCCAGCGCAGAGCGGGCCTCCTCACCATCTGATCCTCCTATAACATCTTTTAAAGCCCCAGCTCCAGCCCCACCTCCCCCCAGAAGTTCTGTGCAGCACCTGCCAGCATCAGTGTCTCCTCCTCCCCAGCTCACCAGCACTTGGTGCTTCTGCTCAAACATCTCCCATTCACTACATTTCGCTTTTCACTCAACAAACACACACTGAGCATCTAGTATGAGTCCGACTCTTAGCTGGGAACAGGGACGCAGAGGTAGGTCTCAGTTCTCCAGATGCAGGGGAGACAAGGACATAAATGGCCTGACATCATTATGCTACAGGAACCCTGGCTCTGGCAGAAGGCCTGGGAGAGATGTAAGGGTGGACGTGGTATTTGAAAGAGGAACAGAACTTTGCGAGGCAAAGAAACAAGGTAGGGAGTCCCAGGTAGAGAGCGAGGCAGAGATAGAGGCATGAAGGATGGATACGGGGGCACGGGAAAAGCACTAGATCCTTGGGGCCAGGGCAGGGGTCATGGGAAAAGTGACAGTGGGCTGGGGCCTTGAATGCCGAGCCGAGGAGCCTGCCTGCATCAGGCAGTGGAGGGCCCTGGGAGGATGTCAGCCCTGCAAAGATGTGCATGATCCGCTCTAGGGTTTGGAAGGTCAAGCTGGGTGGATCTTCCCCTTAGGCTGAGAGTCCCAGGAACTAGGGAGGAGACTCGCCCATTTTGGGGCGGCCCTCAAGGCCGAGAGTGCAGCCCATCAACAAGCTCAGAATTGAGCAGAATGGATGGAAGTGAATTGGATTGGCCTAGACTGAGCTGAGCTGACTGGACTGGATTTTAGAAGCTCTGTTCTCAGCCCATGGTCTCAGCGCCAAGCTCAGTGCCCAGCGGGAGATCCCGGTAGGTCATGGCCAGGAAGCGGGAAGGATGGGCGTCCTGCTCACCCTGAGGTCCCCGGAGATGTTGGCCCCGGCCAGGATGCCTGTGGCCGAGGGGAAGAAGATGGAGAACATCCCGAAGAAGCTGCCATCCACACCCCGCCAGTCGGGAACCAGGTTCTGGACAAAAATGTCACCTGGAAAACCAAGGCCTAGTCAGGGCCGTCTGGAGGGCTTGGCTCCCCTCGCTGGGCCTGCCGGGCAGGTAGGGGGCTCCGCGGGCAGCTCCTGGCCATGGGAGTCGGGGGTCCCCTCCTCCTGGTGCCCTGAGAAGGGCCAGGTTAGCGGGCAGACTGTCCGTGTCCCCAGAGCCATGGGCAGGGGCCCCAACTGGCACTTACCCCGGTAGCTGAAGAAGCCTTTGGAGGCCTTGTCCTCCGACGGGGGGATCAGCGTCCCCACCAGGTAGTTGGCAAAAGAGACCATGATGACCAGGAAGAAGAGCACCTGGGCCTGGGGGTGAAAGACACTAGAGGTCAGGCCAGGCTGCCCATTCAGGGACCCCGGCAGGTCCCTCCCTCCCCCAGCCCCATTCACTCACTCACTCACTCATTCATTCATTCATTAGGGAAGAACCTGCCTGGGTCCCTCACTCCCCCATTCACTCACTCACTCAGTCATTCATTCATACCTACCCAGGTCCCTCATGCCCCCACTCACTCACTCACCCATTCATTCTTTCATTCATACCTGCCCAGATCCCACACCCCCCATTCATTCATTCATTCATTCATTCCTGCCCAGGTCCCTCACTCCCCCACTCACTCATTCCTTCAATCACTCATTCATTCACTCAACACCCATTATGCCGCAGGCTCTGTTCTAGGAGTTGGCAACAGAATAAGCCTTGTCTTGCTGATAAATAAGGAAGATGGATCCAGAGTAAGAACTGGGGTGCGATGGGGACTGGGTTGGGGACTACTTTAGCAGGGTGGCCTGGGAAGGGGTCTTCAAGGGTCCTAAAGGAGGAGGATGAGTGAGTCGCAGAATGACAGGGGGCATCAGCTTGGCGCACAAGGAACCTCGAGGAGGCCGGCGTAGCTGCAGGTCAGAGCAAGGGGGTGGAGGAGAGGCCGTGGGGCCAGGTCTGGCCAGGCCTGCCAGCTGCAGCCCAGTGTCTCTTCTTCCCTCATTTCCTGGTGCTCAGCCTCTCAGTTTTGGCCGGACAGGTGCAAAGGAAGACCAGCTTTCCGCAGCCTCCCTTGCAGGGTGTGGCCGTGGACCAAGTTCTGGCGGATGGGATGTGAGCAGAGGGATACGTGCAACTCCCAGGCTGTGCCGTGAAAGGGAAGGGAAAAGGAACTCCTCCTTCCCACCCATAGACCGGACTGTGGACGTGCTAGTGGTGGCCGTCACAGACCAGGTGCACGAGGGCCACACCCCAGGGAGGGAGAGGCCACAGCACGGGAAGAGTCTGGGTGCCTGACCTCAGGAGCCACACACACCTGGGCTGTGACATCAGAGAGAAACAAACATCTCTTGTTTAAGGCCCCCTTCCTTAGGGTGTCCTTGTCACAGCAGCAGAACTTAAAGCCCAGCTAATACACCCAAGAAGTGGCAGAACCAGGACCTGGACCCAGCTCTTGTGACTCCTGCTTCTCCGCTCCCACATCCCCTCGCCGACATCCTCCCCTCACCTTGGATTCCCACTCCATGCCGGCCAGGGAGATGCCCAGCAGCACCGTGACGGTGACCACGCCGATGATGCGGATGTCGTTGATGGGGTCCACGATGGGCGCGCCGTGCTCCTGGTGGAGGGGAACAGGCGGGCTGCGCGCTGCCCTCTGAACCCCGCCCCCCGATGCCTCCACCGTGATCCCCCTCATTTATGGGTGTCCTCTCACAGGAAAACACAAACTCAGCACCTTCCCTGCCGACAGATCCTACAAAGCGGCTGCTATGTGGGCCTGAACAATCCGGCCCTACAGGCAACAGGCTCCCCTGAAGGGGTCTTCTGGGAATGGTCTTATTTGATGAGATCGTCACTGTCACCCACAGGGATCAGACTGTGGCCTTGGTCCCTGATGGGCAAAATTGGGCAGAGGGGCAGGAATGCCCGTCCCAGATGGGGTGGAGGAGAATGAGATGGGCTGCTGGCTCCTTCTGCTTGGGGTCCAGCCCCAGCCTCACCTGGATCAGGTCCCGCACGGTCTCTGCAAAGCCCACAGTGTGCATGGCCACACCCACAGCGTTGGCGAAAGCAAAAATGAGGCCGATGGAGCCCCCTAGCTCTGGGCCAAGACTCCGGGAGATGAGGAAGTAGGTGCCACCTATTGGGGACAGAGCCAGGAGCCGTGAAGCTGGGGGAGTCAGCTGGCTGGGGTGGACTTGGGGCAGGCAGAAACTGAGGCTGGGAGAGGGTGTCCATGGGGCCCACGGCATCCACAGCACAGGAGATGATCGAGGCTGTCCAGGGGGTGCCGAGAGCCTGCCCCCAGCCTTCTCCTGGAACCAGAAGGAGCAGCCTGGGGCCTTCCAGTCTTGGTGGGGGTGGCGGTGGTTCGGAGACCCGTTCCCAGGGTGAAGACTGGGGGACCTACAAGAGGAAGACCTTGGGAGTAGGGGACAGAAGGGGTGGGGTGGAGTGGGGCCCACCTGACTTGACCTTGCCGTTGGTGGAGATGGCCGAGATGGAGAGGCCGGTGATGGAGGTCACCGTGACGGACAGCAGGATGATGATCCAGGTCAGGACTGTGGGGGTGGGGGGATGCGGTCAGTTGGGGCATTTCCCAGGTGAGGAGCTATGTGAGGAGCCCGAATCAGCCAACTGAGTCACCACATGACCTAAGTCCCTTCCCTCCTCTGGGCTCGGCTTTCTCATCTGAAAAATGGATCTCTGTCTACCGCCTGGTATGTTCTGAATAGCCAGGGAGCTGCTGAGCCAACATGTAAAGGATCACCAGATATGGAAGGAAGCTCCCCTCCTTTCATAATGAAAAATAAAGTAAGAGTTACCACTTGATGAGTGCCTCTGGGTGCCAAACCCTGTGCTGTTGTATGTGCATCATAGAAGCATCGTAGGAACCCCACAATAGGTCTGTGAAGTAGGGTCAGTTATCATCCCCATTTTACTGATGAGGAACCAAGGCTCAGAGAGGTTAAGGAACTTGTCTAAGGTCACACAGCATGGCACAGAGCTTGAATCTGAACTCTGGTCTGTGCAGACAGTGAGTCCCTAACCCAACACTCTGCAGTGAGAGCTGGCTCCAAGAGGTCCAGTGACTTACTGAGGGCCAGGAGAGCCAGGGGGAGCCCTCAGGCCTGCTGACTCCACACCACCCTGTCCTCTGTCACTGCAGGGGCCCGTGGTCTCTGCAGCCTGAAGCTCAAGACCGGGACTCAGCACGCCTCTCCCCCTCCCCACCTGAGGCGGCACTCACCAATGCCCGCCTGTGCCGTGATCCATGGGAGCCGCAGATAGAGGATCACACCCCAGATATTGAGCATGCAACGGATCTGGGGGGAGACGGGCATCAGAGGCCACTGGGTGGGCCAGACACCCCAAGGCCACACACACAAGTCCCTGTCCCCTGTCAAGCCGTGACATGGGGCACTTAGGCCTTGGGGACACCTGGTCCCTTCTTTGCTTTACCCACTTCAGTGGGTTCCCCCTTCAACGCCCCTCTGGTTCTGTGAGGCAGGGAAGGGGGAAACCCAGAGACCCACCTGCCCCTCCCGCCGCCTCTCCTGCCCGCCCGTCCACTCTACCGTCTGGGACTTATTCCCGCTCTGGCCCCACCAACCCTCTGCTTCCCATCACAGAGGAGAAAAACCACCAACTCGAGGAATTGTGGGTTCGTGCTGCCTCCTGGTGGCTTTTTGGGGAAACACAGTTTCTTCTAATAACACCAAGGCAGGCATTGATCCAAGCACTTTATCTATTGACTCATCTAATGCTCATCATTTCAGAGATGAGGAGACTGAGGCAGGTTAAGAAACTCGCCCAAGGAAACAGGACAAGTGCATAGCCAAAAAGAGATCATCCCCAGGGCCAGGCCTCAGTCTAGAGGGTAAAGGGCGGTCAGGAAGCACAAAACCAGAGAAAATTTGAGGTCACTACACAGATGGAGAAACTGAGGCCCAGAACAGGCCTTTGGGCTGCCCTGGCCACTAGGCCTTGAGGACCAGAGCTGAGCCTGGATGGAGCCCTGGCTCCCGCTCCCACTGCTGGACCTTCCATCCGCACACACTCACCATCACCCCCTTGACCCAGCCAAAGCGCACGGGCTCCGCCGGGCTCTTCTCGCCGCCGGTACCTGCCTCGTCCTCTACCAGCCCATCGGTCATCTCATGGCCGGGCCGGCTGTCAAAGGCCAAGGCGTGCAGGTGGCTGCCTTCCTGCGGGGAGCCCAGGGGCCATGTGTCAGGCAGGAGTCATGACAACCCAGCTCCCAGTCCTCCACCCTCCAGACTCCAGCCTCCCAGGCAGCAAACCCAGCAAGCCCCCACTCTGATGCAGACCTTCCTTACTCTCCCCATCTCTTTCAGGTATGTGCAACCTCTGTTTGCACACTTCCACTGATGGGGAGCTCACTACCTCTCTAGGGAGCCCTAGATTACTTGACTGGGTGCCAATGACTGGACAATATACATGACAACATGTATCCAGAGCTTCACAGGATCCATGCCCACATTTCATTTGGGCCTTGACCCAGGAGGAAGACACTCATCCCCATGGCACAGATGACAAGAGCTGAGACTCAGAGAGATTAGGTAACTGGACCAAGGTCACACAGCAGGGAAGTGGCCAGGCTTCTGAGACACTGCTTACCTTGAGGAAGGAGTGCAGGTCCGCCAGGGTGGGCCGGACCTTCCGGGGCTCACCGGGCAGGGTGCTGTTGGCATAGTGTTCATAGGCGGGCACCACATCGATAGTGTTGTAGCCAAAGGTGCGCATGTGGAAGGTGCTGCCGTGGGTCAGGTGGCTGGGGTGGCTGCTGTCGTAGGCAGCTGGTGGGGGGGGCTCATCGCCCCCGAGCAGCGTGCTGATGGTGAAGCGCCCACTGCACAGAGCAGGGTCCCCAGGCGTCTCTGACACCGGCAGCTCGGCCATTGTGGCTCTGGGTGTTGGGGAGGGGGCCAGGGTCAGCGGGGACATGCCGGGTGGCTTTATAGGCTGGGCCCACGGCAGGGAGGAGGCAGGGAGGTTGGCCCAAACCGCCCGCAGCTGGTGAGCGGGGTCCACGCACAGGGTGGGGGTGGAGCCGTGCCCACTGCCGTCCTGCCCACCGTCTGATGGCTGAGATAGCGGCCTCCCCATGAGCCGCGGGGCAGCCACCCTGGACCCTGGGCCTGGGAGGCTCTTCTGAATCCGGGGGCAGGGGACGCCTGCAGCCAGGACCCCAGGAGGAAGTACTCACCAGAGGGGCCCTAGAGACGGCCTGAGGACCTGAGGACCCACCGTGTGCAGATTCAAAAACTCTCATTTTAGGAGGTAGTAGTTAGTTCTATTTTTTTATTTTTCTAGTATTTTTCAATAGATGAACGGTATGACATATAAAAAGATCATGTATGTAGACAAAAGGTCAGTCTCTCTGACTTGGACCTCTGACTCCCAGTCTAGCATCTCCTTCCAGAGACATCTCAGGATGTATAAACCACTATGAACAAGTGCCCCCAAACCAGAGTTCAGCAGGTACCAGGTGTGATCTGCAGCCAAACGTGGACGGACAAGCCCCTGGGGCTTGTGGCCAGCCAGTGGACTGCTGGGCAACTGGGCACCCACCCCCCACCCCCCACACCGGAGATTCCCCGGGCTCTGCCTATAGAGCCACTGGTTACAGAGGCCAAGGAGCCAGCACTCCCGCCGGGCCAGCCCAGGCAGAGAGCCCCCGGCTTCCACAGTGGGCAGGGGGCAAAGGCCCCATTCCAGCACTGGGCCAGGCCGGGCTCCAGTTTGACCAGCAGCCCCGAGGCCTCAATGCACAGTGGCCGTGGGAGCACCCTCGTCACCAGAGACACCTAAGCCATTGCAGGGGTGGGGCTGAACTTTGAGTTGTGGGGGTGACACAGAAGGGGGGCGGGGTTTGGAGAGGTGATAGTATGGTGGGCGTTCCCCTAGCTGCTGCAAGGGCTCTCAGTGTCAGCCCCTATGGCGATGGCCTTGCCTGTGGCCACCGTTCCCCTGGGGCCTCATCCAGTGACTGAGGGATGCCATGTGTAAAGGCCCGGTGCCCTGCCCCCAGCTCTGAAGGGCCACCCTTGCTCCCGAGCTCCCCTGCGGCAGCCGAGGCTTTGTGTCCACACAGCAGCACACTCCTCCCTCTGCCCAGTCCTGCTTCCTTCCCTTCTCCCCAGAGGTACCAACCCAAGAGCCCTCCCTGGCGAATGCCCTGCACGCTCACCTGTGTCTCAGGGTCTGCTTCCCGGGCGGGTGGTCTAGCAGCTTAAAAGAAAACCAGGTCTCTTTGTCACCCCTGCTGGGTTTTGCATCTTTCAGCCATTCACCCGACAAACCTTTACTGACCATCCTGCATGCTGTGAGCAGTGAGGGGAGCCAGGAACATAGACAGTGGGCCCCAAGGCTTCGCTCACAGTGTTGCTGAGTCAGTGCGGGAGATGGGCATGGAAACAGACCAGGCGAGCTGTGTGGTGAGGGCAATGGGAGAGCCGCCCCTGGAGGAAGGTCCGGGTGGGGACGTCCAGGGCTGGGGCAGACCCCTGACTGGAGGCTTGGAGGACGAGTTGCTCCTCTGGAGGAAGAGGATGGATGAGAAGCCAAGGCCACCGCCAGCTCCAGGCTTCTGAGCTTGGCTTATCCTCAGGCTCCGGCCATCCTGGGGGGGACATGGAGGGTCACTTTTTCTCTCCCTCCCTGCCCTGCCTCTCAAATGGCCTCTTGGGGCTCACACAGGTCCCCGGAGGACCAGCAATCAGATGCTTGGAGTCCTTGGGCTCCATGACCTCTGACAGCAAGTCAGCACTCATTGACTAAGAACTTACAGAGGGGGCCTGCCTGGCTGGTGATGTTCCCCCTCGTTCCCGGCCCAGAGGGGCCTGGGACAGGCATGCCCAACTTTAGGGCCACGTGGAAATGCTCAGATGGTGTTAGAGCAGAAACTGCATTAGAGAGACACCCTCCAAGAGGAGGCTGCTCACAGCGGGGTCTAGGAGCCCCACAAAATTGTGGACAAATTTTCATACTTCGGTGCATTTTTCTGGGATGGGGGACATATTTTTCATCCAACTTGTGGGAGGGCAAGCCCACAGGGGCAGGGATCTGGGCTCATCTCGCTCACTGATAATCCCAAGCAACTAGAACAGCACAGAGTAGGTCCTCGACAAACAGTTGTTGAATGAATAATGAAAAGAGTCCAGAACCAAAGAGGGCAAAAGCGGCTGCCGTGGGAGCCCTTGGCTGACAGTTACCCCATGGACGGGGTGCAAAGCAGCTCCTCGGGCCCTTCCAGCTCAGCCAGGCATGGAGGTGAGCTGACGACGACAGGCCCTGAGGACAAACCCAAAGGTTATGATCGCTGTGGTCCTTTTTGCAAAGTTTAGATATTGACCACATGTGTTAGTTTTTAAAAAAGACTCTTCTCGGGGCTCCTCTCAATGACTCCCAGGCTTGCCCGCTCCTTCTCAGGATTTCCAGCCCCTTCTCAGGAGGCCTCTGCAGGAGTGTGGCCCAACCCCGAAGGTGAGGGCTCTAGGACAAAGCCCCAGTTGTGGTCAGTGTTCCAGCTTGCCTGCAGCCCCCACCCTGTCTGTGTGTGGGGGGGCTGCAAGTTACTCATTCTCTCCCGAGCAGCCTCGGGGCAGATCTTATCACCTCCTCGCTCTTAAACTGCCACTGGATGGGCGAAAATCACAGCTGCCCAACATCCCCTTACACCATCCTGCATGCCCTGTCCCGGGGCAGCTGTGGAAAATTCCTAATTAAGGTCTCAGAAGAGAAAGGGGCCAGGGCTGGCTTCCAGCAGCATGGGGGCCACGGGCCGTGGGGGGCCACAGATCCGCTGGGTGACCTTGGCCAAGTCACTTCCTCCTCCCTCCGCAATCCCCAGGCCTGGGTCAGCTCCGAGGTCTGCTCCAGCCCCAGGTGGGGAACACGGCTCTCCCAGAAGCCTGTCCGCCCCCCGCATCTCTCTGGGATGCGGTGGGATTTGAGCAGGACCCCTCAAAGGGCTTCTCAACAGAGCCAGCTAAGGGGCTGTCAGAACACCTTGTCGCAAAGCACAGACCCCAGAGAAAGGGGATGCTCGCCCTTGGGTGGAACTGCATCCATTCAAGAAAGCTCACAGAGGCTCTGCTCCTGATGGGGCGTGGCGCTGGCTCGCACACGACTCCCGCCTTCCGGGACTTCGGCTTCCTGGTGGCCCCAGAGCCCCTCACGTCTGAGACCTGGGACTCGAATCACCTGTACCCTGAGCAAAGCCCTGTGGTCTGGCCTCCGGAAGTCCCAGCTCTGTGCTGTCACATCTCAGTTCTGTCAGATTCTGTGTCTGACCCCAGTGAGCCTCGGCTTCCCCAGCAGCAAAGTGGCACCGACACCTACACCACTGTCAGTTACAGCTGCCGCGTCCAGTGCCAGCCCCCGGCTGAGCGACGCAGGGCCTTTGCATCTCCCGGTTCTCAGAAGGACAGAGAACAGGGCAGTGAAGGCACCGAAAGGCCCAGCGGTCAGGAAGCTCCCCAGAAGCAAAAACCCTGCACGCAGGCGGCTGAAACCGTGAGGACAGGACGGCCTGTTGTCTTCACGGCCACAGAGGCACCTAAGCATTTATTGTGCGCCTCCTGTGTGCCAGGGACTGGGACCCACAGCCCAGCCTGGCAGACAAACCAGCAAGGAGAGGGGGACAACTGGCTAGCAGAGGAGGGAGGCTGCCTGGAGAAGAAGCGGGAGCCAGAGGGGAGATGGGCAGGAAAGGATGGAGGGGGTTCTGGGGCACAGGGTTTGGGAAGGGTGGGAAGAGGTGGGACTGGAGCACACAACGCCGTGGGGGTGGGGGGAGGAGGGAGGAAATGATAGGAGATGAGCTGAAAGGGGTCCGATTGTTTCTTCAGTCACACACATTTATTGAGTGCCTACTGCATACCATGCCCTGTGCTGGGCAAAGGAGGCACCATGGGGAACAAGACCAAGGCCCTGCCCTCCTGGAGCTCACATTCTAGTGGGAGAGACAGACAGTAATAAACAAGCAATCATTATAATACATTTAGTGCTAAGTGCTATTAAAAAAACAAAGTTTTTTTTTTTTTTTTAGGAGGGGCATTTAAGCCTCTCTTAAAATGAGAAATTTGAGCTGAGCTCCAACAATAAGAAGGAGCCACCCATATGCAAGCAGGTATGAACACAGGTGTTCCAGACAGAGGGAAGAGCATGTGCAAAGGCCCTGGGGTATAAGTGTGATTGAGGCTTCAAGATAGTAAGGAGGCCAATATGGATGGAATAGAGGGAACAAGGAGATAGGGTTTGAGACATGGAAGGGGGAACATCGGGCCTTATAAGCAAGGGTTAGAAGTTCATATTCTATTATGTGATGGTCAGATTTATACTTTTCAAAGAGCACTTTGGCCATTGTGTGGAGAGTGGACTGAGGGAGGCAAGACTACTCAGGGCCACCACAGGTGTGCGATGATAGTGCCCAGGCCAGGGGAGTAGCTGTGGGTGGCAGGATGGTGAGAAGTGTTGGGAGTCGAGGTATATTCTGAAGGCAGAGCCCACAGAACCAGCACATGGGATTGTGCAGGGCAGGGGTTTGAGAGAAGAAGGAAACAGGGAGGACTCTCTGGGGGAAATGGTCATCTCATTTCTGAGTAGGGAAGCCTAACTCGGAGGGCCTCGAAGGCCAGGGCGAGGAGCCTGGCCTTTGTGCTGGGGCGTCAGACCCTATCTGTTTCTGGAAGGCTGGTGGAGGCAGCAGTGGTGTGGGGAGCAGGGACCAGGGAGGGCTGGGGGCTGCGGCAACAGTCAGGTAAGAGGAGACAGCCCCGCCGTGAGCCCTGGGGCCCACCCGACTGCACTGGGCCTGGAGCATCACCCTGGAACCTCTAACAGACACTGATGCGGTGGCCCCATGCTGGGGGTTCTGTGGGCCTGGGGCAGAGAAGTGGGTGAGGGCTGGCATCCGTATTATCGGAAAGCTCCCCAGGTGATCCTGAGGAGCAGGCTGACGGAGACTTGGTGGGACAGAACAATCTTGCACACAGACGCCCCGCCCCACCCCACCCCCACGTCCACGTCCGCCCTGGTCCCTCGAGGCTCGCCTGGAGAGGATGGGTATGATGCAACCCTGGTGTCGTGAAATAGCCGGGTAAGAGGATGCGCTGCTCGTCGGCCTGATTCACAACACCAGCTGCAGCAACGATACCAGAACTCCGCCGGCTTCCTCTTCTGGACGAGGCTCCGCAGCTTTGAGACAGTGATGAGCCTGGGCAAACATCCTCTCATCCGCATGGCTGCCCGGGGCCAGCGGGGCGCCGGGGCCTGGGGCTGTGAATGACAGAGGCTGGGTCCCTGCCCACAGGGGGCTCACAGACTTGATGGCAGTGGAGAAGGGGGGTGCAGACACACAATCCTACACAGCGCAGGGGGCAGAGCAACCGTGGAGGTTCCTGGCCCTGGGAGGCAGAGGCTGGACCACAACCTCTCCAGTAATCAGGACCAAGAAACTGAGCTTTGCGGACTGCGTTAAGTGTGTCTATTGCAATCCTGGTCCCTCCACCCAGACAATGTTACAACAGTTGGACACTGAAGTACCTTGAAGCTACTGGCAGCTGAAGCCAAAAGGGAAAGATGCTTATGAAGATATTTTTTATTGTTAAAGGAAGGACTCCTGGTTCCTTTTCCTTCATGGTCAGACTTGCCTTTTATTTTTCAATACATCTTGGGCTTTTCTAACTTTACTGTAAACCTGTTTTCTTTCTTGAAAGCGTTCTGCTCGATTTTCAATTCCACGGGTGCATTTCTAGTCAGAACACTCTTTGATGGGTTCTTTGGGAGCCCAGGAGCCTCTGACCTGCTCCTGCAGCTGACACTGGGGGCCTAGAATCACGGAGCTGCTGTTCAAAGCTCAGCTCCCCCTGACGCCGGGCCCAGCCCTGGACACAGAGGGAGCGGGAGGCGTGAGCCACAGGAGGCCCACGCTGGCCCTGCGCCAGCCTCAGGACCTCGAGCCGGCCCCGCGTGCCTGAGTTTCAGCAACTGCCAAATGGAGACTTCCTCTCGTCAGTGGGTTTTTGGATGATCAAGAGGGAACTTGTAAAAGAAGCATTTGAGGACAGCAGTGCTCTGCCAACATAAACGATCTTTTTTGGGGGGACCCCCTCTTTAGTTTACCAGAAAAGGAAGGTGGTAGCAAAACAACCCATCCTGGACCGCTTAAGGCATTGCTTTCCGGTAAGTGCAGTTGCTAAAATTTGTTAAGAAACCAACAAGTTGGGTCCTGGGGAGGAGTCGGGGAAGAGTTGCCCAGGATCACAAAGCAGAAACCCAAAGAGAGCTGGCTTCGGCCATCTGCAGTCACCAGAACTCAGGCTGTGACGGAAGGTGCGTGTACAAGCAGGAAGCACTCAGAGTCCTGGGAGCTCAGAGTGGGAGAGGCTCTCCTACATCATGGGCTCGCCCCTACCGGATACCTGGAAAGGAGCTCCAAGCTCCTTAACATCCCGAAGCAGAAGCCCGAAGGAGCTGCTGCCAGTGGTCACACAGGACCCCAGGGTTCAGCTGCAAGATGACACGTGCCACTCAGCTGCATTTGTGCTCAAGTGGGGAGCAGGGTTGGGAGTCTCCCCTCCAGATGGGGCCTCTCTCTCTGGGTCCAGGTCCCACAGGATATGGAGGCCCACAGCAGGCAGTTTGCGGGGCTGCATGGGGAGCAGCAGTCAGGTGTCACCCCCCAGGGAGCTCAGTCAGCAGCCGCCCCGAGCAGGTGCCCTGGGGAGGCCCGGGACAAGCCCAGTCACGGTGCGCCCGCTGAGGGTGGACACAGGAAGACTACGGGCAGTCGGACACTAGGAAAGAACATCTTTGATGAGGGGCCAGGGATTCGATCAGGCTGGTCAGATGGTCATTCGCCTGTGATTTCCTGGGAACTGTGCACTCCCCCCCAGCACACACACAATGATACTCCTCAACCGACACCATTTTTACTGATTAACCAACCAACATCGAAGACCTGTCGGACAACTGGCTTTGACCCTGGTGGGCACACAATGGGCAAGCTGGCCCGATGGGACTAGTATGGTGCATATTTTTCCAAACCACTTAGAATTTTCCTGTTCCTATTTAGTGCATCTCTACATTCCAGGATTTATTTGTGAAGCCTGTGTTGAGAAGCGGGGGAGAGGAATGCCACCTTTAGACAGGCCGCAGCCTACTTCACTCCCTGCTTTTAGTCAGAACAAGGCTTCTTGACTCAGGGCGTGACCATCACCTGGGAGCTTTTAAAAAGCCAATCTGTGCCTAGGCCCCTCCCCAAGCTAATTAAGTCAGCAGCTTGGGGTCAAGACCAGCAGAGCCAGAGCTCTAAGCCAGAAGAAAGCTGTGTTGGCAAGGCTCTGGGCAGCACACAATCTGGCTCTTCTTGACAAAGGTAATGCTGATATAGAGTTTCTTAAAAGTTATCTTCCACATTGTAGGTGGTTTTTAAAGAGCTTTTTTCTCCTGAGTAGACTCATGAATCCATAAGCAGGCCACCAGCCCTTTGAGCTGGATTCATTACCCAAGGCCAACAGGGCGCCTTTTTAATTATTGATTGGTACAGACAAATGTGTGCCCCCAAATCAGATCAGCCCTCATCTCTCTGCCTCATGGACCACACGCCCCCAGATGTCCCCCCAACACCCCATACTCACCTCCTGAACAAGGTGGACACCCACGTCAGGCTTCTGCTGGCCAGGGAGGGTTGAACACGAGCCCTGAGGCCTCCGGCAGGTCTCCACCTGGCACCACGGCCCTCAACTCACCTGAGTCCTGCTGCTCCTCCTGCATGAAGGCCATGGGTGAGGCTCACTACTGCGTAACACCACCAGGGCTCCGTGCATCTCAGGCTAGGAGGGTGGCCACACGCACACCATGCTGCCCATCTCTGCAGGTGTGAGTGCTGGTCACTTGCAGATGGCTCCCATATCCCCCAGCGACAGGAAATCCTGCCTTTGAGCCTTTGATCTTCTTCATCGGTCCCTTTCTTGTGGCATTTTTTAAGGCTTATCTTACTATGGTGTGTCTGTGTACGTGCACACACAGCTGCTTATCTCTCTTGCCCCACCGCCCTGTGAGCTTCAGAAAGCCGGGACTGTACCTCACTCTCAGCAGTCACCTCATAGCTCTTAGCCCCAAGGCTTCCGGTGGCTGCACCATGGCCGAGGGAAGCTCTCACGTCAGCCTAGGGGGAGAAATCCACTTTCATAGGAAGCAGCCCTTTGCTGTTCTCAGCCCAGTCAAATGTAAGCTCCTCACTGAGGGCAGGGACCTCGGCTCGTTTCCCGTCTGTGTCCCCAGGGCCTAGAACAATGCCCGGCACAGGGCAGATGCTCACGCATTTGTTGAATTGCAGTCTCCATTTAGCAGTCACCGAATCGACAGGGATCACAAGGTGAACTTGACTTGTCAATGTCAGTCCCCTAACAGCAAATTTTTAGCCTGCCAACTTAGACCTAATTTTCCCTTGCAAAAGAATTTTTAAAAAGCTATTCCTTGGGTGGGGGTAATTGATTCCACTGTGTACCCATGTGAAAAACCTGTTGCGAAAGACAGAAGACAAATGGTAGAGGACAGACCTGTAGCCCTAGAAAGCCGTCTAAACGAGGCTGGGAGCCAGACGGCCAAAATTAACTCTGACGGAGGACCCAGTGTGACAGGCCATAGGTAGGTGATTTCTACAAATTAACCTAATCTTCCCAATAGCCTGATGGAATAGGAACTGTTCTCCCCCGCTTTATACCTGAGCAAACTGGCTCAGAGCAAACGACTCGCTCTCAGTCACACAATTACCCAATGGTGAGGAAGGGATTTTAAGCCAACTTTCGGGTCAGCTCCGAAGTTTAAGGCTCTCTCTTGAAATAGCCGGGCGCTGAAGCCTCGGGGGCCGCAGCCTGTTGGCCTGACCCAGTCAGGGCTCTGTGCTTAGAGAGCCTTCAGTCTCGGGCTGTATTCTCGCTGTTCCGCCGTCTCCCACTTTCCTCTCCTCACCCCCGTGCTGATAAGCTCTTTCCTTCCAGAATTTAGTTTTCCACCAAGTCTCAAGATCCTTCTTGGCAGTTTGAGTTTTCTAACGCTAATGGTTGCCACCAGCCACAGGAGGGCCACATCCCAAACATTCATATTTGAGGAAAGGAAGTGCCCTTTTTGGTTTGGTTTAATTTTCCTAAACATGCAAGCCAGCTTATCTGTCGGCCTGATAAGCAGGAAAGCTGCTCCTGGGACCCACACTGAGTGTGGCCAGCCGGGCAGTGAGGGCGATGCCCCAGGCTGGCACTGTTCCGGAGGGAGACATCTGTGGCCACCAAGGAAAAAGCATTTCCAGCCGACTCCCCAAGGACAATGTCTTCCCCAGCAACCGCGCTGACCACACGAAACGCTGGGCCTGGGCCTTGCTGCCCATCGTTGGCCCTCACCTCTCTGTGGTTGTCTGCTTCTCAGGGCTTCTACGGAGACCTGGCCATTCCTAGGGAACAGCTAAGGTGCTCCTCATTCAGGGGTGACCAAGGGCCCCGCCTTGTCGGCTTTTCTTGCCACCGGGCTGGCATTGTAAAAAGTCTTAACTGAGGACTCCACTGAGAGGCCTCTGGCTCGGAGACCTGGGTAAACAGGTCACACTTTACCGCAGTGGCCATCTCTCCATCTGCCCCCTACCCCTCAAGAGTGTCCCCTCACCAGCTACGGGCTGACCAGCCCCGGCTCCAGGATGTGCTGCAGAGTCCCAGAGACCACTGACCCTGTGATGGGCTGTGGGGGCACCTGCGTGAGGCCCAGATTCCCAGGGGATTCATCGGAAATGGCCTCCCATAGGACTCAGGGACCAGAACGAGCTGTGGGCCCCCATGCAAAGGGAATGGGTGGAACCTCCTCCATGCAGCCCCTTCAGAGAGAGAACACTCAGGCCACCAGGCAGCTGGAGCCAAGTCACCTCACGGCTTCTTGTTAGGGCAAGGTCCCCCAGGTGGAGAGAAAGAAACACCCCCACCTCCGCAGCCATCTGCACATCCCCAAGTAGAATCCCGTGCCCTAGACCCTGAACACGCCCCTCCTGGCCAGAAACACAGGCAGAGACTGCCCGAGAGAGCGGGAGACATCTGTCCTGTGATCAGGCCCAAGTCTCTCCCACTGTCTGATCAAAACATGGCCCCCAGTCCTGCCTCCCCTTCCCCAAGGCCAGTAACAGGCCCCCAACCCCACTGAAAATGCTTTCCACTGAGAGTCCAAAACAAACGGCCACAGACCTTCACCAGCTCCCAGCCCCGGAGTGCGCGCCACATGCTGGCTTCACCACAATGGTCTTGATTTGTCACCCCACTACACCTCCAGCCAAACTCTGGTCTTCCTCAGACCCCTGGCCTGAATTCTGAGGCTGGTGCGGGCAGAGCAAGACTCTGGAGCTGAGAGGAGGGGCCTGTACTTACAGAGGCCTGTGGGGACTTCTCAGACCCAGGGACCAGGCAGGCCTGAGCCTTCCTTGCAGGAAGTGGAGACAGGGCCTGGCTCGGTCACGCCCAGAGGCTGAGAAGAGGCACTGCTGTCCTCTGAGGAGCCCCCAGTGCGCCTTAGCTAAGAGCATTCCCAGGAAAGGAGGCCCGAGAGGTCTCTGCTCCACTAAAGGACTGATCAAAGGGGGCACATGGCACTTTGGGAGGACAGTCCAGACATTTACTGGCTACAGACAGGGGTGGTGGTGAAGAAACCATCCTAAACAGAGTAAATGGCAGAAGTTACCGTACAGAAAGGAACATGCAGAACACATACACCGACTCTCTCCCGCCCTGTCCCTTCTCCCCACAAACACCACACGGAGCGACAATGTCAGAAAAGCAAAGATGAAAGGAACATAAGCGGTCAACTGAAGAAAGCAAAGAACTCTCCCCACTGTGTTTCTAATAAAAGTCACTGATCAAGTGAGAAAAAGCTGTCCTTCGCCTCCTTCCTCCCTTTATAAAACATTCATTTGAAATTCCTGATGGAAAAATACCCAGTAGATGATAGCGGCCGAGGTCAACTGGGGCCCACAGCCACCCACTCAGCCAGCCTGCCTGGCTTCATCAAAACCGAATTCCAGTCACTGCTCTCTTTCCAGTGACTTTCTATCTCACTGTCACTTCCGCTGCCCACAGGAGCACAAACAGCGCAACAAATCAGGGTGATCCACTTTAGCTGGAAAGTTCCTCGCAGCCTGTGCCAAGCCTGGGAGGCTCCAGGCAGCAGATGCCAGCAGAGGCAGGCTGGATAGGGCGGCCAGATCAAACTGGAACACACTTATACGAAGAACTTATTCACGGTTTATCTGAAACTCCAGTTTAACTGGGTGCCCTGTATTTTTATTTGCTGAATCCAGCCTGGTTGAAGGGGTCTTAGTTGCGGGCCACCTGAGAACCTGTCTAGGCCAGCTCTGCTGGGGCCACCAAAGGGGCTATGGTATGTTTCTCTGCTAGAAGCCCCCTCTGGGATCACTGGCTCCCCTAGTTCCTGCTCAAACAGAAGCCACTGTCTGAGGCAAACTCTCTTACCCTCCCCATCCGCAACGAACAGATTCTCAACCGCCCCAAGGGCAAAGGCAACAGGGAGGACAGAGTATGCCAATGCAACGCTGGGTTTCTGCCAGCCCTCCCCTCCTCCTTTTTAAATGATCTGACCATTATTACTGGTAACAGTAAACCAAATTTCCACCCGTTTCCTCTCAAGTTTCCCTGCAGACTGTGCAGCTCTGTAAGTTCCCTTCTTTGAAGGATCAGCCCAGATGTTCTGAGTCCAGCAGACACTCCTCTCCACCTACTTTCAGACTGATACCTAGGAAAGGCTCCCAACCTAAACGAGGAGTCTGAATCCAGGCTTGTGGAGCTGGTACCAAGGATGTGGGGAGAGGGCATGTACAGGAGGCCGAAGCAAAGAACCTGCTCATTCAAACATTTGTAGAGCAATCCATCGTGGGCTGGATACCCAGGAGAGGGCACACAGAAGATACTTAAAAAATCAAGGTTAGGACAGAAAATTTTCCTCCATTCCTGGGTTAGCAACTTAGAAACACCAGTATTTCCACTTAGATGATTCTGGCAAAAAGAGGAATAGAAGGAAGAGGCCACTTTCTTCGACTTATGAACCTATCCGGGATGGGGACTGATGACCCCAGCTCTCCTGGGCTTCTGAGCACAGCCCAGCACGTGCAGGAGCTTCGTGACTGCTGAACTGAACTCGGGCTGACCCATCAATCCATGGGCTCTGGGCTACAGCCAGTCACCACAGTCATATGTATAACAAGGCAAAGAGAAGCACAGATGACTTGAACGGAATTTTCAAGACATTTTAGTTAGTGGGTTTTAAGCTTTTTTCCACCAACCTCTTCTGTTAGAAACAAGTGGCAAGAACACAGACTGACTTCCCTCCTCTTCCTGCCCTGCGAGGGACACTAACACCACGAAACTGTCAGAAGGTGGGCTAGAGGCAGGGGACTTCTCACTTCAGCCCAGACGAATGAGGAATGTGGGACACACAGGACCCTCAAAACTGCTTCTTTTCCCTCCAGCATGCTACACACTCCTCATAATGAGTTGCTGACTTCTTCCTGATATTTTTGAAATGTGGGTACAAAAGCCTTATTTTACTGATATAAAACAAGCACTTTGAGTGGTACCATAATGTGCACGTTTCCATTAGGAATTGTGTAACACCTAATTTGCTGGGCTCAATCAATCTCCGGGCGGACTGAGGCTGAGTGAGAGTCTGGCCGGTGAAGGGCCTGCCAGCACGTTGGTGGGCCTGGGATGATGTGCCAGCCTGGGGTTTTATTCAGCATTCAGCGTGCTCAAGTCACTTCCTGAGTGGCATGATGGAAATCTGGCCATGATGTGAGCTCCTAATGAGCTGGACAAAGGTTCTGACGCCTGAAGGAGAAACAAGGACTGTGGAGCTCCAGCATAAAGCAGTAGACACTGGCACATCTCATGATTGCTAAATTTAGTATGAAGGGTTTGGCCAGGAGAGTTCACTCAAATGGAGCAGGCAGGGGTGAGAACCCAAAGAGAGAACAGTCCTCAATTTTTTTTCCTAAATCAGCAAATGTTGGATACTGAGGGAAGGAGTCTATAGTTCTATGCTTAACTAAACCCTAAAATTTAAATAATGCATCAAAAGAGTAACAGTGGCCACTGCACTGCCATCAAGAGTCTCCAATTAGACTGTAAGTTCTTGGAGGGCAGGAGCGGAGCCTACACTCTGGCCCCGTGTGAAGGGGCCCCTCCTGCTCGGTGATGAGCTAGCTGGTCCAGCTAAGGAGGGATAAAACCAAGGGATTCACTCTGAGAGCTCACCAGTTCCACTCCAGCTTTCCTTTGAAGTTAGGCAGCCAGAGCTATTAAAAAAAAAAAAAAAAAATCAAAGGAACAGAATCCTTGAAATCAAATCTTGATGGCTCTGAAAAGGACCCAGATCAAGTCAGCACTTCCCTTCGAGTGTCTCAGTGAGTTTATTACAAGCCACTGTGAGACAGCACTAACCCTGAGCTCTCCAAGTGTCCTCGATTTTGTTAGAAAGATTGGAATCACATCCCTGGAAGATAAAAGACCTCCAATGCCACTTTCTCTCAGCTTCTCTGGGTAAATGGTGAAATTGTGGACCAAGGTTGAGTGACAGGATTTAGTTCCCTGAGTGGGTGAGCTGAGGATGACTTTTAACCAGACCACGATTTCTGGGCACAAGCCGTAACCCTGCATACGTGGGAACCTGCAGATGTTGTGGCCTTGCAAACTCAGCCTCAGTCTCTCCTGCATCTCTACACCCAGAGAATCGGCCCACAGGACAAGCACTGGGCTTTGCTCCATGAGCTCAGCCCTTCCAGTACAAACCGAGTTGTCCTGTTTCTCCTCTAAATGTCTCTCTCTGGGCAGGTCCTCAAATGCCAACCAGAGACCACTGTCCTCTCAACTCCATACAGCTCCCCATTGGGGCAGCTCAAGGGCTGGTCGTTTTTCTCTCCCTTCTCATTCTGTGTCTCATCTACCAGTCAAAGGGCAAAGAACCTCATCCCCCCGTGCCGGCCTCATGTGCAGTTCTCCTACTTGGAGCTGGCACAACTGCGCGATGCAAGGAAAGGCAAAGTCACAATTAATTCTCATGGTGAGAATGGTGAACAAGGGGTGAGCCAGGGAGCAAACACAGTGAAACAACCTGAGCCTCACATTCATGGCACTGCGACATCTCTAGCTACAAGTAAGACTGAATATTAAAAACAAAACAGTAGCTCACACTGGATGAAAAGTCCACAGAGTATTCTTTTTTTAAAGCATTGTTTGAAAGCACTATCAAACGATTTGCTTAAAATATAAATCAGTTCATCTATACAGGGCACAACTTGCTACATCAAGTCCCCTGCAGGGCTCACCTTCTGAGACTTTTTCAGTGAAGCTCGGTGGAGGGTGAGGGCTCAGGGTGAATAGAGGGACCAGAAGAAGAAGGCAGAGCAGCCCCTGCTGACCCTTAGGCTGCCTCCTTGATGGACACATGGAATCCAACCGATGAACAGCAAATGGTCCCGTTACCTCAGATTAGCTCGTTTCCCAAAGGAAAGGTTACGATTACTTGAACAACGAGAGGACGGCAAGGGCAACCATGTCCTGGGATGGGAGACATGTCTCTCTAGGAGCAAAAAGCACCTCTGGAGACTCTGGGGATCTTAACATCCGCCTGGAAGAGTCCACTCCAGGAGTGGTCCATAAAACCAGCAGAGCCGACCCACTGCCCAATTTCTCAGTTGGCCCATTTAGGAACAGACACTGGTCCTCATTTCCTCTTGAGTTTAGTCCAGGGCTTTGAGACGGGTGGCAGGAAAAACAGAGCCGTTGCTGGGGACAACCTCTGCTCAGGGATCACATATCCACAGTGCTGATGCCCAGTGGTGTCTGGAGTCTGTACATCAGACACGTGGAATGTGACCCATGAGCTTGCCTGGTCAATTGGCTTCATGAGTGGGGAAGAGGGGCAAGGGGGTTCCCTAAGCAGAGGAACTGACCACCAGAGAAAGGAAAGAGGGGCTCAGAAGTCCTCTTGAAGAGGGGGTCGCCTCTCAGTGGGGCAGCTGGAGGCAGAAGTGGTGAGGTTTACCCTTCTCGAGCCCCAGATGCAACACCAATAACGTTCATTTTTAAGGCTATCTTCTGCTAGGCCGATGTTTTCATCTCCAGTGGGATTGCAACAGAACAACAAACTAATGAATCCTGGAATCAGAGCAGATCATTTGGAGGATGGTCTTGGACCACCCGGACCCTAAGGCACACCAGGAGACAAGGGAGGACACAGAGGGCTTGGTGTTTCACACACACCTTAACTCACCCAGGCTGAGGCTGGCTTTCACATTCAAATAAAATGTGAAAAATGAACCGGGACCCTACTATATGGAACATTATATCTAAATAAAAGTAATTCCCAAAGGCTTCGTTTCCTTGCTCATTTTGGGTGAATTTTTAATCATTTAAGGTCAACTTTACCCAAATCACAGACGCCTATATCAGCCTATCATTCTCTGGCCCGAGCACTAGTGAAGACAATTCCTCCCACACAAATGAAAATTTAAACAAAATGTCAAAGGAAAAAAAACCAAAATAAAAGAATGTGAAAAGAAATGCAAATCAAATTTATTTGTGTTGACAAAAATACATAATACAAAAAACAAAACAAAACACAACAGAAACAAAACCAGAAACCCCACCGCGGCGGCCCACGCGCCTGAGGTACTGACGGCGTGCAGTTCCAGTGGCCCTCACAGCGTCGCGCTCAATTCATGAGGACCTCCATTTGCACCAGCCTCGCGTTGGTGTCCCCAGATGTCCGGTAGGGGATCATCCCAGCAAAGGTAATCAGGGCTCGGGCTTGACTGCGGAGTTGCTGAGAGAGAAAGGGAGAAGAAAAGAAAACCAGTTAACTTTCAAGTCAGGGCACCGTACCAGGAGCAACCACCATGTTCTTCCACTTTCTACCCCTTGGTGTCAGGGCCAGATTCCTGGTGCATGGATGACAGTCTCAGCCTCCACTGTCATGTTCTGCCAGCCTACGACAGAGTTAGCAAAGGTCGTCCACTGGGGCCCCAGTTCCAAAGCTCTTCTACTAAGCAGAAGACAGATGGGTCTGCCAGGCAAGCTGCCCTGTCTGACACACTGGACTAGCTTCTGACACAGCCCTGGGCTTCAGACTGCCTGCTCCACTCTGAGCCTCCCTCTCTGCTGGCTGGTTTCTGTCCACCTGCTCCCACGGGGATCTGAGTCTCCAGGGCCCCCACGAAGCATCTGCAACACCAGAGGCAGCAGCTGTAACTGAGTGTAGTCCCAGCCCAGCTCTCCTCCTCTCCTGCTTCTGCCCTGCTCCTTCCTTTACTCCTTCCATTTCCTCCTTCCTGACATAAGCGCTTGGCCCTTTTTTCCCAGGCAACAATATTTATTGGATTCCTGGATTTTTCCAGGAGGGAAAAATATTCTAACTCTGGTGTTTCCAATAACAGAAAAAGACAATCTTCACTCTGATTTCTAAGCGATAAATTACTGAATAAGGAATAAAGAAACTTAGGAGAACAGCTTTAGGCTGTTCATCTTGAGGTGTGTTGCATGCTTATACCAGCAAGAAAGGAAACCACATATGGAATAGAAAGGAACAGTCTACCAAAAGTCTACCTTTTGGACCAATAACAAGACTTATAAGGAAAATTCAAGGATCATTTACTAGGCTTCTTAAGGACCATTCAAGAAGAAAACTGAAAGGCAAGTGCTTTTTACCTGATATGTGAAATAAACTGGCAAGTGTACGTCCAAATTAATGTCCAAACCAAAAGAACTTCTCACTTTATAATGAGAGTACTTGTGAGACTGTCTTCAAAAGCTCTCACGCCTGACTTGAAGCCACAGTAAATGAGCTCTAGGGCTGCTCAGGCAAAGGGACCCATAGGCTACAGGGCAGCACTGTGCTTTCAACCAGGAAGCCACTTCTTGGGCAGCCAGCTTCTACATAGGAGTCTCTCCTCGACCCTACCCATCCCCACCTTCCATAAAAAAGGAGAGTGGTGAGCAAGAGCAACACAGGAGAAGGGCTTTACTCAAAAACTAAGTGCCTAACAAAGAGAGATTACAACACACAGAATCTGAGTTCAGCCATTCTTCGAACAGTTCCCTTCAGATGTGGAAAGTGGCCTGCCAGGCCACTGGCTTGGCTCTCTGTGGGCAAGCCCTCCTCTGACCCGTAAGCAGCCCCCAGAGCACCAGAAACGCCCCCCATTTCAACACTCATACTCACAACAGCACTGCACTGCACACAGACAGCCTGCTGCCAAGGCCCAGGCCCAGTGAGCTCGTCTCTGGCACACCTCCTGACACTGATTTCTTACGCTTTTTAGGCTCTTGCCTGTCCAAGGGTAGAGGCAGACCAGCAGCTGCCTGGGGTGCACACGGATGGGCCTATCACTTCTGTGGGGCCTGTCGAGCACTGCTACCTAGTTGCTCAAGGTGAAGATTTCCACCACCACTCACTAGGCAGAAGTTCTGCGGGGCGGAGCAGACAGAGCCCACAGACCCCCCTGCAGGCAGAAGACAGGATCTTCGAGGCTCTAGTTTCTTGACTGCCAAAATCAGATATGGCTGTTACACACCACACTGAGAGTCTCATCAAACATTAAGCGAAAAAGTTAAGAGAAAGATAATTTTTAAAACACCACCAGTTTTCATGGTCTAATTGGGTCAAACACGTCTGCCCTTTTGTCAAATCAGTTGGACAACATATGCTGTGTGAGTCCCAGGGTTTTACCCACATGGACTCTGCCTGACTCACCCAAGGCTGTAGGCCCCACAGGCAGCGGGAAGGGGGCTGGCCCAGGCATCAGTCAGACCCGGCTTCCAGACCGGGCTCCTTCACTGATGGCCTGAGGGCCCACGAAAGCAAGTTGCTTTCCGACTCCAGGCCTCAGTGCCCTTGGCTGTAAAATGAGGATAACACTGAGTGCCCTAGGTACCCCTCTGGGGTCACTGTAAGGCTCAGATGATAGTAGAAACAAGAGTTTGCATCAAATTAATGTGCTGACCATAAGGATGGTTTTCATGAAAGTGCTGAGCTGAGACTCACAAAATAAACATTTTAAAATGAGCAGGAAATTTTTGTGGCATCACTACAAATAACCATCCTATTTGATTTTTTAAAAGATGATATTCACACACTTGACATATCTTTTTTTTTTTTAGCTTGAGAAGAACAGTAATCCCATAAAGTTTGATTTCTTCTGGGAGCGTCCTGACATAAGGTTTACCCAGCTGCCAGGCGGTAAGGGAAGAGAGCAGTTTGGGGTCATGAGCAGTGGTCTCATGAGGTGCAGTGGATGGCAAACCAGAGGTGATTCTCAGCGATGGTTGTGGCCAACGCTGGGACCTTACAGAGTCGCGGTCCTCGATGACTCGCTGGGGCCTGGATGCTGAGGATGGACTTGTCCCCTTGAGCCTCTTAAACTGTGTGAACAAGATGTTCATGGTGGCAAGAAGTACTTCTGAGAGGTTGTGCCTGATCTGCACAGAGAGAAACACATGAAGTAAGGAAAAGGAACCAAGCCCCCAGGCCAACAACAGGAGAGCGTGCGGGTGGCCACTCCAGGCAGGCCTGGTCACCCCACATCCCCACAGCTGCCAGGTGGAGAGCTACAGAGTCACCAAAAAAGGAGGTGATGGCAGTGAAATGTGAAGCATGAGGACAAAGCCCAGGCAAGGCCGGGGGGGGTCACTCTTCTGCTTTCTTTACGCCACTCCTCCTAGGCAGGGGCAGTGAGCCAAAAGCACACTGACCACGTCTGGCCAGCATGCAGGCTTGGGCTGGTCAGCAGAATGATGATTACCAAAAAAGTCTGGATTTGAATGTCAGTAGGTAGGGATACATACACTAGCTCTCCAGTCCCCACTGTCTTGGGCCCACCAGACTGTCTCCTCTGGCCCTGCACAGCCCTAGCAGAGTCCCTGGCAGGCTCACAGGGGCAAGCTGTGGTGCACCACTTCCGTCCATGATTGCATGAACAACGTGTGCAGGGCAAGGCAAGAAGGAGCAAAAGGCCAAGTGGCTGGGGGAGAACCAACAGCAGGCAAGAAGGGAAGGTTGGCAAGAGGCAAGACCTTCTGAACTGTGTGTACCACAGTGGGCAACCGGCTCCAACATGTGCAGAAGCTGGCCTTCTTCTAAAACAGAAACATGTTTTTACGAAAGGTATTTGCTTACTGAGTAACAGTTTTAAACTGAAACACTGTCAGTGCCATCCCAAGACCAGGCAGCTGGCCCCGAGTCCGTGGTTCTAGTGAAGAGTCTTACTCCAGCGGCACATGGGAACGACCAGAGGAGTGCTGGGCCACAGCCCGCATCAGGGAAACCAGAATTTCTGGGGGTAAGGCCTGGGCATAAACAATTTTTAACAGCTCTCCTAGCAATTCCAGTATGTAGCCCATCTGAGAACCCCTGGGCCAGATGGTGGCAACATGCTAGAAGCCCTGCAGAGAGACAGTGGCTCTGGTTCTCACAGGCTGATAACTGAGGCCAAGTCTGCACCTGCTTCTCGAGACAAAACAGTTCAGAGAGGAGAAGGAAGGACGTGAATCACGATGCATGTCTCATCATCCAATGGAACTGCCTACAGAAGATCAGAGTTGAGCACTAAAATACCCTCTAGAGGAAGTGGATAATCCAGAAGTAGAGCAGACCTCACAGGATCAACCAGAAACCCACTTCTCCCAAGAACAGGTCTGATCACTAAAGCGACTATGTTTTCTGAGCCAGGAATTTGGACGATAGCCTGGTGGGGATATGTGTACTCACAGGGTATCTGAAGCCGGACTTGTCTTAGAAAACTCAGTCTGGATGGATACTGTACTAGGCCTCTTAAAGTTATCAGCTACATTAAAACACAGCTTCCAGCAGAAGTGGGAGAAAAAGAATTGGATAACTCAGAAGAAAAGGACGTACTTCATCACTGAAATTTCTGAAGGCAGCCACTCTCTCTTCCACACTTTCCTGATTCAGGGGCACCAGCTTCAAGCGATCAATTATCTGTTTAAAACAAAAACCCACCAGCCCCATAAGATACAACCATCGTAGTCATTTCTTCTCCTTAAACACAGTCAGCATCTCACATGTTCATAAAGGGTTTCTTAACAGAAAATGCTACTCCCCTCATACACACAAAGGCCTTGATTCTAACTTGCTGACTAACTTAATTCCTATCCTCATCTTCTGAGGCAATTTTAACATTCAGATATTTCAAATTACCGTGAGAAATCTCTCTTTTCAGATTAAAGGAGAAACAAACATAAAAACGAAAAAGGAAACAGAGCAACCCAGAAATCCCCTTTAAATTGCTAGGATCACACTTGTTCTTCACTGAGCAGGCATACTGGTGACATTTCCCTTGCTTTCAATGAATCCCAGGAAGTGCTCTGAATTTCCAAGGGCATACATTAACCTGCACTTCAAAGGCTCCTCCTGAAACTCACATCAAAGGCTCTGTCAATATGACCACTGTGATATTCGTCGAAAAAGGTGATCAAGTCCAACAGCAGATAGAACGTGGAGTCCACAAATTTATTTGCACTGATTCCCTGAGCCCGATACCTGAAAGACAAAAGGAGGGAGCGGGACAGGGGTACACTACGAATGTCTGTGCAATCGGTAACTCAGAGTAGCATCTGAACAATGCCAAGACCTCCTGAACTCTCTTGATGAGGTGAATTAAGGAGCAGGAAATAGTGTTTCTCTTGAAATGGCCAAGCATTTGACAGGAATCCACCTATAAATATTTTGCATGAAGCATGGTTCTTTAGTTTCAGCCACCACCTCAGCATCCAAAACTCCAGGAAGCATGGGAAGTGCTGATGGGCCCGCACTGGGGACCGTTTGCTAAATGGTAGCTCATTTGCCAGAGAATGTTTTCCTTGCTACCCCAGGAAAGCACCTCCCACCCAGTTTTCTCTGGGTTTCACTTTATTAGGACTATCTGTAGAGGACACAAAAGGAACGACTGTTGCTTCAGCCTGGGAGTTACACTGGGTAAAGTCTGAGAACTCAGTTAACCCGCAGGGAGGAAGGGAGGTTCTGAACACTGGCCACTCCATCTCTAAGAATTCCTCCATCCAGCCAGCACAAGTTTTGTTTCAAAATGCCTCCGAGATGGCTGGTAACAGTATATAGATGAGTATAATGCCTAGAATGAAAACTCACATACGGGATTAAAATGCTGAGACACCCTTTCATACCCTTCTTTTCGGAAACAATGTTTAAGTCTGACAGTGCCAGGTGTTGGTTATGACGTGGGGAAATGGAACTCTCAGACAGAGTTGGAGGGACAGTGAGCCAGCAGAGCCACTCTGGGAAAACGATGATACTAGTGAAGCGGAAGAAGCACATGGGTGGGCGGTGGCGCTGGGACCCCAGGGCCCCTGGGCGCTGGCTCCCGGCCTTACCGTTCTGCGATGGCGAGTGCCATGTTCTTCAGCCTCTCCTTGTTGGACTGAGGTGCACTGATCTGGGGTACAACAGGGCTGAGCAGTTTGTTCATCAGCTCCAGCACCTTGTCAGCGTTCTGTGTGATTTTTTAAAATTAAAGAAGGAATCAATTAAATAATCAATGAAAGGAAAAACTAAATAACCAAAACAAAAGAGGGCAATTTCTGGGTAAAACATGGAGATATTCTATATCTTGAGCTGGGTGGTGTTTACATAGATATATACCTATGGAAAATTCATCAAGCTGTAAACTTAACAGTTGTACATTTTTCTACATATTAATTGACCTCAATCAAAACATTTTTAAATTAAAAAAAAAAGAATTATAACCCTCTTTCGTCCACTATTCTCAGGTGACAAAAGCAGAGCTGTAATTTTTTTAGGCCACACAACCATCAGCAGTCATCCTACGTTCCTATGTAGAATACTTATTCCAAGTCTCTCAAAATACCTTAGCTGTCGTATTATTCCCTAACACACGCTGATCACCAGCCTGGCTGTGGCTGCCCAGAGGGGAAGCACAAAGGCATTTTCACCAGCAACTTCGTCATGTGAAACGTGACGGACACTTACTCTGCTGCCAAGAGAGATTACAAGCTCAATGCCTCCAGGATATCCTGGTAATAATGCCACTCCTGTTTGCCCAGAAATACCTTATGGGCAGAAATAATTCTGTAAAATGAGAATTTCACCCTGACCGGACCATTAACTGCCTAAGCACTAGGGGAAAATGCCTCAGCAGGGCGAGTGGTACAACGATGGTGTCATCAGAATGTTTGTGCATTTAATGCCAAAAGGCTGACAGATCTATTAAGTGCAGAAGAAGGAAGAGGGCACATTTTACCTTGGCAAGGTCATAAAGCTTAGCGGCTTCTTCAAACAGTCCTTTATTTTCTGCCACGGAAGCAACTTTGTTGATAATAGGCTTTGTATCACTAGTAAACTTATCTATGACTCCAGGCTGACAAGACAAATTATGGAGGAGGAGAAAGAGAGAGACGGTGCACAGAGCTGTTATTTTAAACACAGAGAAGCAATTGGGATCTGAAAACTACTTTAACTGAAAATGCTTGCCCTGGGCAATGCATATATTCCATCAGCTAGACTCCAGCTTTCTTGAAGACAGAAGGACCTATTAAACATATGAAAGGGACCAAGGAAACTACACACGAAGAGGCAGACTCACGGCGGCATGGAGGAGTCAGCCATAAGACGGTGCTTTCTAATTTTCTAAAATGACCCAGAGAGTAGGTGAAATCATCAATGATCTTAACTTTGCTGATGAGTAGGCACTAGGGGAGAAAATCAAGAAGCTTAGGAAAAAATAGCTGAAAGATTCTGGATTTGCTTTCTAAGACAGACGGCAAAAGATATCCAGTGCTGAAAAAATATATGGCAAGCAGTGCCAGGATATTAAAAAACAAAATCATCATCAATCAACGGCAACCAGTCAGGAGAGTGTGACCGAGGCCTTAGGAACCACGGAAGAGAGGGTGATCACGTGACGTCTGCATGGCCATTCTGATTTGTATCAGCCCTGGACCAAATTGGAATGACCTGCTCTGCACCCTGGCAGTACAGGAGATCAGTGAAGAGCATGGGCTCTGGGAGCAAGAAGGACTGGGTTCAAATTCCAGCTCCCTTTCTTCCTAGCTGTGTGATCTTGAGGGAAACCACCTCGCTTTTCTCCATTTCCTCACCTGGAAGACATATAGGTAATAATGGTTCCTACCTCCTTGGGTTACTGTGGCAATTAAATAAGAAAATACATGTGAAGCATTCAGCGCAGGGCCTGGAAATTGTCACTGCTCAATAAGCATGGCCATCGTCATCCGCACTGTCACTGGCCTTGCATCTGAGCTGGACGGTGTGAGCTCACCTTGAGACTGCTAGCTCCAAGCCACCCATTGTCATAAGTGAAGAGAGTGAGTCCCTGAGAGAGGGAGGTGACTCTCCCAAGGCCACAGGGAGAGTGCCTGAGCGGGATCAGGACTGGTCCTTGACGCCAGCACCTCTGCCCCTTCTGCTACGCCACCCAACAGGCATGATGGGTCTCGGGGAATCACCAGGGCTCAAGGGAACAGCCGCATCTCTGGGGTCAGTGGAGAGTGCTGAGCCCTGAGAAACTACCTTTTGAGAGAGGCTGAGCACATTTCTAACTTTCCCATCTGGGAAGAGTAGGTGCGGTAATCAATTTCTTTTCTTGCATATTTTTCTGAGCCAAAAATGATAAAAATGTAGCTTTCTCAGCTCAAAAGATGGCAGACATGAACAGATGAGTATTCTGAACATAATAAAAAAAGCTATTTAATCACAAATTTACCCATTTTAAGAAGAAATATAAATGTGTGTAAAATCAAGGTCATTCTTTGAGGGCGGTAATTTTCATTCTTTGTTTTTTAAACTAAGCAACTTCATTCAGATTTGCATCTTTAGTACCTTGAATCTTAAAATCTAACTGTAATCTTTTGACAATTAAAAATCCCCAACTACAAATTAACATATCTCAAGGGGGGCATTTAACCAACCTTTCTACTTCCATCGTTCTCCAGTTTCCCAAGAATCATATCAAACTGCGGAGACAAAAAAAGTTTACTCAAATTTACCGGACAAGGATACACACATAATCCACAATTCTTGAGACAAAAGAGGGGAAGGAAATAGGGGAGGTGGGAGAAGTCTTACATAAACTAGAAAAGAGTCAGACCGAACCAGTATTTTCATTGTTGGAAACAGAAGAAAACTAAAACTCTGCTAGGCCATATCCACCGCAATCATATGGAAGGGACCATGTAGTATCACATTAGCACGAGAACACGTGGACTGAAAATCACTGTGGGAGAGAAAAGGAAACCGACATACCTCTCGACTTTCTATGACCAGCTCACTCACACAGCGCAGAAACATGTTTTCTCCTTGACTATCTTTCTCGTCCCTGTGAGGGGACAAAGGCAACCTCGTTTCTTGTGTGGACTCAAGGTCTCTCACAGTCATTCTCAGAATGGTGGAAATGAAAATCAGCTAAGTAAACGGTCAACAGCAAGTCTCACCGGAGGAAGTAGAAGTACTGGAGGGCCTCCCTCGGGTCCGTGGACTCAAACTTCCGGGTATAGAGCATGAGCAGCCGCACGAAGTTCAGGCGCCGCATGCAGGGAGGGTCACCAGGCTCATGGCTGACTGCACCACGGGGGACAGAACTGGTCACAGCCATGCCGCCCTTCTGACCCAGACACCAGGAACGAGGGGAACTGAATCCAAAGACCCAGCAGCAGCTACTCCTGCAGCCCAGCCAATAGCCAATCCCCTTTAGCACCCTGTCCTCCATTTCTTTCTGAGTACGGAGTGCAGAAAATGGCATTTTGTAGTGAATTACTAGTATCCAGGTCTTTGAAATGAAAGACGGAGACAAATGACCATTATGGCATGTGCTCTGGGGTGAAAGCTGCGGCCATTCACCCACATTTATCTTCCCTCTCTCTTCTGACTCTCCCACCCCATGCAGATATGCACATAAGACAGCTGGTTGGGGCTTCCAATGTTTCCAGCCAGAGCCCTACTGGGAAGCAGACTTGTGACTCTAGGGCCTGCTTCTCCTGCACCATTCGCCAGGCAGCCTGACTGGCCACCAAACTAGCACTTTGAACAGCATTTTATTTATTAAACACCCCAGGGAATACTAATGAGGGGGGAAAGCAAGAACTCTAACACTAATCACCCAAGAAGCCCAAATGCTTACAAGGTTCTGAGATGATTGAGTCATTTGCTCAAATCCTTGTTGGCTGCAGTTACGTGTCCACTGCCACTCAATGAGGGGTGTGTTATGGTTATGCCACTGTCAACAAATACTCACGGAGCTGGGCGCTCTGTCCCGAGGATTTTAAAAGCAGCTTCAGCTCAAAGAGCACCAGTGCCACATGGACGGCATGGCAGCGCAGCCGCTCCATGCGGAAGAGAAAGGCAATTGCAGCTTCGAACTGCGCTGTCAGGAACAGTACTTGGAAGTAGAGGAAGGGCTGCTGGTTCACCGTGAAGTGGGACTCACCTGGAGGAGAGGAGAAAAGGCTGACTCAGAAGGAGTCCGCCTACTGGCAGCCCCGACCCCAGGCAGAAGCCCTGCGTGCTTACAGGACCTGCTGGGCAGGAGGAAAGCACCAGCCTGAGCCTGAATTAATGGGGAGGCCCTGGACCTCCACATGAACTATGATCTGGTTCTACGACCTTCTCCAGGCCTCACAACACAATTGGCAAGTGGAGGTCATGTCGTAAAACCCAAACTGGAGTTCAGGACCTTAAAGGGAGTAAAAAGGGGCTGTTTAGCTCCTTTATCCTGATGACAGTCACTCAATAAGGAGAGGAATGAAGAATGCAGACACCTCAGTTCACTCAGATTCACAGAGAGCTGAATTCAACAACTGCTGACCACTAGATGGAATCTTTTTTATTTCTGAGAATTTTTAAACAATGAGAGAGGGGGGACAAAAGCTCTTTCTCCCTTATTTGTGCTCAGATACATGCATTGCAAGGAAGCAAAAGCCAAGTCCTTTTTACGTCTCTCCCTGAGCAAATGCCTGCCAGAGCAGTTCAAAGAACTGGAGAAAACAGTTTACTGTATAGGACCATATAAGTCACATGCATCTCTTAAAGCCACATGGCCTCTACCCAAATTTGAAATTGTTTTGTTGTGCTTTGTTTTGAAGATCCATAGGGTTTGAAGGAGAGCAAGAGTTCAGAGATGAAAGACTGTTTGAGATGAAAGGTAAGTAGTGACCTTAGGTGGACAAGAGAGAGAAGGGGCTCATGTTGAGGATCTCTTACCATAGTCTTCCAACAACTGTTTCTGGAACTGTGAGAGAGTGAGCCTGTCTTGTGGGGAGCTGGTGCCGTCGTCATCGAAACACACTTGGTTCAACTAAAACCCGAAGAGAAACACATGCATTGGTACAAATTACTTCCTGAGCCAGACACCCAGGGGTGTTGCTGCTCAGCAGTAGTGCTCGAGGCTGTGAGCTGGAAGGTCTAACAGCTGTGGTTATTGGTTGGGAATTACACAATAAAAAATGGAGTCAGGAGCCGGGACGTCCCTGACCACCTTACTGGCATCGTACATTAAGCAGGCAAAATCTGTGTGCAGAACGTGAGCAGAGGGAGGGGCTAAGGCCCTGCAGGAGCAAGGGAAGCAGTGCATGCCTTCAGCCACAGGTAGTCCTCGGTCTTGTCGGCCACTTCGCTCTGGTTGTCGGTGACATCGCATCTACCGATGATACAGTACACGGCCCGCTTGTAGGGGTCCGTGTTGTTCCGGAGGGCCCTGCGGTAATGCAGCCGGAGCTTGTTCTCTGTAGCTGGGGACAATCTAAAGACACAAAAGAACAGACACACACACACTCACTAGAGATCCTCAAGGACATCTGAAAGCACCCTGGCCCCAAACATGTAACAGAGCTACGAAGCCTTCCTTCCCTGAGGGTAACAGACACTGCCCACATGCCCTGGGTACCGTCACTTTAATCTGACTTGCAACCACCAGCACCTGCGTCTCTGCCTGTCAGTTTCCTCTAGCAGAGGCCTCAGGGGCAACTCAGAATGGCTGGGGAATTAACACTCCACATCACGCCCCTGCAGCCCTCAAGCGGTGACGGACAAGACTGAGTTCTTCCCTTAACTGTCTTAGCCTCCCTCCGGCTCCCCACTCCCTTACCCATGTGAGATCACCTCCCAAATAACCCCCTTGCACTCATTACTTCTTCTGCGTACACGTATGTATATTTAAACCAGGTTCGAACATGAACTTAAGTCCAATTACATTAACAAAATCCAGAGAAAAGCTAATACTTAGTGGTTCCTTAATGCAAGAATACTAAAAAAAAAAAACCAAACCTTAGTGAATGAATTCAATGATTACGTTTCAAGATTACTAACTTCTAATGTTAGCCTTTGAACTATGAAGTGCACGACAACATATTTTCATATTGGGCAAAGCAGAAAAGCACTAAGGTTAACAAGTAAGGTGCGATAGAACAAAGTTTCACTTTATAAAGCATCCTCGATGCGCCCTGGTTACAGAACAGGTCACTCATGTTCCTCGCCAGTCCCTCCTGCACTGGACCAGACAGATCCGCGAGCACAGACGTGTGCTCAGTCCAGACAGCAGTGTCACAATGGGGCTCTTTTAAGGTTTTCAACTGTTACTCTCAAGAGATCTACTTGCTTTCTAAACTTCAGTTTTTCCCAAGCAAACACTTATTTTGAGCCATGCACACAGGGAAAAGAGTGCAATGCCAGGAGAGGCCACCCTGCTGATTCCATGTGGCCTCTTCTGGACGCGCCATCTCATTCACGTACCTTCTATCCTTGCTGTTCATATACTCTTGGAACCAGGTTTTAAATTCTCCCAGCTGGTGCTGGGCTCGGTTAACCACCTGGGAAGCGGCAAGCAGGTCTCCACAGCGCATGCAGTAATAAATTAATGCCCACACAGGATGGCCTTCCACCTCTCCATCCTAAAAGGGGAAAGAGGCTCAAATAAACAAAGAGCTAGCTGATGGCTATCTGATGTGCCGATCCTCAGCCAAACCCTCTCCTTATATGTTCACAGCCCCATTACAAAGGGACAATTAGCAGCCTCCTCCTTCCTGTTTTACAAATGAGGAAACTGAGGCATAGGGAGGTTAAGTAATTTGTCCAAGGTAAGCTGGTAAGTGGCAGTCCAACTTCAGAGCTTTTCCTCGAAAGCATGTGCCCCATCTGACTCAAAGCCAGCTTGAGGTTTCTCCACAGAATCCCATTAGCCTGCAGTAATCGGGTGACATGTTCTCCTGTGATAAACTACAGACACGCCCTCCTGTAACCCCCACGAAGCAAGGGCTAAAGATGTTCACTGACCAATAAGAGACTATCGAGTTTATAAAATGTTAAGTACTAATGATTAGGGACACGGATACTGGCATTTTCATTCATGTTTGTCATTCACACCCACACTGAGTATCTTTGTTTCAGACGCTAGACCAGGCACTGGGGATCTGTTCCCACTCTCCAGCACTAGCTTATCTATTCCAAATCTGGCTTTGTCATCTATCTGCACAGCTAGCCTGTGGTCAATCTTCTCCTCCTGCTTTTGCCCAACTCCTCCAGAAGTGGACATCAGATATCCTTTCTCAGCCCCTTCCCCTGGTAGGACTCTTTCTAAAACTCAGATCTGATCATGTCACTTGCCCACTTGAACCCCTTTGAGCTGTTTACCTCCAAAGTGCTTAACCTGGCACTCAAGGCCTTTACCAGCTGGCCCCAAGCTTGCCAAGCCCTATACGACACACCTCATATGTCAGATACTCTTTCCTGCTTCCATGCATTTGCTCATGCTATTCCCTCCTCTGGGAGTACCCTTTTCCAAGCCCTCAGGCTGGTGAGCCCTTATTCTTCAAGCGCAAGCGTGAGCCTCCCCTCCTTTATGAAGCCAGCCTCCTGTGTATCCCACCACCCTCGGTACAAAGCTCCAGTGTACGGCTTTCAAAACACATCCAAGGACCCAACAACATCATCCTCCCGCACCCTCCCCACCCTGAGCTGAGCACCCACCATCAGGTGCTGGGCTCCCACACTACTAGCCTCCAAGGTCTCCCAGCTTCTCTCCTCGCCCTCCTCTGGTCTCTTCTCCATACAAGTGTCCACACATAACCTCATCTTAACTGAAAACACCTATCCGAGAGAGACGGCTCTGGAAGCGTAACTGATCAAATGGAGAAAGTTATCAATACCTGAAGTCCAGGCAGGGGGGCTGGAAGTTTAATGTTCAGGAAACTTCGAACCAACTGGTAAGTCCCAGGCACCCCACCCAGCTGGGCCTGATGCAAATTTCCAAAGACAGTCACAAGGGTGTAATTCTTATAACTGGAAAAATTTAAAAGGAAAAAATGAGAAAGGTTGAATACACTCATTACACGTATCTACATCCATATCCGTGACATCAGACTGTGAACTCTGCAGGACAGGGCCTGGACTTCCAACCTAACACAGAAGAGGAAACAGTGCACGCTTAATGAGGCAAACTGCATTATTTATGCAGTGGGCAGTGGGAGTAAAGATTTCTCATCACTGTGGATGCTTAAAAGAATCCCTGGAGGAAGACAATTGTGGACTTCAAATGCATTAAGGGCTAATGTGCAGAATAATAATTGCTCCAGCTCACAGCCTAATGCTCTAGTGGCTTCTTTTTAAACTTTTTATTTTGAAAAGTTTCAACCTACAAAAAATTAAAAGAACAGTCCAATGAATGCTCAAAAAACCTACCTAGATTCACCAATTGTTAACATTTGTGTGCATGTTTTTTCTATTTATATAGACACACACACATACATACATACATAAACATACATACTTTTTTTTGAACCATTTAAAAATGTTACAGAAATCAGGGGCTGCCTCCTCTATAAATACTTCACCACCTATCTCCTAAGAACTAGGACATTCTCCTCTCTCACCTCAATACCATTACGACACCAAGAAATTTAACATTAATATACTATTATCTAAAATATAACCTATACTCAAATTTCTCTCTTTTTTAATTGAAGTATAATTGACATACATTATATTGGTTTCAGGTATACAACGTAATGATTTGCTACAGTTAAGTCTAGTTAACATCCGTTACCATACATAGCTACAGAATTTTTTTCTTATGATAACTTTAAGATCTACTCTGTTAGCGACTTTCAAACATGCAATACAGTATTATTAACTATAGTCACCATGCTGTATATTACATCCTCATAACTTATTAATTTTATAACTGGAAGTTTGTATCTTTTAACTCCTTTCACCTATCTGACCCACCTGCCATCACCCACCTCTGGTAACCACCAATCTGTTCTCTGTACCTATGAGCTTGGGTTTTGTTTTTGTTTTGTTTTGTTTTGTTTAGATTCCACAGATAAGTGAGATAATACAGTATTTATCTTTCTCTGACTTATTTCACTTAGCATAACACCCTCAAGGACCATCCATGTTGTCAAGAATGGCAAGATTTCATTCTTTTTTATGGCTGAATAATATTCCATTGTGTATATACACCACATCTTTATCCATTCATCCATCGATGGACACTTATGTTGTTTCCATGTGTTGGCTACTGTAAATAATGCTGCAATGAACATGGGAGTGCACATATTTTTTTGAATTAATGTTTTCATTTTCTTTGGATAAATATCCATAAGTGGAATGGCTGGATTATTTGATCAAACTTCTCAATAATGTCCTTTATAGTTTTGTTTTTTTTTTTAAGTCTAGGATCCAATAAAAGAAATGCATGGCATTTAGTTGTCATGCCACTTCTATTTCCCTTAATCTAGGGTAATTTTACCATCTTTTTTCATGACATTGAGCTTTTAAAAAGAATCCAGGCCAGCTGTCTGACAGAATGTCCCACAAGCTGAACAGTTTCCTCATGATTTGATTCAGGTTCAAATTTGCCAAGAATCCCACACAGCTAATGCTGGCACTGCCCAGTGAGTCCCATAATGAGGCAGGTAGTATCAGTTTGTCCATTCTTGGTAACACTCAGTTTGATCACCTGGTTAAAAGGTGTTGTCCACCAGATTTCGCCACGGTAAAAAGTACCTTTCGTGTTTACAATTAGTAAGTCCTCTGTGGGGTAATGCTTGGAGGTCATGTCACTGTTATGTTTACCAAGAGTCTTGTACCCAGTGGTTTCGGTTTCCACTGATGGTCCCTGCTGAACCAATCACCACACTGGTGGCCACAAATGATGATTCTCTATCATTCCCTCTTCATTTAGTTGCTAGCATGCTTCTTAAAATTCTCTACAGTGTTTTCAAAGTGCTGCCATACTAAGATTAAATAGTCCAAATTAGGGGATCCAAATATGGGGTTAATATAAAAAGGACTTTCTAAATATGTTTCTTGTCCAAAACAAAACAGACTGCCCCAAAAAGTCAGGTGCTCCATATGCACAAAGATGTTCAACACCACATTAAGTATAATGACAGAGCGAGAGTGAAAGAGAAAGAAACATCTAAATGTCAATTACAGAAAACAGACTCAATGGAATTTGATGCAGTTACAAAAAAATGATATTGACAAAGAATTTAAGAAGCAAAACCATATATCATACAAATTTGGATTATACCTGGTAAAAAATAAAATGAAACAAAATATTCATGTATCAAAAAAGGAGGGGGGAGAAATAGAACAAGGTACCAGAAGCCTCCCCCCTTTTTCAGGTCTTCTTTTTAGATTTTTCCAAAATTTCTATAAGTATCCATCATTTTTATAATGAAAAACAAACAAAACTTAATTTAACAAATGTAATGAGTTTCCCATCACCGGAAGCATTTCATAGCAGGGGCTGGAAAAGATTTTAGAGGAAAGAGCCCTGCAGCCGCCATGAGAAACATGCCCACTGTGGTCTCTTCCAACGTGAATGCGGACACCCTGCAAGCTGGCAGGGGCTTAAGCTGAAGACGCAGCTTAAAGTCCTTGAGGGCTAAGAAATTCATACCCTGCTTCAAATCTTGGAATGTGGCAGGGAACAGAGAGACCAACCTTGTATTTTCTCAACATTTTCAGCCTTAGACTCAAAAAATCATTGTGAACAGAATTTACTTTGCCGCCTGGTAGATTACATCACTGGAAATATTACACGTAAACTGTCAGTGGATTAGTAACAGCATAATTACTTTAAAAGTGAGTATAATTATTCTAAAATACTCCCTTTATCAAAAGGTGACAATGAATCCCTGGAAAGGATGCCATCAGGGAATGATGCTACTAGACTGAAAAAGAAAATACAGCTACAATCACTGAGGACAGGAAACTCCCAATAGCTCCCACGGCTGCTAAACGAATTAATGTGACAAGATCACTCTAAAAAACTAATGAAAAGAATCATTAAAAAAATGGGATGGGATTACCAGATACAAAACCAAGCAACGCAGCCTGGTACCATTGGTGAAGTCAAGCACCAAGGTTAAGAATTAGGTTTATTAAGGAAAAAGCAGTCATGAGCAGTCACATACTTAGACCCATTAAAAAAAAAATCCTAAAGGTTTTTATACACTGTAGGAAATTTTGACTCATATTTTGCTGACTTGTAGCAAATATATATTACTACATGCATTAGGTTCTTTATGGCTGAAGATCAATATACTCAAAACTTATGTTACAAAAGTGTAGCCAAAGCCCAGTGAAATATTTTAGACTCTTTTGTGCCTATGCCACAACAAGTAAAAAACCATTTGGAGTTCCAGATTTTTCTTAACAAGAGAATGGAGGATAGTGAGTTTAATATGTCTGATGGTATCTCATGTAGCTATTGTATAACTTATAAAATATTTGGTATAAAAACCTATTCTCTACTTTACCAAGTCTGAATTACCTCAGTTACACACAAGGAAATGCTATGACTTCCTAATGAAGTATTATTTTGTTGATAAAGGGCGACCACATTGCAAGGCCCCTGGCAGCTACACAGGCTCAGTGGCAAAGAGCTGCAATTTAGCCAGTGTATTCAACGTGGCTGTCTCTTCTCAAGCCAGCAGAGGCCAAGCACCCTGTCTCTGAAATAAAGCGGGTCTGTTGCACACTCATGGCAACCCCTGCCGGCCAATTCAGAGGCAGAAAGAGTGTCCACAGTGAGGGATGAATGGCATGGGCCCTACCAATGAAGCGGACAATGGTAGAGCACAAGGGCACAGCCACAAACCCTTCAGCAACCAACTCCAATTAGTGAGGAGGTGGCAAAGAAACTCAGGCACAAATTACAGGCATTAGCAGTTGGGAAGGATCCGGACTCACAGGGATTAACTGAGTAGAGCCAGAAGGAAAATAAAGGATCAAGGTTTATTTATCAAAATAAAGTTCCTAAGGTCTGTAGGTGGTACTATTGCTGGGTGTGAAAATTAAAATGCTGAGAGAAAACAAAAGAGCCTAAGAAGTAACAGCTGAACCACACTGAAGAACAGGATCCTGACCCAAGGCACCATGGCCTAATAATCAGAATATCTCTGTACTGAGGGACAGAGAGCAGAAAAACAGAAAGAGCAAATGTCTAACAGTGCTCCCACTTACCATGATTTTATATCGTTGCAGAAATAGTCCTGATAGAGAAGTGTCTCTGAAAACAAGATGACACCTCTCAGATTTGCTCAACCTTGTTTAAATTATACCAGCTACAGAGCACTTAGCCTGAGAACTACTTAAAACACGAGAAACGGGTTCTGACTTTAGGGGATTTTAGACCTAGTCCATGGTGCTACAGTGCCTTACCTCTGCTCCAGGTACCCCAGGGCCTGCCTGACAAACTCCACGCGCACTTCCACTCTGCTGCGGCTCTTCAGGGCGTCACTGGCCGGCGCCAGTAAGACATCTGTCATTTGTTTAACCATGGTCCACAGGTCAGAGATGTTCTGCACACAAATGAGACTGCACGTGACAATGCTGCAGGGCTGGAGAAACTGTTTGGCTCTTCCTGGCACTCTGAGCTCAATGGCACGCAGGACATGGAGGCGGAAGAGGTTATGACTTCTGTCTGAGCCCCTCAGGCTTGCGCCCAGCACAGAAGACGCACCTCTGCCCTGCCAGCTGCCAGGCTCACATCTTCCAATGAGCAGACCCTGTCCCGACCTGGTTTTCAGATCAATTACTATTCCAGGCCCACCATAATCACTTACATAATTAAGACCATATAAAAGTAATAAGAACACTGAATCTCAGAGGGCTACCCTCTAAGAGAGTGAATACATTTATAACTGTCCAAAGCTCTAGCAGCTTAAACTCAAGTAGCTGCACTTTAGTCCTTACAAAATCATTTGAATTTTTAAAGGCTTAAAATAAGAGTTTAACCTAAATAATACAGATTTTTGTCCTCCCAGAAACTCTCCAGGGGCCACTGCTCTCACTCCATTTTGTGAGCAGCACAGCCTACCATTTTCCATCCTACTCACTCCTTTCAAAAGGCGCCTCCCAGGAGAGGACAGGAAAGGAACGGGTGTTCTCTCCTTCGTGTTACACCACACAGCTGGGACTCCCTCGCCCCAGATCCTCTTGGATGTAAATCTGTCCTTAAAAATGTGTTCCCTGAATGCTCTGCAATATTCTAGTTAAGCATCCCTGGAAGACAGCATTGAGTGAAGAAAAGCAGGCTTACGATATTTCCAAAGGAAAACAGAAAATCCAGTTTTCACTGTCTCTGTCAAAAATTCAAACTGTAGAAAATCCACCCAAATGTGAATCCTTCCAGGTGGTGAGATGTAGGTGAATTCTTACTTTCTTCTTTAGGTCTGTTTATACTGCCTTATATTTTACTATTTATAAAAAATAAAGCTGAAACTATTTTTGAGAACAAAAAAATTCGTGTATGAGTATTTGCTTCCATTATACCCTCCCCTCCTTTTCCCTTTCCTCCTGGCCATCTACCAATCCATCCATCCACTTTTTTGTTTTTTATTTTTTTCCCCCTAGGGGGAGAAAACTTGCCATGGGTAAGAATTGAGGGATGGGAATAAAGATGGAGAGTGAGAGAGGAACGGAACCAGCGGCATATGAAGAATGCTTGTAAAGACCAGACCTGAGTCAAGGGACTCAGGGCTCCTCTGGGGCTCACCTACCAGTGTGAAAACTGTACCTCTACAACTCAGCTCTCATTAGAGAGCCCCTTAGTCTAAGGCGGAAACGGTGAGGGAGGAGTTGGAGCCTAACAGGACTTCAAAGCAAATATAGCTCAAGGAGAACTCCTGACTATTAATTGATCCTGGCTGGGATTTTTGAAGATGCATTAAAAATACATATCTATAGCACCATCATCAAAACACCACTTCAAAATTATTTAAAATAAAACTCTAAAGAACAGTTAACACTTTATTCCACAGAAGGAAGTGGAGTATTCGCTTCCACACGTTTCTGTCAAGCCAGCAGCTGGTGTGCACCTGGGCTAGCTTCAGGCCTACCTTATCATCCAGCTCTGCGATGGAGGCACAGAGGTCCACGAGGGTAGGCTGCAGGTGCCCGTTCACAATTTTCTCATTATAGATATAAATCTGAAATGAAGAAAAACAAAGTAAATGGCGTAATTTCTATATTCACCTCTTTTTAAAACCTCTTGAAGCAGTTCTGAAGCCAGCTTCTGCCCAACAGTCAGCAGAAGCTTCAGCCAAACCTTCCTTCCTGAGACCGGCTGAGCTATCCACACTGCCTGGAAAGCAAGGCCTCTGGCCAGTCCCCCAGCTCTGTGTTTGAGCTCTGGCAGCAGTCAACACACACCAAAGCTAACTGCTAGCCCAGCCTTCTGAACACCTGAAGATGGAGCAGGGTGGTCCTGGGGGAGGAGCACCACGGGCAGTTCTATGCCTTTCTGCCCAGCAGACCCTGAGACCCAGGAAGCAAGAACCAAAGGGAAAGACGGGACAAGGGGAGGACTCCTGCTGCTGATTCCTAAGGACCTGCGGCCAAGTTTGGTCATCTGTCTGGCAAAAGGACTCAATGGCACAGGCCCAGGGCCGGCGGGCTACGTGGAAGTGTCAAGTCACAGCCCTCCAAAGATGTCAGAACAGTCGTTGCTGCACGTTTGGTATCTGTTTCTCCTGAAAGGAATCCCTGCTCCTTTGGTTAAATTTTCTAAGGAAAAGGAACTATGCAATGTTTAAAGTATGGGAAAACCACTATTACTTCCAACTTTATTTTAAAAAGAACTAAAATAATGATGGTAAAAGCTAGTAAGTTCTACTCTTTGTATGTGGAGTCCTTGCTCTACCAAGGACGGAACAAGGTAATGACGTTAGACATTCAGGACCCCACCGAGCCTTACTCTCTTCTACTTTTAATGGGGGATGGTATCAGGTAGCCTCCAGGGGTATTATAAAGATTAAATAAAATGGTTTTTAAACTATAAGGTGGTGTTTATTCACTCAATGAGCATTTATTAGGGGCCCTCTCTTTGCAAGGTACTGTGTTCAACAGGGGATATAAAAATATACTCTCCACTGGAGGAGACAGTCATGTAAACAGACACATGACATTATGGTGTCCTAAGTTCTAGAAAATGTTAATTTTATGAAGCCTTTGTCTTTACAGATACAGAACATACACAGTTTCTTTCCTCAGAAGTGTCTGAATTTCATTTGGGCTGAACTCAGGTGGTGGCCGTGGCAATGGAAGCAGTCAGCCATATAATGAGGGTGCAATTTAAAGGATGCAGATGTAGCGGGGGAGAAAGATAACTAAAAATTGAAGCAGAAGAAAACATATGAAGGCCCAGTAGTAAAACGTGACGGAGTTGGAAAGAGGAAGACTTGTGTGCGGGAAGCTGATGAGGCCGGCCTGGGCTGCCTAGAGTCTGAAGTTGAACAGTACACTGAATGAGAGAGACTTAAAAAAGCATTCAGAAAATTTTCTCAAGAAAGGGTGCAAGAGAGATTTCTGTACCATCAGGTTACCAGGGAATTCAGTTACCACAGAACTCCATTTGCTAAGTGACTGGCAGCTCAAGGTAGAGACTTCTATTACAGAGCACAGGGTCTCAGAGTTTTGCCCTGCCCCTTGCTCGCCTCCAGAGTTGCCATGTGTTTCTTCCTCCAATCACCTACTCCAGGTGGGAGGGAGGGAAGTGGGTAATGCTGAGGGCCACAGTGGCACCAATGTGTTCTCTCCTCAAAAAATCAGGGGAGGGGCCGGCCTGGTGGTGCAGTGGTTAAGTGCGTACGTGCCGCTTTGGCGGCCTGGGGTTCGCCGGTTCAGATGCCAGGTGCGGACATGACACTGCTTGACATGCCATGCTGTGGTAGCCATCCCACTAATAAAGTAGAGGAAGATGGGCACAGATGTTAGCTCAGGGCCAGTCTTCCTCAGCAAAAAGAGGAGGATTGGCAGCAGTTAGCTCAGGGCTAATCTTCCTCAAAAAAAATCAGGGGAGTTGGTCACAACTAAGCAGGCGTTCCTTGGCCACTGCTGGTGCAGGACAATCTAAAGGGGATGGAAGCACACCACCCTCAATTCAAGAAACAAGATTGCTTTCCTTCTTAGTACTTTGTGTGGGAAAGTGGCAAATTAGAGTGAAACACACAGGCAACCAGCACTGCTTTATTCAAAAAGTCAATTCCAGATATGTACTGTCCTTGGGGCAGTTTGAGTCCAAAGCAGTTCCTGCGCTTACCACAAAGCACCTCACCCCACACCCGTACTACTGCACGGCCCTGACACATACCACCAGAAGCACAGTCGCCAAGTCTCACGAGCTCCTCCAGGAAAGCAATATTCTATTAAGTAGTGTTGAGCACACTAGGCTTACCAAGGCAGAAAAGCATTTGGAAAACCTCTCTCAGCAACAAGGGCTGAAGAAGGACTTCTGATAATACCATCAGCCTACCAGGTAACTCAGTTAATATACAACTCCCTTTGCCATGCAGTGCGGTTACTCAGGCTTTACTGTACATGGGCTACAGCCAAATGCAAAATGAGATGCCTTGGTCAGTGTAGAGGGCAGATCTCAATTTCCCTAAATCCAATCTGAGTTATTCTATTACCCAATTTGACGGCATTCTAGTGACCAGACGGTAAAATATTAACCAGTCCTCTGAATGGAAACCCAACGTGCTTCAGGGTTTGACTTTCACTTGAAGTCTTGTTCCCTTTTACTCCCCAGAGGGCTCACACAGGATTTTCCTGGATTCCATCTTCCTTGAGGTGCGCTCACCTGCCGGGCGTAGGCCATCTCAATGCTATCCAGAGAGCTTCGACCAGGGGTGCCCACATCACTGATGTAACTTGGCTGTAGATAAATACACATTCAGAATTGGTTACAAACAGCATTCAGTCATGTAAAGGAAAAAAAATGCTTGTCTTTAATGAAGCTGTGAGGAGTCTATTTCCTAGTCAGATTTCCCCAAAATCATGATTTTAGGAGTTTCAACAGAACGTAACTCTCGTACCATGAACACATGAGAAGGGAGCAGGCATGGGGCTCAACTAACTTAAAAATCACGGGAGGTAGATAAGCTATAAGGACACCTCAACGACCATTTCTGGAAACACATCTTCCCAGCGCTCAGTTCAACCCCAGCCTCTCCCCGCTTCGTCTCCCCTCTCCATGTCTTCACACCAATGAGGCTGCCGTTGTGATGTGTGAGCCTCCTGTTTCCACCAATCACAGCAGACAGCTTAGAGAACGGAATTTACAGGGTCATGATACTGGGACATTCAGACATTTCCAATCTAGGGGCCACACTAAGACAACAGCTGCTCATTAATTTTCTGCATCTGAAGATGTGAAACAAGTCTAAGTTGGGTGGTCATTCATTCAGTAAACATTTGCTAAGTGCCTGCCATGTGCACAGCTATGTGCTCCTCTATCCCCACCGGATGACAATAAGCCAGCCCACAGAGCCTGTCCCCAAAGAGCTTACCTTCTGATGGGGAGAGTCAGGCACAAACATACGAAAAAGGTTATTAGTATTTTTTTTAGAAAGACTAATCTTTAGCTAAGCTTATTCCCTACTGTCAACAAATAAAAATCGAGTATATTCCACTAGGTATATTAGGCATATCTCCAAATTTCCAATACATTACTTTGTACTGTAGCAGAGATCAAGTTAAGTTTCTCTCATTAAAAAAAAAGAAAAAATCAATGATCTATTCTCTAAAATCTAAAACAAAGCAGTTTTAAAGTAGGCTTCTTGGAAACCAATGAAAGAAAGCAGCAAAACTGCCTAGCCCCACCAAAGCTGGTAAAGGAATGCTGGTGTGAGCACACCCTGGGAGCAAGCAGAAGAGGAGAGAGGAGCAGAGGCAGAAAAGGGAGTTTTAAACCCTCAAGTACTGGAGAATGAACACTGGACTGTCAGGACACCTGGGTTCCAGGAGGGCCACGTCACTCGCTGGCTTTGGCTGGGGCAAAGGACATTCCCTTGAAGCCTCAGGTTTGCATCAGTCAAGTGAAAGAGCTGTCCTAGACAATCTCAAGAGGTCCTCCTGAGCTCTGATTTTCCACAGTCATTGCTATTAACAGAGCTCTAAACAGTTTACTGACCTTGGTAGATGCTGCTGGCTGGCTGACCCAATGACCATTCTGAATTCCTACCTCCCACCTCTACACCCTGCCACCTTTCCCTCTTCACAGAGTTAAATATACCCAGTGGTGTGCGGGTAAACATTTAACAACTGGTTTGGGGAACAGGGCCTGATGTGTAGCATTTGCTGGTTTCTGTGGTATAAATATTCTCACCACGGTCTCAAGCTATCCGAGGTGCTATCAACTAGACTGCAAATTTTCTGAAAATTTAACCATAGGCCCTCATGAGCTGATTCTACCCTCTACTGCATATACACCTTTTCCCAGTCTCTGCTGCAGCTAGGAGTGGCCATGTACCCTAAGCTCAAGCTAATGAGAGGAAAGCACAAGTCTGGTAGTGTGTGTTGGGGACAGCTTCTGCTTTTCCTGATAAAGGGAGAATAAAAAGCCTGGCATGGCCTTTCAGCCTTCTCCCCTGAATGCAAATATGATGTCCAGAGCTGCAGCAGCCATCTTGTGAAGCTAAAGTAAGTGGATGTGCTACGGATGGCGGTATACAAAGACAAGGAGGTGCTGGGTCTCTGGTGGCACTGCCTAACAACTGAATTAATGCCAACACTCCTCAAACCTGCAGACTTCTTGTTAGGTGGGAAAAATAAATCCCTATTCAAGTCACTTAAACTCAAATTTTCTTTACTTACACCTGAAACACAGAATTACTGAAAACCACTATATTACAGTAAGAACAACAGTGACACTTATTGAGCACTTACTATGTGTCAAGCACTATCTTAATGTCCAGGTATTAACTCCACCATGCTATGAGATAGGTACTTTTATCCCATCAATTTTACAGATAAAGATACCAAAGCACACAGAAAGCAACTTGCCCGAGGTCACTCCAACAGGAAGCAGTGCAGGCACAGTGTGAATCTACAGTCAGGCACCACACTGCCTGCCGGGGCAGCCAGGGCAACTGTCCAAGGACGGCCAACAGAGAACGAGGGAGGGGAGTGCTTAGCAGTCCTGGCTCTACGACTCACTGGCCATGTGATCTTGACTGAGGATACCGCTTTGGAGCCCCAGTTTCTTCAGCCATAAAACAGGGGCAGTAATGCTACCCACCTCATAGGTCTGTGATGAAGATTAAATGGGGAGGAAAATAGTACTTATCTCACAGCACTGTTGTGAGCAATAAGCAGAAAGAGCTCAGCACAATGCCTAACACTTGGCCAATAAATGCTAGCTATTGTTATCACTTTTTAAACAAAAAATAAACCACCATAACGAACATAGGAATAAATCTTACATTGAACAACAATGGATAGATATGGACACTACAGAAACATAATGTAAAATATTTTACTTTGTGCTGGCTGGAAATTCTCATCTCATTTTTCTATGATAAACACATATTCCTCGTATGAACAGACACCATCACCAGCTCATTTTCCACTTCTGGATTAACTCTGTTTGGTCCCAGGAACACAGACTTGAGGACTATTCTACAAGGCAGCCACCCTTCTGGAACAGAACTAGCCATCTGAAGCTCATGAGCCTCACGTCTTTAAAAGGACAGAGCACCAAGCCTGTTAATTCCAGTAACCTAACTGGGGGTCATGAATAAACGAGGGGATGAAGAGGGGAACAGCATTAAAACATTTCTGCAAGGACAAAGTTGTTTCAGCTCAATATACATAAACAGCCTTGAGAAATATTTTCCAATACTAAAGACCTAATTTTTAAAATTATCCATTTAAAAAGTAGTTGGTTTTCAGCCTTCAAATTTCCATTTAAATTAATTTTGCCTAATGCTCTTGTTTTCAAAAGTACCTTTCCTTCATTTGCCCTTGGCCAAGCCTCTATTTCACCACACATAAAGTCAATTATCCATCAACAGGATGTGTACACGCACATTCCTGAGCAGAGAAACTGCAAACGTTCATTGGAATTTCCAAGCCGGGGCCTGCTTGAGGGCTGGGAAAGTAGATGCCAGCATGATGTGTGCAAATAACATTCCAGACTTCTCGGACCTCTGGGTTTCTCTGCACTGGGGCCTGACTGAACCATAGCAGGCATGACAGGAGCAGGGAATCAGAGACCAGAAAGGCAGAGAAGATGGGAGGGCAGGGCCAAAGAGGAAAACAAGGGGCTCACCGAGGGGTCTGGAGATATGTGGAGAAAGAGGCGCCTCTGGGAGCAGAGACACGAGAAGGGTCTTCTCATAGTAGATGGTGTTCCCAAAACAGCCATTCTAAGAGAGCATTCCAGAACAGGTAGGATATGGTTGGAGTGTGGCAGGAGGAAATTGCAAACTTTTATTAAATAACTACTTTGGTGCAAAGCATATGAGAGTTGAATAAAACTCTTTTCGCAAGGAGGGCACATTCTAGTTAGGGAAAAAAGAATGTAACTAGCACTCCTAGCAAAACAAGTCCAGAGTAAAAGGGAAATATGACGATATCATGGAAGGAAGAGAGTTTTTAAATTCTGAGCGTTTTGGCTTTATGTAAGCAAAAAGGAACCAAAGTGATTAATTTACAAGAGTTGCCTATAAAATCTGTACACAGAAGCTCAGTACTACTAGAAAAAAACACCAGCTGGGGAGCAGAAGACCTAGGTTCTCAATGCAACCCAACTAATGACTGTGTGACCTTGGGTAATGACATCTAATTTCTCTGGAGCCTCATTCTTCATGGCTAAAATGAGAAGAATACTTAGGCCATTTATACGACGAAACCTATTACAGCCACTAAAACATGACAGACACCTACATGCGCTAATCTAGAAAAAGCTCCAAAATAAGTTTTAAAAAAATCAAAACATAATGCTAAGTTGTAGACTCCAACATATAAAATGGTGCCACTTATGGAATAAATTGATAACAAACTGATCAGATGGACATATCCATGTAAATGTGCACATAAGTACCTGAGGGGACTGGAAGAACGTGCAGCATTGCACAGGCTGTTTGGGTGGCGGTGGAGGAGAGGGCAGAGTTCTCACATGTGGGTCTCTATGCCTCTCCTAGAACACTGTGCAAGAAGAAGGTGTTCACGTATGATAATCATGATGAGATAAGGAAGGGCCTGTTGAGTTGGGTTTTTAAAACTTCTTTTTGAAAAGAGCAGAGCACTTTCTATACTTGAAATTCTACTCAAACTTCAATATGTGAAACAAACCCACCCACTTCAAAACTACCAGGGAGCCATAAAATACAGTTTGGAATCATGTAGTCTGGAGTTTTTAAATTCAAACTCTATTGGTCTTTATTTTACTGTATTCCAATGAATCTAATACACCATTGTAAGAGAAAATGTTACTTATGTAGGAAGGAAAAATGCTGTCAATTAAACCATGACACATCACTGAATCGTGATTTCAGAGATGCTAAAATGTGGAAAAGATGTGTAACTGGGAATTGATGAAATATGGTATTAAGTCAGCTATCAAAATTAAAGACTATGTTCAACACACACTGTTCACACATCACAGCGTGGAATGTTACCACCATTATCTGTAATTATTAAGCTACAACTTAGCCTGTTGCTATCGAGCCTGTTGCTTGCCAGGCTAAGTCATTCTCTAGACAATACATTAAAGGAGCATCCAGTGACTGTGTCTAATACCAACACAGCCACTAGACTCCACTGAGGTTAGATAAATTCACCTTTAAATACTGTTTTAAAAGTGGGCTAAGATATGGCAACGACTCCCAACACTGCTCAAACCCCACGTGCTGCGATGGAGGCAGCGGGGCTCTGGGGGTGCTCTTCCTCACTGTGGCCAGGCGCAGGGACCAGGGGTCTCTTTCTTGCTTCAAAGCACATCCTTTTCATTCAGGCTACAATTTGAAAAGTTATTAACAATCTTTCAATTCCTACCTTTCTTTAAAAATTATACCTCCTTCTTCAATGACATCCTAAGGAAATTAATTCCCAAACTGAATTTATATGACTGAAGCCTCATTTCCCGTATTAAAACTTGCCAGGAACAGATATTACCAATGTGTCATTGTTCGTCTGTTATTGGAAGGCTTAGAGGAAAAATGTTTCTGGAATCACCACATCCTATTCATTTTTGCTTATATATATGTAAAAAAAGCCTCAAGCCTCTCTTTATATTAAATTATCCAAATTTGGACATTTTCCTTCAAATGTAAGGTCAATTCAAAATGATCGAAAGCCTTCTTCCTAATAATGATTTTAACAACCTTGTTCCTGACAATAAAGTGCCCAGAGAAGAAGGATATAGACAGCAAGTCAGAGTTCTTTATTTCTTCTATTTATACCCAAAGATTTTCTTTTCATTCCTACTGATACTTTCTAAATCAAAGGAAACACTTAAAAAGGGACAGATCCATATTAAAACGATTAAGATAGACTTAGTAATGTGTAGCTTACCAAATGCTAACAGCCACCACAAGCACCGCTGGGAGGCACAGAGCGTGCACTGCACACCGGCCCTGGCTGGGCGCCTCACCCACCGTCTATACCCCTGACGGCAGCTCTTCAAGAGCGGCCTTTATAAGAGAGGAACCCAGGCCTGCTGAATTCCAACACCTGTCTCTGGCCTTCATGCTCTGTGGTTTCCTATAAAGAGAGCAGAGAAAGCACCTGCCCAACTGGAGGTAATACCACACTTTTCCGTCATTTTGAAGAAAATTATAGGAAAAAGCCTGTAAAAACACGATTCCACATATCCACCAGAATGGTTAAATTAAAAATGACAAAAAACACCAAGGGTGGCAAGGATATGGAACAAATGGAATTCTCACATACTGCTGGTGGGAGGGTATATTGCTCCAGCCATTTTGGAAAACCATTTGGCAGTATCTGCTAAAGTTGAACATGTGCATGGTCTCTGACCCAGCAATTCCCCTTTTAGGTGCACCCGACAGAGATGCAAACATATGTTTACCAAAAGACACAGACAAGAATGTTCACAGCAGCACTATTTACAAAAGCCAAGAACTGGAAACCATCCAAATGTCCATCAACACCAGAATGGATAAACAGACTGCAGTCAGACTGCTCAGCCATGAGAATGAACGGTCTACAATGACATGCAACAACATACAGGACGTTAAGGAAAAGAAGCCAGAAGCAAGAGTACATGCTGTATGACTCCACTTACATAAAGCTCAAAAACAGGCAAAATTAATCTATGAGGCAGAAGTCAGGACAGTGGTTCCCTTGGTGGTGGCGGGGGTGAAGTAACTGGAAAGGCACACAGGGGGTTACAGCGGTGCTGGTAATGTTTTGTTTCTTCATCTGGGTGTATTCCATTTGTGATAATTCATTGGGTTGTATACTTATGATGTGTGTACTTTTCTGTACATATGTTCTATTTCAGGAAAAAAGTTCAAAAAAACAGCAACAAACAACAAAACCTACAAGGTTCCAGAAAATGGCAATTCCCTGGATGACCTAAAGAGAGAACCATTTGCATCACTTGCCAGCTTTTATAGCAAAGCTACCCACTCTGCTAGGTGTCACACCAGAGAACAGCAAAAGTATCAGTAACTCCCTTCCAAGGGGACTTGAGGTCAAGGAAGAAGAGTCTACTAAATAGACTAGTCTATTTTTAAGAGAAGAGCAATCAAGAAAGAACATCTCATTAGCAGCTTATAATTACTTCCAAATCCCAATACAGACCACAACCCAACCCATTAACATCATTTTAAAAAATGAAGTTTATAAAACCATGAGCTGTTCTACTTATCTGCCCAGACTCACGAGAAATCGAGAAAGAAACATTAGGCTGGTCAAGGGTTTTATACATTAGTTCTTCTTTCCCAAGGACTCTGATCTAAGTCTTTGAAGGCTTTGAGTCTAAGAAATGTGGAACAGGGTCCTTAATGAGTATTTTCCTAAGACAAATGACTTTAGCATCTATTTATTCAGGGACTAATTGAATAGAAAAACTAGTTTTTAAATCAGGAGCAAATTTGTAGATACGGGATATGTGAAGTTACTCTGCAGGCACGACAAACTGCCAAGCTACCCACCCTTGACCCAGACTTGAACAAAACGATGGTCTGGAAGCCAACATTCCTGGGTCTCACCAGCATATTGTGTGTCTCTCTGAGCCTCAGCTGTCCTATCTCTCGTGAGAAAAGAATGCTAGTTAGCCATAAAACAACTTCTGGGAAAAAGACTTATCATGAAGCATTGGCAATATTACTTGAAATGTCTAATATCATAATTTTTATAACATTACAATTTTTAATCTGCACTGCCAAATTACCTGAAACTACTTTTTCTGGAACAACAGTGGGATGGCCATTATGGGCCAGGTGCTTTCCATTATCACAAATCTTCCCCATAATCCCATTTCACCACTGAAGACACTGAAGGTCCGCAGGGTTAAATAATGTGGTCAAGGTCAGAACTAGTCAGTGGTGAAGCTAAGATCTGAGCCCCAGAGATGGTCTCTCCCCAACACAGAGTGGTAAATATGCGGCCACAGCTCCCCTGGCACAAGGGCAGACATCACTAATCAAGCAAGACACTCTTTCCTGCCGACCCCAGGATGCAGCCCCAAAATTTCTCTCAGGGAAGATCTCCAGGATACAGTAAGTGAAAAAAGCAAGATAAAGAACAGAGCAAACAGTAAGCTAACTTTTGTGTAAGAAGCGGGGGGATAAGAACATACAGTCTCATATCCTTGTATTTGTATAAAGAAACACTGTAAATATACGCAAGAAAGCAGTAATAGTGATTACCTCGGGGGGAGGCAGAGCGGGGAGGGAATGGGCTTTTGGGGACAGGGTATTTTAATTATTGAATCATATAAATATACTGCCTTCTTTTTTTTGGTGAGGAAGATTCGCCCTGAGCTAACATTCACACCAATCTTCCTCTACCTTGTATGTGGGATGCCTCCACAGCATGGCCTACGAGTGGAGTAGGTCCACGCCCGGGATCTGAACCTATGAACCCAGGCTGCCAAAGCAGAGCGCACCAAACTGTAAGCACTTGGCCACGGGGCTAGCCTCTACACTGCCTTTTTAAAAATTAGATTTTGGGGCTGGCCCGGTGGCGTAGTGTTAAGCTCGCGCACTCTGCTTTGGCAACATGAGGTTCACAGGTTCAGATCCCAGGTGCAGACCCAGCACCACTCGTCAAGCCATGCTGTGGAGCCGTCCCACATACAAAATAAAGGAAGACTGGCACAGATGTTAGCTCAGTGACAATCTTCCTCACAAAAAAAGAAAAAAAAAGATTTTAATGAGGAGAAAACTGTCAACTCAGCACTACCACCAATCAATGAACACTGGCAATTAAAAGAAACCCTATTTAACACATCCTCTGTAAAATCATAATCCCTAATACTTCAGTTAGCACAAAGTTAGCTAGAGCCAAATGATTTGTCTAACAAATAGTTCTCGAGCATCCACTATGTTCCAGGCACTCATCTAGGCACTGGCGATACAAGAGTAAACAAACAAAACTCCTTACCTTCATGGAGCTCACATCCCGCCGAGAGACACAAGCGACATAAAGACAGACAACATATACAGTGGTATGTGGGAGGAGGGCTAAGAAAAAAAATACAGCATGAAAAGGGGATACAAGGAGTGTTGACTGGGAAGAGGTTGGTTGGGATTTCAGCTGCGAAGGCCTTAGAAGGCCTCACCGACAGGGCACTGGGTGAATGTTTGAAGGGAGAGAGCCACGCAGTTATCTGGGGGAAGAGCATTCTAGGCAGAAGCAACAGGAAGCACAGAGGACCTGAGGCAGGAGAAGGCCTGCCAGCTCTGCTCAAGGAAGCTGTCAGGAGCTTGTCTGGCTGCAGCAGCAAGAGCACTGGGGAGAGGAGCATAAGGTGAGTTTGGAGAGGAGGCAACAAGACCAGAGCAGGTGAGGACTTAGAGGTCATGCTGAAGACTTTGGCTTTTACTGCAAGTGAGATGGGTGTCACTGGAGGACCCAAGCAGAGGAGTGAGATGACTGATCTACCCTGTGTTTTAATAGTGTCACTCTGGCTGCTCTGTTGAGAAGAGACTGTACAAGAGCAAAAGCAGGAAAACAAGTGTGGTCAAAAACCTCTAAGACGGTCTCCACACCCCCATCCCCTGGGACTGGAGCCCTGGAATAATCCTCTCCCCATGAGTGTAGGCTGGATTTAGTGGTTTACTTTGAACAGAGGGGATAGGAGGTGACTTTCGGGACTAAGTTATAGAAAGACTGTGGTTTCTGTCTCAAGAGTACTTTAGCTCTCCCTCAGATCCCTCACTCTTGCTCTGGGGGGAAAAGCTATCAGGCTGTGAGCAGCACAACAGAGACCCACAGGACAAGGAACTGATGTCCCTAGTCAAGAGCCAGAGAGGACCTGAGGCTTGCCAAGAGCCACATGAGTGAGTTTGGGAGTGATCTTCCCTGAGTCGATCCTTGAGATGAGGGTAGCCCCAGCTAAGACCTTGACTGCAGCCTCAAGAGACCCTGAGCCAGAAACACCCAGCTACACTAAATGCTTTTGTTTTACTACAGTTCGGAGTAATTTGTTACATAGCAATAAGATATCTAAAACAACCAGTTAGGAGGCAAGCTCAATAATCTGACCAAGAGATGATGGTGGTTTGGACTGGAGTGCTAACAGTGGAGGAGGTAAGAAGTGGTTAGACTCTGGGCGTATTTTGAGAGTAGGGTTAACTGAATTTGTCAACACGTGAGAGAGACTAGGTGGGAGAAGAAGATAAAAAGTAATCTGAGGTTTTTGATCCGAGCAAGTGAAAAACTGGACTTGCCATTTATAAAGATGAGAAACTCCGTGAGAAGGCTGGCGTGGGGGGCAGCTGCTATCATGACTCAATTCTGGACATGTTTAGCTTGAGATGGCTGCAAGACACCCAAGCAGAGCCAAGAAGGCCACTAGATAAGAGTTGGGTTTGGGGTTGTAATGTAAACTTGAGCATTCAGCACATAGATGGTATATAAAGTCACAAGCCCAGATGAGATCAACAGGGCAGTGACTGAGGGAGAGACAAGAACAGGTCAAGGATTGAGCCCTGGGACACTCAAACATCTAGAGGTTAAGGAGTTTGAGGAAAACTCAGCAAAGGAGGCTGAGCAGAAGCAGCCAGACACGGAGGAAATCCAGGCAAGCGTGGGCATCCAAGTGAAGAGTGTTCCAGGTGGGAGAGACTGATGAGCCGTGCCCAGACTGCCAGTGGGCAAGGAGATAAGCATTCTTTACCTCACATTTTTATTAATAGTGGTATATCTTTTGGACCCAACCTACCTCACTTTCTTGAGTAAAGTCAAGGGCATCTTCTCCTGATGCCAGCAGTGTGTGGAGAATTCGCTGTTTCACTTGCTCCCACTCGACCAGCATTGACTCTCGATGGTACTCCTCAGCCATGCCAAAGGTCTGTCAGAGAGGAGCAGAGAGAGATGACCCAGACAAAAGAACAAAGAACAGAGTTCCCTTTAAAGTTCAACAGAAATTCAAAGCCCCCAGATCTTCCATATTCCCAAAAATAGAGCAAAAACTATCTACTTTAAAAAATCTCCTTAAAGAATTTACTAACGACTGTTTGCTATATACTCCTTATTTCATCGAGTCTAACACATTTTTTAAAAAACTTAATTGTGGTAGAATACACATAATGTAAAATTTACCATCTTAACCATTAAGCGTACAGTGCAGTGGAAGTAAGTATATTCACGCTGTTGTGCAACCATCAGCACCACACATCTCCAGGACTCTTCTCATCCAGCAAATCTGAAATTCTATACCCATTCAACAGCAACTCTCCATTCCCTCCTTCCTCCAGCCCCTGGCACCCACCATCCTCTCTCTAGGATTGTGACTACTTCTAGGTACCTCACGTAAGTGGAATCACACAGTACTTGTCTTTTTGTGACTAGCTTATTTCATTTCATACAATGTTCTCAAGGTTCATCCACATTGTAGCATATGCAGAATTTCTTGACTTTTTAAGGCTGAATAATATTCCATTGTATGTATATACCATACTCTGTTTATCCATTCATCTATCCATGGACACTTGAGTTGTCACCACGTTTCAGTTATTATGAATAATGCTGCTGTGAACATGGGTATACAAACATCTTTTAAAGTTCTTTTTTTTTTTTTTAAAGATTTTATTTTTCCTTTTTCTCCCCAAAGCCCCCTGGTACAGAGTTGTATGTTTTAGTTGTGGGTCACTCTCTAGTTGTGGCATGTGGAACGCCACCTCACTATGGCCTGATGAGCAGTGCCATGTCCGCGCCCAGGTTTCAAACCGGCGAAACCCTGGGCCACTGAAGCAGAGCACACGAACTTAACCACTCGGACATGGGGTCAGGCCCCCGCTTTCGTTTTTTTAAAGATTTTATTTTTTGAAGTTCCTGGTTTTAATTTTGGGGGGGGGTATACACTTCTGGGTGTGTTGCGGGATCACATGGTAACTCTATGTTTTTGAGGGGCTGCCCCATTTTACATCCTCACCAACAACGCACAAAGCTTCCAATTTCTCTACATCCTTGCCAAAACTTTTCTGTTTTTCTTTTGATAGTAGCCATCCTAATGGGTATGAGGTGATATCCTGCGGTTTTGATTTGCATTTCCCTAATGATTAGTGATATTGAATATCTTTTCAGGCGCTTATTAAGACAAATATCTTTTTAAAATCTCTGAAATCAGGCTACATATTACAATTGATAGCATGTCATAGTTTAAATTGAAGTACTTTTTCTTTGTATTATGTAAAATGATGGATTATAAAGTCAATGGTATCTTAAGATTTAATAAGCATCTAAGATAACACACAAAAAAGATTCTCCCAGTGTCTTTATTTTTTTTAAGGAACAGTAAATATACGAGGAGGTAAATCATACAGTAAACATAACAGTAAATAACAAACATAAACAAAACAGTAAATCATAGGAGGAAGCAAACCAGTAAAAGAAAAAGAGAGCCTTCTGCAATTAGATTTCTTATCACTCTACTCAGTCATTCCTGAAAAGTCTGGCAAATCTCACTCCTGTCTACTGGTGACACTGCAGCCTGTTGCCAAACAAGGGCACTGAGAATGAAAAGACAAAAGAAAAAGAATGAAGGAAAGGAGGGAGGAAGGAAGGAGACAAAAAAACCTCTGAGGAGGAAATCAAAGCAACTTACAGAGATATACTGAATCATGACCATTCTTAGCCTATTGTTCTTTAATTGGCAGACCCAGCTTCCCTATCAGCTTAAGCCCACCTTTCAAAAAGCCATTTCATTTACAATCAGATTCGCATCTAATTAGGCAGCACCAAGGGAATGAGTATTAGTAATGCCTGCTTTATTTCTGGCAATGAAGATCATTTATACTGATAATATCCATACACACGAGCTTTGGTAAACTCTTAGAAAAACATACCTTTCCTACAAATGGGATGTTTGAGTATGCACCAACATTTACTAAAAAGTGAAAAAGACAGACACTAGACACACACAAAAATGATAAGGAAGAAGGCTGGCACACCTTGAAAGTTTGATTTCGGTCCATCTATCAATAGATCCCTTTTCTAATATGTATTTTGAAGACAGTGAGAAACAACAATCGCAAATTTTAAAAACAGTCTTCCACCTGGTTTTCTTCTCACTGAGAGTCAGGCAGAAAGGACCATTCCAGTCAGTCAGCCTGAACTGAAAAAACCCTCAGAGAAAAATCATCTTGTCTTGTTACATAGTGAACTTAAACATGAAAGCTATGCATTTTGAATAGACAGAAGTATGCTGGAACAGAAAGGTGAGGTGGGGGAAAGGGGAAAGGGTAGTTTCCCTGGAAAGTATCCAGAAATAGTGGACAAGTGAACCATAATTTCATCTAAAATTCTTCCTATTTAAGTAGCCAAACCAACCACCTCCTAAGCCTCAAGCCTCTCCCAGTAAGGGAAAATGGAGGGCCATGTGGCACAAAGATCAGAGCAGGGAGAAATAAGGAGGTGGGGGAAGGCTGGCATACCATACAGCTTTCTGTGCTTGCAACAGCAAGTGAGGCGCTGACTAAGCTGTGGCATTGATCCAAGACACCACAGTGTCACAAGAGTTTTTCTTAAAGACAAATCTTCTGGCTGATAAAGAACGGCAGAGTAGTAAAGGCAAATGAAGAAAACAGACAACTTACCACCCAAAGACACTGCTGAATGAGGACGGTGAGGGCAGACTTCCAGCATCATGTAAGGGTCAGAGCAACAACTCTGGGAATTAACTATCCCCTGTTAATTAGGCTGCTCACCTGTGTGCCAAGAACTCCTGCTTTGAGAACACAGGAAGTACTCTGAAAACTGGCAGCTTTCTGGGCTCAAATCCTCAGATACATCTGAGAAATATGCCAGGTTACTCATTTAGAAACAGCCCCACAACCTGAACGAACAGCACTATGGTTCCATTCATCATTAGTGTGATAAGGGGCTTCAAACAAAAATAAACGGCCCAACATTAAAATTCTCTTCCCTTGACCATGCCAACCCCAGCTTATCTTAATTACATTAGAGATAATGGAACATCCAATTTGTGGGCTAATCAGGGATGATCAGCCACTCATCTGCCCTATTCCAGCCTATTCCCTTTAGACGCACTCTGAAACACCAGATTAGGTGCAAAGAAGAATGTCAACTAGAGGAGTTAATGAGAGAGAATCAAGAGAGCTGTTCAACTAAGGCCTAAGAGAAGGACAGTGAGGATCTGAGGCGAGGTGGGAGGTAGGGAATAGCAGGGAAAAGGAGGAAAGAAACCCAAGGGAAAGAGAGAAGAGATAATCTGGAAGGGTGTGCAGAGGTCTAAAAATTAAAAGGAAGGTAAGACAAACCACAAAAAATGACAAAGCAATGAAGAAACTATAAACTAAATCAGAATCTTTCAAGTTATGTGCAGAAATCTATCTCTTTGAACACAGTTAAGAAAGGAAGGCAGGGAGAGAACTGGGCAACTGAATTAAGAACAGGTGGGGAGCACTTGAACCCCATTTTCACAAAGGGAAGAGGGCAATATGCTTTGACTTCACACCCGCTTATTACTGAGCTGTTGCTGGCTTTTAGAAACTCTACATATGTTCTGATAATGTTGTTCTGTTTTTGCTGGGATGCACCAAATGGGAAAAGATAGGACACATTTGTGGTTTTGTAGCTTGTTTTCTTGGCATTTCAGCAGGACATTGGCAAGTTATTCAAACATGAAATTACCACCAAAATGCCAGGAAGCCGCTCACCTTTTGTTTGAAAACGACTCTTGCTCAGCGGCAATCTCCCGGTGTCCAGACAGGTAAAAGGTCCCCCCCAGGCCGCTCCCAACACGGGAACATCTCCCTCACAAACACATATGCACACATTTTGCACTGTGGTATGTCACTTAAATGTTTTGGCTGGCTGCACATTTAGTCTCAGTATGGCACAATGTTCAGAGACTGCCAATTCCAGAAACACATTCCGCAGGGTAAATGGATTAATAAAGCTTGGTGGTGGCATTCGACAATCCTAATTTAATTTTATTGGTCCTTTACAGCAGGAGAATCAATGTTGGTGGGTAACTCGCTCAAAGTATGAACCTAAAAAAAGAAAGGCTTTTTTTTTTAATATTTTCAAATCTGAATCAAATGAATTTCTCTATTTCTAGGAATATGTACTATTGCCAAAAATATAATTAATGAAATTTTAGGGAATTTTACTCTGATAATTAAACATATCAGTCATTTAAATAATGCCTTTGGAACACTTTCTTATAAACCAGAGCTGGCAAGCCCCCTGCTGCCCAGCTCACTCACATCAGCCCTATCGAGGCACTTCCACCCACACGGAAGATTTTAATAAAGACACTGAGATACCTGTGATACAAGGGTTATCTAAGTAAACATGAAAACAGACGTCCCCTTCACCCCTGCTTGCCTTTGCAGAGACAACCACTGCTGGCAGACTGGCGTGGACCCTCCAGCCTCCTTCCTAGGAAAAGATGCACTTTTGGAACCAGCTCCATGTGATGGCTGACCCTTCCTCCCTGCCCAGAAGACCCCAGTGGCCTCAGGAGCTCTTCCTCCATATGGGATGTTTTGGAAGGGTTTTGATCTTTTAATCCTTGTCAGAAACAAATGGAGATAACTCATATGTTAGCAAAGTAAACGATCATTTGAGTATCTTGAGGGAATACTTGCTGCAAAATACTGCTGCACATGCAACGGCAGCTCTGCCTGACTGATTTACCATCCTCTTGAGCACCAAGCTAGGTTTCTGCTTTTAAGAGCTTGGAAAAAATGTTAACATAAAAGGTAGCAGAGAAAGTCAAATTGTGTGATAAAAGGAAAAGAAATTGAGGAAAATTATCACTGATCATAATTGCTTTTCTGAACTGCTGATTCAGTAGAAACCAAAATACCACTTATGCCATAACAAGGAAACCAAACAACTTCTGGCTCTTCCACTTTAAGATGAATTTAATAATGAGTTGACTAGTCCAGTGTTTCAGATGCATTTCAGTCACTAAATACACATAAAGTTACAAGCATAGTATCTTCCTTAAAAACGGTCCCTGTAGAAGCTCCTCTGGTGAACTAGTTGTCCGAACAGGAGAGCTGGGCCTGGGAACAGGCTCCCGCTTCTGGCAGCTGCCCTCACCACAGTGTACATCTGCATTTGGGTTCGTTTCTTACCCTCTTCCGGGACTCTTCAATGGCAGACAGCAGGGCATTGTCCTTCTCATTCTTCAGGAAACCCTAGGAAAGAGGAAAGAAATGAAACAACTTAGGTTAAAATAAACCTTTTAATAATCAAACATACACTGTAGGAAAAAAAAATAAACATAAGGATATCTACTACCCCGCCCACCCTTACAAAACTCTCTCAACTCGAAAACATCAAAATAGATGGTTTTTACAGATGTTTCCTAGTTTCTTTCATTCTGGGAGCACATGATGATTGTTAGAAGGTAAAGTCCCCCTGAGGCAACAGTGTGGAGTCCCACGTCCTGTAAACATATCAAATGTGAACAGTCAAGATTGCCCTTCAAAATTCCTAAATGGCCCATATTATAGATACAGCTTTTACTATGCAACCAGTCACAGTTCCTCTGTTCCTTAGTTTTTATTTCTCGTTACTTTCAATTAACTCTGTTCAATTACTTCCTAGTACTGAGGAAGCCATCACCATCCACTCATCTGTGTGTTTTTCACTTGTTTGTCAATGGCTGGGATACCCCCAAATCATTTATTTACACATTTCTTCTGGGGTTTGCCACGTGTACTCCCTATTTCAGGCCTGATGACATCTGCTGCTTGTTTAATATAGGTAGGTGAAGAGGAGAGAGTCCACAAGTCTGGTTTAATATGCACAGGTTAAATGCCTGTAAAATGCAACTACACAGACCTAGTTTCATATCCTGATGCCTCCATTTACTAATGGAATGATTTTAGCCAACTCACCCAAACTCTCTAAACCTTAGTTTACTCATATGAAAAACCATCACTAATGAGATAATGTAACCAAGCACTTGGCCCAAGGTTCATACATGTAGCTCTATTATCAGACTCTATTACAATTAGATCTGTTGGTGATATTAAACAAAGAGACGCCCAGGGTGACCTCCTTACTGCTCTTCAGTGTCTTCACTGCTCAAGCTGAGGTCTTACGGAGGAGAGGCGGGACAGTCCTGACAGTCAGTCAAAGCTGCAGACAGAGTGGGCTTCCATGCCTGCCTCCATGCCAACACCTTGCCCTTCACACAAGGGTAAAGTTTCTTTTCCACAGCTTGGGGCGTGAGGGCCAAGTAGCAACAAGGAAGATGATCCATCAACTAATAGGTAGAGATCAAAGTCTCAGTTGGAACATGAAAGAATTCAAGTCACCCTATACATTAGACCCACCTATACTCTGAAACACAACGTCCTGCACATGAAGCACAATACTGTTGTATTTATACATGTCCAAAATGACCGGGTTTTTTCAAAACCATGTTTTTGCTCTTTTTTTTTTTTTTTTTTAGGAACTCTTTGGGGGAATATAATACAAAGTAGAATTAAACTAAAGCTTTTACAATGACACGCTAAATTAAAAAATATTATTTGATAGTTTTCTTGGAACTTACTGTCATGGTTAATTAACTAACTTTTGATTACTTACTATATTTTAATAACTGTAACATTTTAGTATATTTTGTTCAAACAGTCCCAGATATGAGGCTGCTGGTTCTTAAAATAAACAAGGGTGGGGGGGGGGGGGCCAAACAAGACTGGGGATATAAATTTAAATAAAATACTACCAATCTTCATGGATTTCCCAGATCTCTTAGGTATTGGTCCATGATTCTCCCCCACCTGCTGTCACACCCCAACCTGGGCAGTTCACTGGGATGGACAGGGACAACGGCCAGCAGCCCAGGAAACTGTTCCCTCACAGGCTCTGCCTCGGCAGTCTCTGAGGCAGCAATTAGGCAGCGCTGGGGACATGACAGGAAGACTGCTCCAAATATCTATACTGATAATTGGTGTTGGAGCGGGGTGAGGAGAGGCATCTGTCACTTACCTACTAATGCAATGGCTTCAATAAACCAGAACACATAAAACTAGGACCCCATGTGGTCCATTCAGAAGAGGGCAGCTTGTCACCATATGCCTGCTTCTAGCCATCGCAGGGGAGTCAGATATGAAATTATGGGCAGAATTTTAATACACCTTGTTTACACCCTTCACGGCAAATGATCACATCAAGTCAACAAACCTTTAGTGTGAATTCCCTTTCATGAGTGGTCTCCAATGGCTAAAGGCTTTAGTGTCAGCTTATAAACAAAGCTCTGGAATATTATCATCGACTGCCATTCCTGAACAAAGCGTAGGCATAGACTCTGCTCTGTTGTACCCTTTCGTGGCTGCTGCTATGGGAAGCTGATTGTCTAAACAAGTCACATTTTGGAGGTGGGGAGGTGATAACCATTGCCCTACAAGGCCTGGTCTCATTCTCTCTTTGGTTGGAGTGGGAAGGGCTGTGCCGAGCCCCTCACCCCACTCTGGGTTTCCTCTGCTCTTCCCAGTCAATGATCAGCCCATTCCATTCTTTTAACTGCACCGATGTCTACAAATAACCTACATACACAAAATTAAAACACAAATGCAAAGCAATAATCAGACACATTTGTTTAAAAACATAATATTCTATAAGAAACACTATTCCAAAATTTCTAACAGATGAAATTTCAAGTAGTGGTTAAGAAAGAAAAAGAAGAAAAGAGCTATTGCTTTGGGGCAGATTAGTCTCTTCTTTAAAATACTCATTATAAAGCTACATTCCAAAAATCTCACTTAAGTTAAATGAAGCATTTTGCATGAGAATCAAATTTTAGACCTCACCCACATTTGAACCAAGACCAAGAGCCATTGCGTACCTCAACAACTGGCCTTTCTCTACAGCAAAAACTGAGCCTACAAAATATGCAGATTTTGAATTTTAACTCTTCTTCCTTTAGTCTCTTCTAAAATGAAACACTAAAATAGGCTACATATCATATTCTATTTTTAAAAACAACACATTAGTGACCTATCTTTTGAAAAGAATCTTAAAAATAATAATTTATACAGTCAGAATAGTGCCGAAATTTGTGTGCCACCTAGTGGCAGTTACTTTCTTTTAAAGAACACATACCTCAACCAAAAATAAAGAACTAAAAAGCTAGGCAGAAACACACCTGCCTCAGCCCAAGTTTCCCAGAGATCTCTGCCTCAATTTCTCCTTTCCACATGCGTGTTTCCTCTCCCTCCAACTCTCTGTGGGGCACTTCTCATGGCCCTCGTCCCAGAGATACACTTGTACAGCTTATCGGAAAATGGGTTTTCTGTAGAGCTGAGCTGGGGCATTAAGAGTGAACTAGGAGGTGGGTTCTCTCCTTGGGGGGGCTCCCTGCCACACTGAAGACCCCTGGCACAGAGAAGGCCCAGCAGTCATCTCCCACTCGGAGATGCCAGGCGTCTATTACCCCCAGAGCTCCTTATCACTAACATCCCCTTTGCTTCCCAACAAGCACTGTTTCATTGCTCACAGTGCCCCCACCCTTGACCCCAGCCCTTCTACTGCTGGCCCACTCAATATTAAGAACATTCCATAAACATCTACAGGCCCGAAAGTAAGATAACTACTCCTGACTTCTGCAGCTGTATACTGCTCCTCACTACCAGAATCTTGCAAACAGATCCTCTTCTAACTGGCTTCTTGAACGGGTTTTGGTTTCAAGCTTTCTGTGACACACAATAGCTCCTATTCAGGAAGAATTAAGGGCCAGAGACTGCTCTAAGCAATTGTAAGACATTATTGCTAATCTTTTAACAATATGAAAGAACAGACATGAACACCCCACTTTCCCGCATCCACTTCCACCCCATTTTACAGGTAAGAAACAGATTTCAGCATTTAACTAACTTGATCGAGGGTTCCCGACCAGGAAGAGGCAGAGGCAAGATTCAAACACAGTTCTCAACTGTTTTCGAGATACTTGGAGAACAGTCAATTTCTAAATCGAGAAAATAAAGACAAACTTCTTTTTTTCTCTAAAAGGATGGAGACTAGGAAGGGAGCAAAATATCCTTAAATTTATTTTCTTCATCAGCTATTAGTTCTCTTTTACAGATGATGAAGCTGAAGGCTCAGAGAATACTAATTTGCATCCCAGTACTAACAAGAGCTAACACATGGAGACGGTGATTACTTTGTTGTGGTGTGTGTGACACACATCTGGTTCTAGTCCTCACTTTTAACCCAATGCTAAACTGTCTCTCAATGCTACTTAACTGATCATACTTTGAAGTATGTTCTTAATATAGGTTTAAAAGTTGAAAGAGCTGTATGAGATGGTTTCTAGAGTTTCTACCAACTCTAAAATGTTGTGGTTCCATATTAAGACCACCTAGTTTGTAACTCGCAAAGCTCAGACTTAAAATCCACATTTCCTGACCCCTTGTTTACCTTCTTCCTCTCTACCACTTTGTTTATTACCACAGCAAATCAAGGTGGGATAAACAGATACTTTACACTTGCATATTCATTCCTTTCTTCCCCCTGCCTCTATAGTTAGGTCAAGAACAAGACAATAAATGTCAAGTTTTGGGCATTCCTTTAAAAGTGTTTTTCAAAATGTGGGTCAGAACTCATAATTGCGTCATGAACTCAATCAGCATTTTTTAATAACATAAAATGCAACAGAGATATATGGTATGGGTAAATATGGTTTTGTGAAATTTTTATTTCAATTATAATCTACTTATTTGTATGTATGAAGTGGGTCATGATGTTAAATGTATTTCTTAGTATGGGTCCTAGACAAAAAAGCCAGAAATCATTGCTCTAGATGTCAACCCTACAGCATTCCAAAATATTATTACTATTTATTGCTGTGGAATAATAAACACTGTACATTTGCCCAAGCAATATCTCCAGCCACGTGTTCCATCTTGAATACAGGAAGTGGGCTGCCTGGCAACGTATACTGGCCGAGAACAACCCAGAATGTAACCGCAAGGTAAGCCGATTCTCCTATCAAACGTGTGGTCACATTTCAGGGACCTTGCAGTGAAACGCGCTCTTAAATGGCTCAGGGAGAGAAGCACGGGTGTGAAGCTGCCTTGTTTTCAATCACCACGCAGACTCTGGGTTTCAGAACACAACTATTCTGACTGCAAAATAGCTGACTCTCACTGTAGAAAAAGGCAGTGGGCAAAAGGATGTTTGTTTTTGTCAAATGGCCAAATTCTCTTAGCTTATTTACTTTCCAAAAGTGAAAACTGTTAAGAAATAAGGGTCTCTGAGAAAAATTTCAGTATCCACTTTAGCTAGGAAAGTAAGATGGCAAAAAAAGAGCCTACATTGATTCTTTCACATTTTTTTGCTTCCCACCTACAACAAATACGTGATCTGTTGAACAGTTACATAAACAGTTTGAACTGAAGAACACATAAATTCCTTGACCATTAAAAAATAAAACAAAGTAAGATAAACTAATCAGTCTAAGTTGGCCCCACAAAGCCATAGTCATATTTCACATGACCCTCAAAACACAAAAGACCATGTTCCTTCCCCTTCAACAATCCAGCCTGTGAAAATGAAGGGTGAGGCACCTGGGAGGCCAGCCACGCTACCAGAAGGTATCCGACACGAGACAAAACACATGGCAGGTGCCATAAAAATCTTGTATTTTCTCTCATTTAATACATACAATACACACAAATTAGTAGGAAATCTGTAACCAACATTCCAAATAAAATAATATTGACATAAGTAAGCAGTGACCATAGAAAATGGTCACTGATTGAAAAAAAACATTGCCAACACCCAGGAACATCTAGGAAGGCAAGGAAGGTAACAAAATACAGAGACCAAAACATAAATTTAACAAACAGAATAATCAAGAGGGTCTGCTCCAAGACGAAACAAGAATTCCAATAAGCACTGCAAGTATTCATTAGAACTTCAGACAGTGAAATGGAGAAGTGTCTGATTTCTATCAAGACAGGATTGTGAGTTGCACCCACTATTCTGCTTCAGCTCATTCTGAGTAAAACACCTATTCTCTAACCTCTCCCAAACCTTCTTCCCAATTTCTGAACGACTTTTCTGAAACCTTCTCTTGAGTGAAATTTTTACAATGGTAAAACTGCTACTTAAGGAGAAAGTGAGGAAGGACGAAGTAAGATACCGTCTTCAGACAGGCAGAACAGAAATCCCGCTGGGCTTATCAGATGGTGTGGACAAGCTTTTCATTAGCTCCCTTTGTGGTGTCTACAGAGAATGCCTCAAGGAATCTTTCAAGCGCAAAGAGATGGTCATTACTGATAAAGCCCAAAAGATGAATAGAGGAATTTTGAAATTTGGGCCTTTCCAAGATTTGGGGAACTTTCATAAAGTGTTATAGCATGTTTGGTTATTTTATTAGCTCAATACTTAATGCAATAAAATAAGAATACATAAAATGTCAGCTTAAAAGCTCATGAGAGACTGAATCTCCTTTTGCCAGGAACACAGAATGAATAGTAAATCCAGCCTTCATTTTCCAACTCAGATGTTTAGAGTAACTCCCACTGCCTGTTCTCTACAAAAATTTTTAATATTTTAAATCATTTGTTCACAGATTGCATTAAATGTCTCTCTCATATAGCTATATAGAGATACATATCTTCAAAAAATACCCCTGCAGAAAGCAAGGCTAAGCCAGCAGAGTAGACATCATCAATTGTAACATATTTTTAACACTGCTCGATGATTTCTCACTGTGCACTTATGCAAAAGCCTAGTCACTCTCATTCAGCAGGTGGCAGCAGACCCTGCAAGAGTGGCTGTGGATTCCCACTACTTGCCAGCTCAGCAGATCCATGGGTCTGCAGGCAGCTGTGGAGCCACAGGTGGCACACCTTGGTGCTATAACATGGTGTTGTGTGGGCACCAGGCCATCTGTTACTGTCAGGCTGCCAGGTCCCATTTTGTACATGGTGTCTGCTACTAGGCAAAACAAAGGGTCAGACAATTACGTGATGGATTTGGGTCCATTAAGGCAAAACAAATCACTTGCTCCTATAATTCACATAGGTTTACAGGACGGTCTACAAATTCTCACAGGTTGAAGAGAATTCAGTCTGTGCAAGGAGATTCTAAACCCAAGAATAGACAGCTCTGAGCAGTGCCTCCTCCTGGACCTGCCTCGAGCCTTACAGGCAAGCATTCTGACTTAAGTAGCCACCTGGTCTCTTCAAGGGCATGCCAATACGGCCGTGATACAATTCCACACCTGTGCCTTCTGGAAAAGCCACAGACCTTCAAGAGAGCCACTCACATAAGTCCATCTAATTGCCTTTGGTGAACCCCTTCCTATTACTGCTCCCCACCCCAAATACACACAAAAAAAGAAGAAAAATAACTACCATATAACAAAAACCCAACTTCCAAGATTGTCAACATTGGGTAAAGGATGAATAGAAGACGGAGGACTCACCCAGAAGGGAAAGTCATCTTTGAGAATGGGGAAATGCCATTCCTGGGGCGCAGGGGTGTGAAGCACACCTCCCTTGTCAACACACTGTGAGCACGTAACTACTAGATGCCTCTTCCTATTGCTACACAAGACATCAAGCTGGAGCTGCTTAGCACATTGGGTTGCTGCACTTGGAAAGTAAGGCCAAGGTTATAGGCTGCATCCCTGTAAGAGGCATTTAAATCGCTGTGCTACTGCTGCAAAGCCAGTTCTGCCCCCTTTACGGGGCCCAGGGCATTCCTATTATCTGTTGCCTATCCCTGGCCATCCAAGAAAGGAAAGCAACCTGGCCAACTCCGTTCTGAAAGACTCCATGTAGAGGGGGAACAAGCAGTAAGGGTGTAATATAAATGAGTGAAATAATAAATGATGGCTATTTAGGCACTAGTGGGAAAAAAATGCTTTTCAGCAGAACTACCCCCTCCTCTGAAATCCAGCAAAGCCCTGCAATAACCTTTCAGGGTTGTGGAAGCAACGTTCCCCTGCTGGTCCCAGGAGGTCTGGGAAAAGGCTGTGACTTGCTCAGTGCTGATACCTCACCACTTCCAGAAAAGCAAGGCAGAGCCCGCACCCTAGTGAGAGGGGCCGTGATGCAGCAGGATGTACCCTGCTGCGGTGGCTGGGCCTCGGCTGGCCATCCTCTCTCCACTTCTGTAAGCGGGGCCGGGGAGGGGCAGGAACACTAGAGGCCAAGAGAGGGAGGAGGGCAGCCAGCCAACTGCTCTCGGACTGCTGAGGTGGCTCTGTGGGAGAAAGCAAGGACAGTAACCGAGCACTTTTATCACCCCCCCCACCCCCCAAACCTAGCATACTTGCATCCCTATGGGGACACAAGAACAGGAGCATTCCAAAGAGAAAACTTTTCAATCTAGCTTTGCAAGTGGAACATAACAGTGTGCCGGAGTATGTCTGGCTTCAAAAGGCAGCAGAAGAACCCTCTCCTCACCCAAAGGTATGAATAGATCTAAAAAATATTAATCCCACAGTCACTTTAAGGTGATGGAAAGATAAGGAGGATACATTAAGGGACAATAAAAATATTTTAATATGCCTTTGGCGAACTGATTTCCATCTTGGAGATGGATGAGTCAAAGAACTGTGGATAGTAAAACTGCACTGCAGCATAAAATGGGAACACATCAATAATGGCCTTTATCACGGCCACAGCCCCTCCCACTGCCTCCCAAGCCCCCTGAAAGAACTCATTCAAACAACCCTGTATTATAAAAACACAGATCCCCTGGCTCTAGTGTCTTTTCCCTTTGGAAACAAAAGCAAGATCTGGGGGCTGTAAGGACAGACAGCAGAGGGTGTGTCTCTGGGCCAGTCAGGTAGGAGCTGAGCAGTGTTTGCCAGGCTTGTCTACAGTGCTTAGGATTAAGTCTCAAGTCCTACTTAGCAAGCACAAGGAGCGCTGTTAGTCCAGACAATGTTTGGGAAGCACGTGTCATGTTAATTCCCTGCTGGTACACGGTGTCAGTCATTTACACTGCAGTCGAAAATCACGGCTCCTCCCGCTATGCAGCACAGCTTATGCTGATGGGACTGGAGCACTGATCATCATGGCTGTCACAGAAAAGGAGCTCTGGTTCTGCTGCAGTTTCTTCTCCTTCAGAAATTCTTTTTCAAAAATTCATTTGGGGACCACTAAAACAAATAAGAGACCTTCTCTTTTATAACTTCACGTTGTCTTAAATGGAATTTGTTATGGCACTCCCCTGCCAACAGTCCTCAGAATTTCTAAAACCTTAATTAAGTTTGGAAACATTCTGAGTTTACCCTGTCAGAGCTGAGGAAATACTGCAGGACGCAGCGCTCCCCACTGTCACCACGGGTACAGAAAACACGGAACGTTGCTGAGATGGAGTGGCAAATACAAGCAACAGCAGGAGAGAGGGCCAGATCATTTTTCAAATACAAACTGCCCCAAACTGACAGGGAGCGAGAGCCTTTTACTAGCCCGTCTGTAGCAGGAGGAAGGGCGACCGTGCACGGTGGGCCCTCAGCTGGAGTTAGGGGAGCGCTCTGCTGGGAGGGCACGTCAGAGCGCCTGGCTCCGTCCCAGCTCAGAGCAGACGAACATGGCGTCCTGGCCCAACCCAGGAGATGAGCACTTCACCCTTCATGCCGAGTCAACGCAATGGCCCTAAGAGCTCAGCCTGCAGGATTTTTAAATGTTTGTTTACAAATGATAAATTTATAATGCCTGTCCTCTAAAATACAGGCCCAGGAAGCCTCCGCGCACAGCTCAGTAAGTCACTTCTGACAAGACTGAAAGCGCACATCTCTCCGAGTTAGGCTGCTAAAGCAAAGACAGACTTTGCTGAAGGCTCGATCCATTAGACCTGTCCGTCTCCAGCAAGCCCGAAAAGAGATGGCGTCAAATGCAGACAGAGACGCAACACAGCACACACTAGGAGGCAGGTGGCCTGGGTTTAGGGCAAAATCACCTGTTTTCTAGATGTATGACCTTGAGAAAGTTGTTTAGCTACAGTAAACCTTGCTTTACCTCACGGTGGGATGAGCTGACTGCACGACACAAACTCCAAGGCTACCTCCAGAAATTCCAACTCCGTGAGACATGCAAACAGGTAAGAAAATAGCACTGTTGCTACCACTATGGCTATAGTCGACTTCCAAAATAATCCAGACCTTGAACCACAAAAGAAATACAATAAACTTTGTTTTTGAAGGCAGCGGACATATATTTTATATACAAAGTAACCAAAGCCCACAAAATGCTAGAATGAAAATCAGAATCAAAGACAAATAACATATTTTCACAGGAATGCTAGTCTTATCTGGCCATAAAACGGGAAGCATATTGTCCTGTTTTCTGAAAATCCATCCTATATTGGAAGGAGTAAGGTCCTATATTAAAAAAAAAAAAGAAGAAGAAAACACAAAGCAAGGAATTTCAGAAGTGTTGAGATAAAATATCTATTTGAAATTTTATTTTATCCATATTTGCCAACAATTTCTTAAAAGCAACAATCGGAAGCTATCTAGATATGAGTGCTAATAAAGACTTTACTTCAGGAAAATTTCAAAATTTCCATCTTCTAAAAAAGTAACTGTAAATTGGCAAGGCAGTGCTCCCAGAGGTGTCTTCAGACCTGACTGAAGGAAAGAACTCGTGTGGCCCACCTTGTCTCATCGTGCTCCTGGGGACGCCATTTTCCTCCTTCCTCACTGCCATCTTAGTGCCACGGGATGCTTCCGAGCGGGCTGGCCGACGTGCCTGCTTATCTACATCATGGCACTGCCAGAGCAGTCAAAGGTTTGATAGGAAGACATTTTTTGTAGCAAAAAGAATCAGCCTTTCACTCTCTTCCTACAGTCGCACTAAAATTTTATGAGAAAACTGCAGAGCTCCCAGATTGAAGAGATTTGGGAGTCTCCTACAAGTACCAGAAAGGAAGCCTCTTCCCGGTGGCCAAACTTGAGTAGACATGGTGGAGGCAAAGCAAATGGGCAGCTCCCGGGTCTCTGCCATCTCCCAGAGCACTACTACCCAGCTCACACAAAGCCGGAGGAAGAAAAGACCAGAATCTTCAACTAAGTTTCACCTTAAAAATTTCAAAGGAAGGCTTTGTGACCCCTTTCATGCCATCCAACCAAACATTTTATGCACGCAAAGCTGCAGTTAAAATGGAGTTCTAATTTGCTGCCCTAAAACTCTCTTATTTCAAAATGCAAGCCTTATAAAAATCAAAGAAAAAGACTCCCTTTGCCTTCTACCGTATATCTAAACAATTAATATCTTAAATGTCCCTCACAAGATTAAAAAATTTATATTAAGATCTAGGCTCTCATGCTGCAAGCAGAAGATTTATGCAAGATTTATGGAGTCTTTATAGGATTCTAAACAGGGCTTAGGATAACTGAGCCTTCCTATTTCAACGGAAAGACTGATGTGACAATCCCCCTCTCCCCTAGTTTCAAGAACATCTTTTAATTAGAGAAAACAGCAGTCAGTGAGTAGGATGAACAACAGCCAGTGCAAGGCCTAGAGGAACAGCTGGCTTTATAAATTTGGTATCAAGTTAAAAGGACTCTCAAATACCCAGTTCTGTGAAGATTCAACTCCTGAAACGGCTACTAAAGCATTCTGAGCAAATTCTTCATGGTACAGTTCACTGTAAAATACACTTACTATAAATTCTTCAGGGCTAAGTGCCTTTAAAAAGATAAACACACAAATCAAAGTTAAAATCCACTTGTTTCCTCTTAGTAACAGCATAAAGGAACAAAGGAATAAGCCGAGTCAAATCCAATTAATTTTAAGAATCAAGATTTCTAAGCTTACAATCACAAACAAGAGTTTTACACAAGTAGCTTTGAAGTCACAACTATTAATTAAACAGAAAGCACTAAAAATTATCCCCATTAACGAGAGTGAAAGCTTCAATCTATTGATCTTTTAAGACAAAATCTTTTGTTAAAACATTTTTTCTTACATATTTTAATCAGCTATTATAGATCATTAACATGGAAGCGGTTTTCTTAAACAAACAAAAAAAAGAACTAAAATACAGCAATTTTCTTCAGAATGGAAAACAAACTGTTTGCAAAAGACAGTGAAAAGAAGCCTAAACTCTTTTAAATAGACCATATTTAGATTCCTTTTTTCTCTCAAGTGTCATTTTGTGTGACTAGTGATAAATTCATGCCTCTCATTAACTTAAATTACCAATGAATAATTAATTACAAGTATGTGTTAAAATCATTCATAAAACCTACATTTCAAGTATATATATCACAACTGGTTTCTAACACATACATTAAAAAAGGCATCAAAGAACCTGTGTTACACCTTTCATATTTGTGGCATTCATTTTAAAGTCTATTTTGCTTATTCAATCAAAGACAAATTTTCAACCTCTCACCGCTATGTGAGTCTGAGAAATACTTACTGTAGACAAAAGGGTTCCATTTTCTTTGTGGGAATGTTCTCCACTCTCCTAGAGAACTCTTCTATGCAGTGTGCAAATTCATTTTCTGAGTTTTACAGTAACAAAGCTCTTGTGCCATAGAACCTAATGTAAATGAAATGGCCCTGCAGCTGCCTTCAGAACCCAGCTCACCTCAACCATGATACAGCTAATTGTTAAAAATGGTGGCTGAGACATTTTCCATACATTAAATTAAGGAGCTCTGATGAAGGCGCTGGCATCCACCCACTTCAGACAAAGGAAAATAATTTGCAACAGTACCAAGGCATGGATAATTGAGTCATCTCCCATACAGGGTCAATGTTAGATGTTTCCTCCATCTTCACAAAAGGCAAACCACAGCTCATTGTCTCATCTCAGAAATCAATTCTTTGCAATGCTGCACTGGGTCAGAGTTTTAAAGGAATCTTAGTCGTGGGTAAATCCAGACCTCCAATGCCGAGACGAGCGAAATTCTCACAGTTCCTCTCCCTTCCCTGAGCAGCTCTCCTCCATTCCCCACTTGACAGCTCCTCAAGTCTTCCTATTGTTAAGAGTACAGAAAGTCCCACACCTCTGAGGGAGCTAAATGTCTCAACTAGGTGAGCAATTTCCAAGACCATGCTTTGAAAAGAAGTCCAGACCCTACAGGTCCCATGATACAAATACATTCCCTGGGATAAAAAGCTATACATCATTGTCTTTTGTGTTGTTTTTAAGGAAGACAACAAGCAAGCTGCTTTTTAATGCTGAATTAAAAGCATTTTATCTCTGATATTAATCAAAGTATTAAAAGTGTTGTAGACAACATTTATAATTTTATTACCCTCCAGATAATGCTTACATGACTGAGGAAGTTTTCATTTCCCTTACACAAATCACATTCTCTACAGCAAAAATTTGAAATATACTTAAAGGACTCGTCACACTCTTTTGAGGATGAATTTAAGAAAGGAAACACAACTATCCTAATTTAAATTACCAACATTTGATAATACTTAAGAATCCACATCTTTGGTGCCTCTATTTAATTACTCTCATTTAAAGCCTTATGCTAAAGCATTTCCTGTGAGATAATTCCAAATACCTCTAACAGTACTTTTTCCTACAACAAAATATAAATGACTGAATTCCTTAGTAAGGCATCCTATACACATACACACACACACACACCCCTATAATCCCAAAGAAAGATCTTGTTTTAGCAAAGAAAAGAAATTCTATTTTAATATTTTACCTCCTATAAGAATTCTGCAGTTTACATGCATCTTTCTTAAAAATCCTAAAGAAAGTTTACACTACTTACTACTTAAAGATGAAGTCTGCAAAAATCCTAAATAACAATCTAAATCTTTAAGCAAATACCTCTCTGCCCCACCCAACAGATGTTTTTAAAGAGAAATATCAGGATGACAAGGCACAAATCTGAACAATTCTCAGGAGAATCAAGTACTTTTTCTATCAAATGAGTTAAATGATTTTGAATTTATCTCAAAATTTTAAACTAACCAAGACCTTGTCTTTCAGAGGTACTGCAACAATATGCTGTCACTCTATTTACCAGTACGCATTTACCTTAATTTCTTTACAAAACATTAGTAATCCTACCTGCAGCTCTCAAATGTAAAGAGTTACAGACCGCTCGATGCTGTTGGTCACTGCAGCTCTTCCATACCTTCTATGTGGGATGAGCTTTGTTGGAACAAGTGCTCAAGTTTTTCCCACTACAAACAGCCAGAATTGAGAGTCGAGGGAGGAAGAGGGAGGGAGAGAGGAGAGAGAGAGAAAGAAGAAAAAAGAAAAGAGAACACCCTGCAAATGTTGATATGACTGAAGCACTAAAGAGTCCAATTAGACAATAAGATTGCAGGGTCTCCTTAAAAAGGATGCACTGCAGCCCCCGGGGCACAGCATCATCACTCCTGCTGCTCTACACAAATTCAGAGAAGTCAGCCATCAGTTTGAAAGCACAAACTGATGGGAGTAACAGTTTATAGGTTACAGAAGGGTATTTTATTGTTAACGGACTGTACCAAGTTAAGATTTAAAAGGGGGAGAGACAACATGTAGGCAAGGGAAGCTATGATACTTTTTTTTTCCCCAACCCAAGCCACCGCAATTACTCTGATGTGAATTTTTGATGACTTCCGACATCTTGCATGGTTAATAATCGCTTCAGCTGTCATGTTTGGTTAATGTGGAAAATGCATTTGCTGCATTGTGATGCAGTGCTGTGGCCACAGATTGTAACACCAGTTGTGAAGCTGGTCCCTTAACTGAGCAGCAGGAATTTGCACATGCCATGATGCTAAAATAAATGGTAGTTAAAAGATTTTCTACAGCAGCAAACAGATTCTGCCATTTTAGCCTACAGAATGTGTAGCTCCAACATACACAAGCATCTCAGTCTCAGATCACTGTGCCCTCTTCAACTGCACTGTCCTTCAAACAAACAGTAAATTCACCATCTTAAATGTTTGGCCTCTCAGTAGTTAAAAGATTTTGATACTGTTTAAATAACTGTTCAGATTAATTACAGCTTTGAACAGAACTGAGGTTATTTGCATTTCAGGAATATACAGCCAATGAAACTGTCAGTGACACAGGAAAATGCAGACCTTTTATTAACATATGCTCAGCTCAACTGTCACTTCTTTGTATAACATTTAAGGAAAAAAATATAGGGTGTGTAAGTAATGAATATTCCCGTCCTACTGTAATGGTTTTTAAAAGTGCTCCTCAGAAAGGGCTTTTTTCCCCTCCATGTTTTAATGTATAACCTGAAAATTAAAGACTACATTAAAATACTAACATGCGATTTTCATTGTCACTAAAAGAAATTCAATGCAGCAAACAACCGTACAATTACAGGAAAGCTTGTGAAAAAGCAAAGATGAAACAGCATTAGAACCAGGCACCAGATGATAAAAGTCAGGCCAGTCAGGTAGTGGACCATCATTATGGTGCAGATTGCAAAAGAAAAATCAAGAGAAAGACCCTTCCATCTTCAGAAATGAAACCCACAAACCCTATGATTGCAATCTGTTGGTTGCAAAACCAACACCTACGCTGCAGAACCTGAAGGACACATAACATTTGCCAATTTCACAATATATTTTTATACAAATATTAACTTGGATGCTTAGCATCTACAATTTGGCTACTCAAGGTTCTTATTCATCTACAATCACCATCTTGGTATTTAAAGAAGCAGAACCAAGTTATAGATTTCATTGCTTTATAAAAATTAACTTATTTCTTACATCAGAACTTTTGCCAATTAAATGCTCAGAGTTGAGGATGTTTCAGACGTTTCTGCCTTATTAAAAAAAAATAAATGAACAAGAATGAGCATAGGAACACATTGGTGTCGAAACAGTGAATAACAATGAAAGAATTTATGTTACTAAGATAAAAATCAACCCATGATTTCCTTTGTTTTATTCATTGTGATAGCACCAAATGCATAATTTGGAGGTGCATGTGTTAACAAGCTCTGTAACGCTGAAGAGCTTTCTAGTTTTATTTCTTATCCTAACAAAATTAACTGTACCAACAGTGCTATTTGGTGCCATACCAGATGTCACAGTAGTTGTAGCTAACATTCAACAATTCAAGCTTTTTTTTGTTCCAGACCCAATACAAGGTACCACTGGCAGCTAAGAAACTGCACAAGAAGGAGGGAGGGAGGGAACGTGTGTTGGGATAGCTTTGAAATTAACCAGGCTCAGCTTATGCTCCAATTACTGAACAAAAGACAATCCTGGGGGACCTCTCTCTGAACCAGTGCAAGAAGCAAACTCTTTTGTTTCTGATCAAATAAATACTGTGTTGAAGCACAGTGGATGTACAGCAATAGGAGTCTCTGCCTGGGGATGGAAGGGGCAAGAAAAAAAGAACTCGAAGACCCAAATGTAGTTAAGAGTCAAACCATTTCACTGATGGTTAAAACCTACTCCTGAGGGAGACATCTGAAGTTCACTACAGGGAAGTGAGAAAGCCCCCTTTAATTACTTAAAAAAACCCCACTCATCAGGTCACTATTAAGACATTTTTCTTCGTCGGTACAGCCAACAAATAAATTACAAGGATATATCTTTACGCTAGAATAAACTGTAAAACAGCCCAGACTCCATCTTCCCCTAATCTGTGAGTATCCCAAGGAAACCAGATGAGTTGCAGAATATAACGGCTGCAAAGGATGTCGGAGTAGAGGGTACTGAGAAGTGTAACTAACCTGCCTTCAGACCCCAGGTGCCTATATGTATGCCAAGGTCTTAGAACCACTGGGAAGAAGACACCTTACAAACGATGTATTTCTCCACTTGTTTTATCAGTAGCTGAACATAAAGTGATCCATTCCTAAATGTCTATTTGGTAGTCCATTGTTTAATTTTGTGTTTTGGCTTTATACAGCTGTAAGCACCAAAAACTAAAACAAAGAGAAAAGGGTAGACAACTAGTGGACCCTGCATTTATTAATATAAGGAATGAAAACAGGCTCGCGTATATAAATGCAGGGACGACGTCTGATCCTTTCTACCAAAGGGAATTGACACCGTCTTTTCAAAATTCTCTGTGCACTGCACCATTCTGAACTACAACAGCCACCTTGTACATGAGATACACACTCTCTATAAAAAATCTAGACACCCAAAAGTAAGGACAGATGCATCTTACTACCACAATGACCCAAGTATATTAAGGTCTCTGTATTGAAAGACCTCCAAATTTCAGATGAGGGCTTGAATTTTCAAACAGTATTCCATACAAAATTCCAACAAAGCATGTCTTTAGATATTTCCTTAGAATCCACTGTAATGAGAATCTTTAATAGAGAAGTTTCAAGTTTGTTATTTCTATTTCCATCTCTCTACAGACTCTTTCACTGGCCTATTAAACAACTTCTCAGCAAAGTACAAGTAGAGGACCAAGAAAAAAAGGAAGATTTTTTTTACCTAAAAAAGTACAGACACTTCCTCCAAGTTAAGATACCCAGATTCCAAGACTCTGACCTTTTCCCTCATGTAGTTAATTGGATTGAAAGATTTCTGAGTAGGAGGGGGGAAAAAAAAAGGGAAGGGGGGATAGTTCCAAATTCCTTAAGCCCACACCTGAAACACACCAAGGATGAGGAGACTTTTTTGAAGGTGTGGCACTGATACTCTTTTTTTTTTTCTCCTGTTACCATTAATAAATAGGATTACAGAACAGAAAAAGGAAGCCATTGAAATTCTGTGGTTCAGGTTCAGGAAGAATGATGATAATCACCAGGTGAAATTATCATGTTGAAGTGAACAACCGTAAATAAAGTACACGGAGCGTATGCAGGGCTTTACCTAGAAATCAAACGTTTACAGATTCTTGGTGAGCTCTGTCCTGCCTTCTGCCAGGTGCACTGGGCTGCTGGGAAGGTAAGTAATACCGTTGGTGGGAAGTGCCTTTCAGAGTTAAGAATGGGAGGTTGGGCAATTACTGTCCCCTAACCCCTAGCCTTCTGAAGCAAAGCTGGACCCAGCTCCCCTTCCCAGCCGGCCATCACCAACCTCCTCCGCTCCTCTCTCTTTGCTGAGACCCTGCTCCCTTGCCCCATGCTGTACACTTCCCGGACATTCATTTTTACTGCCGCAAGACTTAGCTCTAGACCACTGGCTCTGGAAAATTCTGTCTGGAGCTATTTTCTGAGCAGTGTTTCTTATCCTATCTCTAAATGTTTCAGGGGCATTTTCACAGTGATGTCTTACCAGAACATCAAAAATTGAAACAAACTCTAACTCTCAATCCAGTTAATCTTCCTAATCTCTCAGCCTCAACCAATAGCACCAATCCTTCTCCTTGCTCCAAACCTCGAGTTATTTTTGAACATCCTTCTTAAGCCCATCAGGCACCAAGAGTGGCAGATGTTTTATTTCAAACATCTCTCATCCATCTTTTCCTCTCCGTTTTCTCAGCCACCAACCTGGTCCTGGCCGGATATGTTACAACTGTCTCTGAACAACACTCAGCAGGTATCCTTCCTCTGGCCAAGCCAATTTCCACAGCCTCCCTCCCTTCTTCTTGATATTTACCTGCTCCAAACGTTCAGCAGCACACACTGCCGACATCCCACTGCTTTGCAGGCACTCCTACATGTGATCTCCACTTCCCTGACAGATTTTCCCTCTTAGCACATAACTTCTGAAATCACCTCCCTGACTTTGGTCAGGTTGTTACTGTCATATCATCTCTTTCACTTCCTGCGAGCTAAACCCATTTAATCTTCCAAGGTCCACTGAGATCCCATCTGTTCCAGGGGGTCTTCCCCAACTACCCCAGAATTCACTCTTCATTACCTCCTTCCTCTGCCCTGAACTCCCACGGCATTTAGAATCTCACGTCGTTCCCATTCAGTTCTGCCTGTCACTTTACACTGGCTTGGGCAGTTTGATCCTATTATAGGAATGTTAGTCTTGGCTCTCCAGGTAGAAGACAATGAGCTTCCCGAGAGCAGTATCCAGAATTTATGTTTATTCTAATTATCATCAGTGCTTACCACAGTGCTGTCCTAATGGGCACTCAACAAGACTACTTCATTGATTTTTATTACTGTTTACGAGGCCCCACCCAGGTAGATGCGGGCAACTACTTAAAGGGGAGCTAAATATTACTTTTGCTTGTTGTTTGTTCTTTCAAATCTCTTCAGCTCCCTGAGAAAACTGCAGCCTCAGGAAGTAAGACAGATGCTGAGGTGGTTCCTGGCCAATGTGCAGAGGCACCAAACTCTCCTTTGTGACTAAGCATCATTACCAACAATATTCAATTCCCAAAGTCGGCTTCCTCAGTTGCACCGAGAGCCAAGGAGGTTCAGGGAAAATGAGATGGTCTTGGCCCAAAGTCATTGGTGTGGCATTCACAACTCATCTGTCCTGACAAATCAGCTGAGAATGAAAATGCAATCTGCTAATTTTATCAATAACATTTCACCTTGAGTATTGTTATAAGTAAGAAATGCTAGATTTAGGCAGTCAATAAAAATCAGATGATTTAAACATGTCTGTCTTTAGCAGTAAAACAAATTGTTTCATTCTTTGTTGCTCATATGCAAACCTGTCTGTCCAGGGATCAAGAAATAACAGAGAAGAGAAAGTTCTCTCTGCATTTAGAAGCTGATGAGTTCAACTGCAGCAGCACGGGGTTCTGCCTCTGGTATGCCTATAAATCAAAGAGGGTGGCAGCAGGATTTAGAAGTGAGCCAGAAACTTAATGCATGTGGGTGAAAATAATTTCATATGTAAGATTTCCAGTTTAAACATGTCTTCAAGAAGCAGTTCCCTAGTAAATGCAGTTACTAATGGGAACAGGCTAAAATGGGAGGAGGAAGCATCTCCTCAGGTATTCCTCCAGAGCAATTCAGTGCAGTCCTAAGTTTAGAAACTCAGAATGAGGAGAACTCTGTCTCTCTCTCACACACATACATACACAAACACAAACACGCTCACAGCATCCATCAAGCTTTAGTGTTTAGAACGAGGGAACAAATGATTTTGGCAAGAACTTGTAGACTATATGAAGAAGTTCTACCTCAATAAAAAACAAATGAAATAATAAAGTACATGAAGACTCAGCAGAGTCATAGCCATAAAATTCCAGGGGCAATTCACTTTCCTTGTGCCACAGATCAAGAAAACAGGCACAAAGAAACTCAGATTCTGGCCGAAGTCACACAGTGACCGGGTCCAGGTCCTGGGTTGGGACCTGAGTTTCTTGCTTACAGGGCTCTTTGTACAGCACTATGGGACACTGGACTGAGAAAAACTGCTCAAGTGTGTGCCTGAACCCCAGATTTCATGGGAGTTTAAGTTATTACATGGGGATGATAAGGGATACAAAAGAACCTCTTCTAGTTTGCTAGTTCTTGTTACCAATGTACTTCACACAACAGATGTATTTCTTACCAGGTTGATTGTAAATAGAATTCTTTTAAACAAATTCTATTTTAAATTCAGTAGGGAAGCTGTTAATTGAAGGAATACTAAAGCTAAATGTCACCCCAAGATTTCTTTTATAAATGCAGATATTCAGAGTGTGGATTTGCTTATTAAGGCATGGTCCATCATATTATTACTACTATTTTGAAGAAAAGATGCTAAAACCTTAATTTTCATGTAATGTTTTTGCTGTACATATTTATTATTTCCGCTATTAGTTGGAAAATATTGTTGAGGCCTGACACTAATTTAAAAAAAAAAATTCCTCAATAGAAATCTAGAAAAGGGGTACTAAGATTATCCAACCATAAATGATTTAAACAAGGGCAAAACTATTTATTTCATTATCTGGTCAGAATTTCAAATTCACTGACATAAAAAATACAGGTTCCTGGAAATTTTCTATGAAGGAAATTATAGGCAGGATTCTATTTTCTCATTAATCCCTATTATAAAGTTGAATATGCCATTCTTCAAAGCAATAAATAAAATCTGACATCAAGATGTAATAAAATTATATTCAAGGAGGCAAACCTTAAGGGGAAAAAACCACACAAGAAAATAACCAGAGTAAAAATTATATGAGAAATAACAACAAAATGAATTTGCAATAGAACACATGATGGCCTCCACGAAGGAGTGGGACAGGGAAGAGGAGGCCCCTGCCCTTCATCACGCACCACTTCGGGTCAGGACAGACAGCCAGGGCAAGAGAGACAGTGGTCTTGTCTAGGCCCCAGGAACTTAGGCTGCCCCATAAAACACCAGGTTGGGTTTTCTTCTCTGCACTGTACCCTTCTCGTCTCCACAACAGGAACAAACACAGGGATGTGCAATTCTAAAACAGTTTTTTGAAAATTAGGTTTATTTTAAAATATGCTTTTCCCAAGGCCATTCTTCTCTCCGCCAGCCTTCCAGCAGTGACACGAGTGGAAAGCATTTTAAAAACAATGATCCAGTTTTATTAATATGCTTCTTACCAGTGAGTCCTCTAGCAAACAGCTAACTAAAACATCCCAGTTCTACCACTTGGCCATCTTACATACTTAAGTCAATACCGGGGCATTCCAAGCAGCCGAATCCCCTTGGATAGACCTAAAACACTGAAAATCTAATAAAGATGGGGACTATATTATATCCACTTAGGGTGCTTAACCAAGCCTCAGGCACAGGGTTAAGCGCTCAACATATATTTTGAGCGCTTAACCTATAAGTTGATTAACCTATAAGTTGTAGAGAGTTGTTATGCAGAAGTTCTAGAAATGTCTACAGAACTGCAGACTGTCATCAGCCTTCTCCGACTATGGTGCTTCTTGGCAAATTTACGTTTAGAATTTAATCTGAAGTGTTCCTGTAAAGCTATTTATATGTTATTAGAATTTAATCTGATGAAATGCCCCATAAGGCTACCTACATATGACTTCTAAAAGCCAGAGGTTATTAAGTCTAGCAGAAAGCATAGTGGAGTTGGGAGTCAAAAGAACTGGGCTGTAGGTAACCCCACGTGAGTCATTCACCTCATGCCTCAGCTTCCTCATCTGTAAAATGGAAAAAGGCCACCAGACCCATATGAAGTAGGAATACTATATATACCTTCAACTGTCTATACGATAGCATTACTCTTCAAAGCAAAGAGAAGCAATTTCAAGTGATGTCTAAAACACAGCCTGCACACTTTAATATATCTTTCAAATATGCAGACTGATTTAGACATTTCCAAGGAAATACTTATTCTGTCTTTCTGCTTTCTCTCATGGCATCTGTTGTTACTAGTAGCTAAGGAAAAGTAAATCTAATGTCATTAACAGTAGACCCAAGATCCCGAGCACTCACTTAACGGGGGAGGGGAGGTACAGAGAGAAGCAATGAGAAGGTAAACAGAAGGAGAATGAGAGGAGCTGAGGAGAAAGGTAGAGAAAATCAGGTTAATGAGTAAAAACAGCAAGTCCATCTTTCATTTCTCTGGGTTCCTACTGACGGCAGACGGCGTATTTAATCTGCTGAGAGACCAGATTCAAGGCCTCGCTTTGGCACAGCCCATCCATGAATTATTAACATTTGCAGAAGCAACAGCACATCCGCTCGCAGCGATCAGAGAGGACAATGATGATGAAGCAGGATGGGATTATTAATCCCTCCGTTTCCTCTTCCTCTGTCTCCCTCTCTGCATTCTCCTCTGGGCTCCAACTGCTCTTCAGGCAGTGGATTTTGAGCTACAGCCTCAGCATCAGAGTGAATACCTCCATGGTGAAAAATAATCAATGACCAATATAAGTCATAAGTTTTTAATATATATAAGCTTTAACTATATTTTATTGACCACTGTGTCCTTAACAAAGCAAAGATAATAACAAAGGTAGTTACAAATTCTTTATGGACTTGAATACTTAAAAGATAAACACACTGCTTTGCAGGCTAAAAGTTCAGGGTTGGTTCACAGGTGGATAAAGTTTACAAGTTGGCAGAGACTGCTAGAAAAGCAGGGTTTACCTACACTAAACTTCGGTAATCACTTAACCTGGTGGATCTCACACTGGAGGGCTTGTTAAAATACAGATTCTGGGCCCCACCTCCAGAGACTGGATTCAGCAGGCCTGGAGTGGGGCCCGAGAATCTACATTTCTAACAAGTTCCCAGGTTATGCTGATGCTGCTGGTCTGGGCACCACACTTGAGAATCACTGACAAAGAGCTGCCTCTGGTTGATCAAGGCATTCAGAGCATGAGAGGAATGGAGAAGGAAATGAAAACCAACCTGAGGTACAGCGATGAGCTTTACAGCTCCTTTCCCTTCCCAGCCCCAGCGAAAAACCCAGATGCCTGAAGGGCTCTGCATGTCTGCTGCCCAAAACAAACCCCATTCCATAACACTCCCTCTCCCCCAAAGAACCGAGCTAGTAGGATGAACAGTCAACACATGGGGAAGAGCACATATGAAGTTGAGAGCTAGATTAATTTATAACTTCATTCCTAAAACATGAGAAACAAAATCAAATATCTCCTTTTCCTTGGTCACTTTCTTCCCCATCATCCCCTCAATTTAGGATTTGGCTGTAACGTACAATCAGTCCTAAAAAATGAATAAGTTGTAACAGCCTCACCCAAACCCCAGACTGCTATGCACTGGAACAGAAAACTCGTACACACTCTCAATACCAAGCTGAATCAGGCACCAAAGAAACAAAAGTAGAATATTAGCAGAGGCTTTACGCAAGGGCTAAAAATAAGGAAATGCACTTCAGGGCACTCATTAAAACAGCAAAACAAAAGCAAGTTAGCTAGATTGATAAACTAAACTCCACTTCTTTGGGGTTTGAAAACGCAGAATGTGGGCCAGCCCCAGGCCAAGTGGTTAAAGTTTCACCCACTCCGCTTTGGCAACCCAAGTTCACAGGGTTCAGATCCTGGGCATGGATCTGCTCCACTCATCAGCCATGCTGTGGAGGCATCTCACATACAAAAAAGTGGACAAAGTTTGGCACAGATGTTAGCTCAGAGCTAATCTTCCTTAAGCAAAAAAAGAGGAGGATTGGCAACGGATGTTATCTCAGGGCAAAAATCTTCCTCACCAAAAAAAAAAAAGCAAGCAAGCAAGCAAGCACAAGTAATGAGAGCACATGAAGAAGAGGCCGGGCTTCCACAGAACCAGTCTCTCCACGGCGTCCAGCTCAACATCACGCCTAGACTGTGCTCCCTCTACAGAGCAAGAGCTTCGGGGGCGCACACTGCCAGGCTGCAGGAACCATCCTAAGAGCCGAGATCTACAGCTAATACCTGATCAGGAAAAAGGAGGTACACTCCTGTTAGGAATGGCTGCTTCAGATGACAGCCAGCCTAAAAGTTTGGGGGAGAGAGGCAGAGAAAGAGGAAAGCAAAGGAGAGAAGGAAAGCAAGAATGAAAGGAAGAAAGGAGAAAAGACAAAAGAACAGATAAAAAGAATGGAAGAAAACCGGGACGGGAGGAGGGTGAAACAGAAAGCAAAAAACTGGCAAAAACAAAAACAAACAAAAAACCTCTCCTCCAATATGCTCTAAACCCTGACAGTCTAGTCCACCTAAAGCTTCAAATACAACTTGCATTGCAGTTTGCCGCTCTGCACTTGCTTGCCACCAATAACCTACTCAGACAGCATAAACCAGGCTGATAGGCTCTAGTGCGACAAATCTTGAGAAACCTTGAGCCCCTTCACAGACGGCACCTGTAAACCGTCAGCAGTAGCAACAAACATCAGTACCACATTTTGTTCCAAAGTGTATCTCAGGTGGAAAATGTGAGGTTTGTCACTACTCAGTTTACAGTATTACTCTTCTAAGTAGCATTTTCATCTCTACAATTGATTGAGTTAACCAGCAAATCTTTCATATGGAAAGGAATAAATGGAAATGTCACTTCAAAGAAAACAAGTAAGAAAAGGTCCGAGAGGACAGACAGGACCAAAACATAAGAAACTTGACCAGTAGCAAAAGAACTAACACTGTCTTTGCAAAAAAAAATAATGTGGAATTTACCCAAATAGTCCACTCCTTGATGCCTTCCTCAGGGAGGCATGACAATAAGGATACAAGACAAGGTATTAAGAAGCATCTGGGGGGCTGGCCCCGTGGCCGAGTGGTTAAGTTTGCACGCTCCGCTACAGGCGGCCCAGTGTTTCGTTGGTTCGAATCCTGGGCGCAGACATGCCACTGCTCATCAAGCCACGCTGAGGCAGTGTCCCACATGCCACAACTAGAAGGACCCACAACGAAGAATATGCAACTATGTACTGGGGGGCTTTGGGGAGAAAAAGGAAAAATAAAATCTTTAAAAAAAAAAAAAAAAAAAAAAGAAGCATCTGGGTTTGGGGGCTAGCCCTGTGGTCGAGTGGCTAAGTCTGGGCGCTCTGCTTCAGCGGCCCAGGGTTTCACCAGTTCGAATCCTGGGCACGGACATGGCACCGCTCGTCAGGCTGTATTGGGGCAGCATCTCACATGCCACAACTAGAAGTACCCAACTAAAAATACACAACTATGTACGAGGGGGCTTTTGGGAGAAAAGAGGAAAAATAAAATCTTTAAAAAAAAGGAGTATCTGGTTTCAAGTTCCACCTTTGATAGTAACTAAAGTCTCTATCTTGGTCTCAATTTCTTCCCCTTCTAAACAGAGATGACGCCAACATCCATTCAACCCACCTCAAACACTGCAATGAGGAATAAGACAAAGCCCACTGCAAAGTATTATACAAATGGAAGGATTATTATGTTCCAAGTTCACGTTACCATGGCCTCAAAGTTCACATAAAATTCCTGGCCTGTTACCTCCCCCTAAATCTTCCAAATTAAGACAAAGTCACAGAACTTCTCAATAATATTCTTCTAAATGGTTTGAGGGAGATAGTGAAATGCGTAATGGTTGCTCATGAAATCTGCCTGTCTCAGATCCCTTTTCACACATTAGGAAGCTTTTCCATTACAGAATAAAGAAAAAGACTGTGTGTCATTTTATAAGAACTGGCCAGTTCTCAATTATGAGGGCCATTTTTATGGTCCATCTCAAACACATGTTTCATGGACTAATTCCTCATCTCTCTGTTAAAATAAATCAAGTTTCCTTGTCATTTCAAACAGATGTTCTATAGTCTCAAGTACCTGGTCCAAACAATTCAACATTCCCAAATGGTGACTGTTCTGACAACTTCAAGGGGCAATATACCAGTCAAGAAAGTGCACTATGGAGCCATTTTCCAAGTTCTCTGAATTAATAAGCGTGTCTTACTTTTGTAACTGGGGGGAAAGTGAATTGTCCCTCCTAAAGCCATTCAGTTCTCATTCACACTCTCAAAATCCTAAATTTAAGTTCTCCTTGTCATCTAACTCCCTCAGCCCTCACTCAAGAGGTGAGGGCTCACCGTCTATTCTAGTCAAGAGGTGTCCAGGTTGTGAAAGAGGAGGGTAAAAGTCTTTTGCAGACAATGATTACTTCTCCTCCAACCACTCTGAGCCCAGCTCCCTCAGGAAGCAGGACACTGTACCAGCCCCTCAGCTAGATCCTAATTTCAACTTCATGCTAGGAGAGTGGCACCAGGCACACGCTGAGAGCCACTTACACAGGACTGCTTAACTGTGACCTATTCTGGAACACTACCACGCCTTTTCAGTTCCCTCCTTGGTCTTCTCTTCAAGATTCCGTTATGTTAGTTTGCATTTATTTATAAGAGCCAGTTAGTCCAAAAGGCATGAGTCTGCATGAGTTCAGGTGTTAACATTCAGCTGTATGTCAATGCCTTACTTTTTATGCTGTAACCTAGAAATGAATACTTTTGTTGTAGAAAAATTCCTTCCTGTATTCTGGAGCAGACACAAAGTTGAGGGCTCTGTCTGTGTCTTTAAAAACCAAACACACATAATACCCTTAGACAGCCAAATCATATTATAAGATGCAAGATTTCAACATTCCGGCACACTGCCAGGGCTTAATGGCCAGTCAGACGCTAAGTAAGGAAATGGGTCTGCATTAAACCTACAAATAAGTCAACAATCAATAGTTCAGGATTACGGTAAAAATTTGATGTGCCCTTCAAATTGCTTCTAGCATCATCCTTCTAACTCAAGCTCAGCTTCAGAAGCAAAACAAAACAAAGATGATCAAGCAAGAAGCTGAACACAACCTATTTTCACAAACACAAAGCCTTGGCATTTCAAAACTAAAAGCTGCTCCAGGATTTCACAGAAATCCTTTACAGTGTACCTGTAGGGCAGCAAACCTGAGAAATAACAGGCTGAGTTTTAGACAGTAAATTAAACTGACAGCTCAGCAAGCAGAAAACTACGGCAAAAAAGCAAGCACCTGGAGATAAATGGATGAAGCAGCTTTGGCCTTCCTGCAAAGCTCATCTCCCCCCAAAACCAGCAGGGGTTTGTATCACGGTTTAGAATGCATGTTCCAGCTTCTCCCTCAATCAACGTCGTTTTACTACTAAGCTGATGTAAATAAGAGCAATGCCCACCACATCCATTCACTACGGGCTTTCTACTCTTTATTTTACTCTAAATAAGCAATCAATTCTACTTTTATTTCATACTTCTACTTCCTTCCTCCTTCAAATATATCCTGAAATTCACTCCTTTACTAAAAGTCTCAGTCTACAAATAAAATGTAAAACCTAGGGAGCTAAGGGCACAGTACTGAACTCGAACCAACAGAAGGGAGTCCAAGTCTGTCATACCTCGGCCCTGCAGGCCTTAGGTTTGTCATCAGTGAAATGGGGTTAACAAAAGTATCCGCCTCAGAGGGTTACTGGAAGGACTGAATGAGGAAACCCAGAAAGTAAGTGCTCAGTACAGTGTCCAGACACAGCAAAGGCTCAGTAAACCTTAGCTCTGCCTCCTCACCTCAGCTGGGGGAAAACAGAAGACAGGAATTCAAACCTGTCTTCGGTGCCTGTTTCACTGCACCAGTAGAGAATACTTAAACTAAACAAAAGAAAGGAAGGGACACAGGGAAGAGAGGGAAGAGGCGAGGGAGGGAGGAAGAAAACATAATTATTTAAACTAGCACTACTCAAAGTAGAGTTGAAGCAGTACGAGTCTGCAGCAAATAATTACAGAAGCCGAGAACAAGCACGTAGAAACTTTTGTAGCAACCTGACAGAGTAATTTTATATCTATTGAATTTAACTTTAAAAACTAGGGCTTGTATTTTGCATGTCTTTTATTTCATTTTTTTCTAGTAATTCACTTTTACTGTATTTTATAAAAGTATCTCTCAGTCTGACACAAATCTGAAAAAAAAAAAACTTGCTTGGGAAGCAGTGATTCAGTGAGGACCTTTTGAATGAACAACACCCACCACCATACTCCTCCAACACGAAGACATCTGGGGCAGTTTGGGACCTCGTCAGAGAAGCAAGTGCTCCTGTGAATTCCTGTAAACCTTCAAGGATCCACCAGGCCCTGCTCATTTAGCGACTGGTCCTGCTGAGACAGACTGATATGCACTGTGGATAAGAGAACCTAATAAGAGAGGAGAAGGTACTCCCAGATAACATCACACCAGTGCATTTTTTGGTACCTTGAGCAAATCAAGCATGTTATAACCTTTCATGGCTGTTTCTACCTATCCCTAAGATAGTGACAGCATTTTAAAATAGCCAATCTTTTTTTTAAAGAAAAGGGAGAAGTGGAGGAAACTCTCCCCCACCTACATGCTTTTGCTCATGCCAAAGAAATAAACCAAATCAGGTAGTAATAATAAAAATCAGCCAGTAAACCCACACTGCCACCTACGTTCTGCTGACCCAATCCTCTCCTTTGTTTTATAAATTAAACAAGTAGCCCAGTCCTAGTGGTAAATACATTTTATGAGACAAGGGTTCTCTCTGTACAGTTTCGTGGAAGCTGTGTCACACGGTGCCCTGCTCAGCAGATTCTGCTGCCCCACTTCAAGTGCTGCGGTTTTCTGAAAAGCACAGGCAGGATTCTGCTGATGGCATCTCAGCCCCTCAGCCACTCCACGGTGAGGAGCGAGGACTCGCCCTTCTGTCCTCCAGGATAATTAAAGTGGTGAACGCACTGCTGCTGACGGTAGTGTTGCAGACCAGGGACTGTCAGAATCAGGGGCTTTAGCCTCAGCTCGGCTGCCGGCAACCTGAGCTTGGGGCACTCACCCTCCATAAGTGAAGTGCAAGATGGAAGCCAAGCATGTGTCAAACAGGAAAATACTTAAAAATAAAGCAACACACACTGTTTATGACAGCTTTGCAGCAAAATAAAGTCTACATGCAGGTCTTCTCAGCAGAGGATGTCGTCGCCCATCCTACCTCCCAGCTTCTTGTCCTGGTCCCCACCAAACAAACAAAAAGAAGAAAAACCAAGAGTCTTCCCTGTATGAGCCCCTCTCTCAGTTCTTTCAGAGGATATGGATTCTTAGTGGAGACAGCGGGGACCTGGACCTCAAAGTTTTGTCAGGAGCCACACTCTGCAACCACCACTAATGCAAGGAGCCACATCAGGCTGCAGGCCTGGGAAGTTTTGGATCGAACATTCCAAAACAGAAATAGGGGAGATCACAAGGTGCTGTGGCAAGCAGATCAAAGTGGCGTCCAGGGTCAAGGGCTGCCATCCGAGAATGACAAACTGGTCTACAGGAATGCATTCACTCTTCGAGGAGGTTTTAATCCCCATTTAAATCACATCCACTTCAGTATCAACTAGTTCAGCAGATAAAAAGACGTGCCCATTTCTGGTTCCCGAAACCAAGCGAGTTAAAGAAACCAGCCTGAAGATGACAGTGTATGTTCCCCATCTCCAGAGCGCTGAGGCGTCACAGACACCGGCAGATTAAGAGACAGCTCCTGGTGGGGTGACTCAACTCCAGAGCAAAGCACCAGGGCCTGGCCAATACCTGAAGTGCTCTACTGCATTGCTGGGTAAATACCTGAAGTGCTCTACTGCATTGCTGGGTAAATACCTGAAGTGCTCTACTGCATTGCTGGATAAATATTGTAGCCAGGGCCTGGCCAATATCTGAAGTGCTCTACTACATTGCTGGGTAAATATTGTAGCCATGGGCTTCTTCCAAAACCATTCCAACTTATTCTTTAAGTTGGTAATTGATATTCCCTTGCTCACTACAGGATATAAGAAACCTCTGAGAAGACAAAAAAGCCTGTCATTTCCTGCCTGCTCAGAATGCATTCGGCATCTATTTACCTGCTTGTTCTGAAAGCTTACATTCAGGAATAAGTGTGAATGGATACGTAAAAAGGCTGAAATCTTACATCCTTGGCTCACATAAAAGCAGTTTTTCACATTTTCCACAGACGATGCCTTTAACAGCCATTTTTAGTCCAAAGTCATCATTTTTACTTCCATTCACAGGATACTTTAATGGAACTGCATATTTTGCCACAAGATCACAATGCCTACCTTCCTTCTCCCTTATCACAAATAGGCAGAAAAATTAAATCATTTCAGTACTTACATAGCAATCAGCATTAGACTACCTAATTAGAAACATAAAACAGGATGGCACATTAACCTCCTCTGTGAAGACACTTTTTTATTTTATTTTTTTTTACATATTTACTGGTTTTTACCCGCTCTGAGATTTACACTGGGTCAGGGTTTAATGACAAGGAACAGCAAATATGTTTATTAAGTGGAGGTGAATGAACACATCAGTGTCCACACAAGAGACAAAGCCTGGCACGACCACCGCCCTGAACAACAATACACGGCACAGGGGATGTGTGTCTTTTCCAAATGCAGTTCAGCCACTACAGCTGAATTTTGGCCTAAAATGTACCTGAAGTTACAGGAAAGGGTTTCCCTCTAACTAACAGGCTTTGGATCCAGAGAGAATTGGGTTCATTTGCTAGTGTACCCAAAAGTCTTAACTATTGGTTGTTTTAAGTCCAGAATAGGCAGCTGTTATGAGCTGGGCAAGGGCAAGATTCAAATATCCATTAAAGTCCTCTAAAACTCAAAAGAAAGGTTACCATGAACTTCCCATTGACTCTCTTAGGGGCAGGAAGAATATAACAAAGAAGGTCAATAATCACAAATGCTTAACTAAAAATCTTCACTCAGATTCCAGGCAATAGTCTCTTATATTTTTATATTATGCGAAAATATTTAAATAACACAGTCTTATTCCTTCAGAGTCCATCAATTCAAAATGTCTAATCATCCAATTTGGGCTACATCACCATTATGTGCAGAAAAGCCTGCTCAAGCATATTAAGAGCAGAAACAAAATGGAAGATAGGCATGTTTTGCCTGCTTAAACCATTTCTTGGATTGTTATACAAATAACAGTATGCAAATAGATGCAACTCTTATGAATGAACCTTGTCTCTTCCTTAAATTTACTAAAGCAACTCTGGTATGACCTCTCCTTGGTACACATGATTAGTAGTTTCAATTTCTAGAAACAGTTAAAAACGACAACTACATTTCTTCAAAAAATAATTCCAGAATTAAGATATTGTTCACCCATTCAGACCGAACTTTCCTTCAACTGGTTCGTGCTAGGGAAAGCTTACTGCATTTTTTCCTGAATATTAATATTGTGCCAGTAATATTCCTGAAGAGCTACTATTAGCACACTAATCATTCTAGGCAAGTCTGACCCTCTTTCCAACAAATGTCACGGGATTTCTGGAACCAATTTCCCCCCAACAACTTGCCAGTACTATAAACACACAATTAGCAAGCAACACAACTACTTCTCCTCTTAGCTGTTATATATAGCAGCATTTAAGCAGCCATATCTTAATTCTGAAGATACAAAATTAAAAGATAAACCACGAAAATAACAATTTAGGTGATAAGGGGTTACACACCAGTGATGCGTTTTTATACTTAAGCCATTTAGTCTCTTCTGATTATGTAAAAGATAAGCTGAGAATGGTTTCAGCATACTCTACATTTCCAAGGCAAAGGACAGAAAAAGGAAGGAAATAATGAATATTTTATTACAGATACAGTGTGGCAAGCAAAAGAAATTTTTAACGAGTCAATTATTATTGCACCATTAGTCTTATATTGTGATAGATCAGTTTCTCTGATTCTAATTTTCTTATACTTATTTTATCCTATTTCAGACTTCTTTTTCTCTTTGCTCATAAAGGACAGATTTCTATCTGGAAATTTAGGCAGATTACAAAGACCTTCAAGTATAGTGTCTTTTTTTTCCCCCTTTTTTTGTAGAAGGGGCTGAATTTTCACTTATCTAAGATTTGAACCAGCTGCTAAGTCAATTCCAACAACATAATCTAAACAACATAAATATTCTGTTTAAAGTAATGTGGGAGAAAATTCAGAAAGCTTTGTTTTCCCCTAAGCAGTAAAGCCAACATACTCTATTTGGAGGCCATGGGTAGAAAGATCTGAGAAGACTATGAAAGAGATGGCGTTAAGGAAAGCCTCAGAGCGTCAGACTGATAGGACCTGGACATTTCAGAGGTGCTACTCCAAGCTAAAGGAAGGTAGTAAACAAAAGCCTAAAGTACGAAAAAGGAAAGGGTTAGGCAACCTGGTTGGCTGAAGTAGAAATACATATATACAAGGTAGCTCCTCCTGCCTCAGAGAAGTATCACAATTTAATCCTACCTATATAGACCCTAAAAACTAGGTATTTAGTACTTTAAAAAGCAGACTGTCTCTAATTGAAAAACATCCCTACAGAAATCTCTCAAACACATAAGGCACTAACCTATTTGGAGAGAGTAACTACTAGGGAACTCTGGAATCAGACATGGGTAGTCAGCCTCACTTCCCAAAGGCCTGAAAGAGAATGCTGAGGATGAGAGCAGATACCTGGTTGAGGTTTGCAGTCACTGGAACAATTACCAATAGATGCGTTATCCCAATATTACAGACAGCTGTGATACAGGGTTAACTTTGAAGATGTTTTACTAATTTGCAGTTTTAAATTTTCTGGCACTGTAAGTGTGGTGGGTGGAAGTGTGTCCCCCACAAAAAGATATGTCTGCATCCTAACTCCTAGTACCTATGAATGTGACCTTATTTGGAAATAAGGTCTTTGTAAATATAATTAAGTTAAGGCTCTCAAGATGAAATAATCCTGGATTTAAGGTGGGCCTTATATCCAACAACTAACAAGGAAAAACCTGTGAAGATGGAGACAGAGACTAGAGTTAGGCTGCCACAACCCAAGGTACGCCAGGAGCCTCAAGAAGCTGGAAGAGGAAAGATTCTCTCCCAGAGCCTTTGGAGGGAGCATGGTGCTGCCAACACCTTGATTTCAAAGTTCTGGCTTCCAGAACTGTGGAGGGAATAAATTTCTAACGTTTTAGGCCACTAAGTTTATGGTAATTTGTTGTGGCAGTCCTACAAATCTAACATAATAAGTTTAGCAATAATATTACTATATTTTGGTCTAATGCCATTTGAAAGTATTATAGCCTAATGCTGAGAAAATGCAGCTCCCATTTTTAGGGCCAACTCAGGCTATTTTTGCACAGCCTTACTGAAATATACATGTAATCCAGTGAAAAAGCCCAAAATGTAAGTGAACTGTGTAAATCTGTACTTTATTGCTATATAATACACATCATCCGTGGTACGTTAGGCCTGTTCAGATCACAGTCAAGATGCGCAATCTGCCCTCAATATTTTTTTCCCAAAGACAGAAGTGAGCAAGTGGATCTCTACAAGAGGACTTGTACTCACAAGCACCATGAAGTCACTTAGAATAGAGCAGCAGTCATTTTAGCACCACGTCCTGTTAATAATTATTGCTCTTGACCTCTACTACACAAACGTGTAGGCCTTCTTTATGAGCATTTCCAAAAACAAAATCAATAAACATTTCAAAAATTCTACTAGCCTCAGCCATACAGACATTTAAGTGGTAAAATATGTTACCTTTGCTAGCCACAGCAATCTTTTAAAAATGCATTCTCAACGCATGCCAACATCACTGATTATGACAAACAACAAAACAGTAAGAACAAAAAACTCATATTAACTTCAAGCTCCATTAGAAACAGAAAGAAATACAATCAACGTTTACCAAACACAAAAGGACTATACCTGTATCTCTATATATAACTATACATGGGAAGATGCCTTTCCAACCTTACAAGTAACGCAAACAATGGAGGATACAAAGTCTTGGACAGCATCTGTCAGAGGATCTGTCAGCATTTCCTTTAACGAATTTATAAATTGACATAATAAATTCACTGACACTCAGCACATGGGATTAGGGTGCATTCTCATCTCAAAACCCACACTAGTGGGAAAACAAAAGTTCATATACAAAAATCCATCAGATTTATGGTATGTGAATTATATCTCAATAAAGCTGTTAAATGAGAAAAAACTGTCCATCAAAAAGTATATCTGGCTTTTCTAAAAAGAAAAAACTGAAAGTGTTCACGTTAACTCTTCTTGGATAACCAACACATTGTGAGAAGAATTAAAAGGAGGACCACCCCATGCTCAGGGTGAAAGCTGGCTTGGCTCCCACATCTGAGTACCGAACAAGAAGTCAGGCAAGGACAGGATAATACTGCGCGCACAGGACGTTTCAGCACAGGCCAGCTGAGCCACACAACACAAGTTAAAACTTCCAACCCTTATCAATAACTAGAACCACCTCAGATCAAGCCAAAGCCTCAGCCTTTTAAAAATTAAATTTTCTCCTTTAAGTCTTCACTGGCAAGAAGATGAAGTCAATAGAGGACTTATTTTGAAACTAGTAAGGCTTAAATCTTTGCTTCAGATCTAGATGATCAATTCCCAATCAATCAAAAGTTATCTTAGACTCACCATTTTGCACTTTTGAAGCTATTCTGGAAAAACTCAACTGAGCAGTAAAATTCTGAAATAGAAGCATCCTTCCTCTCCAAGTTCAAAGATTTCCCTGTGGTGCAGGACCCAAACTCTTAGCCACGCTCATTCCAAATTAAGAAACTCTTTCACCAAGCGTGCATTGCTCGGAAACCATCTAATGGGGATGTTGATGGTGAGTGTTCATGCATTAAGCAAAAGGTTACAATAAATGACCGTTACGACTCAATACATTTATAAACCTTTCATTAGTTTCTCAAGGCAAAAAATGGAGGACCACATCAGTGGGAGTTCATGAAGTACGTCATTAAATGTTCCTGAGTATCCCAACACGTATTACAAATATGCCACAGAAAATTTAAAAAGCAATTAGTTTTTTAAATGAACAGCTTCTTTGGTATTTTAAACATTAAAAACACTCAAACAAATAAGCAAACAACCACCTTTCAGAAAGTGCCATTTCATTCCACACTATTAGGGATACTCCTCAAAATATACGGTGATTATTCAAATTATTTGAGCTCTATCTCATTCACCCACCACAGGCCTGTTACAAGTATTTGTTTATAGAGCATCAAGCAGTTGAAATAGAAGGGCAGAAGGGGACAGCTAAAACTAGAAAAAGGAAAAAAAAGTTAAGTATATATGCCATTTTAAGATTACATGGAAATGAGAAAGTATCTATAAGGTGACAGGAAACTATGATTTAGTACATAAAACTGGAAAAAAAGGGATTTCCATAATCTGGGAACATATCAACAACAGGAAAAACAGTAAATGTTTATAGTTGTTCAACTCTCAACTCAAAGTCTAGGGGATTTTAGGTTTCTGCACTGGAATTAATCCAGTAGGACTGTGGCCATTAGATGGATTAAAACAGTTCTTGGAAAGGGTGGTGGGGCAGAGAGTATTAATTCGAACTGAGCCCAAATAATAACACAATTAGTACCCGTTTGTACTAGCATTTGCCTTTGTAGGACCTGCATCCTTTCCTTTCAAAGGTAAACTAATGATAAAAATGGTACCCACTGTCCCTTCAATCTAACACCAACACAGTGTTCCAATTCCTCAAAACTAAATGGATCACAAGCTTTTCCTTAACAATTCTGAGTGCACACGCGCGCACACACACACATACAAAATCAGTTTCTGACTAGATAAAATAACATTCAATGGTGCCCGGTGGCATGTTAGGTAACATGAGACTGGAGTGCTCTATTACACCATTTCCTGGTGCCACTAACGCAGCCAAATACTTCCTAGAGATCAACGAGTAGGTCCCAGTAAATAGTACTCCAAGTTTTCCCCAGCTCTTTGCCAACCAATACAAGTAAGACGTAGAAAAGAAATGCGGAAGATGAACAGTAAAATTATTTGAGATCTAGCAAAGAAAGCAAGAGAAACGTACAACTAATGTCTCTGTGCTTTGGATTAAGCCCAAGGAAGGAAGAGAAATCTGTTCTCGTAATTACAATTATCTAAAAACTGCAGGTTGGAATTGCTTTCTTAAATTCAGCCTCACAGAGCATTCTGAAAATAACCCAACATATATACCCACTATACCTCCAAAGCTGTGTCTCTCCCAATCTCTTAATATCTGAGGAAAAAGAGAATTAACAAAGAAATCTGGAATTCCTAAAGCAGCTGGTCAACAAAGGCCAGGGCCTTCAGCCTGGGTTGCATGCTCAAGGATCAACCTGCACCGGTCCTGGCACCTGGCAGCCCTTACCTGAATGTCCGTGTCCTTCACAGGCTCAAGAGGCTCAAAGGTGGTGGCTGCACTCAGACTCTCCAATCGCTGGGAAATGTGGGAGATGTCAAGTCCTCGAGACCCGAGGAGAACTGACCTATGAGGATACAGAGCAGGGAGAAAAAAGTAGGGTTAGGACATCTAGTACGCTTCATAAAATACTAAAGAGTATTTTTTATTCCTAACTTCCTATATACTGCCCAGACACTTCTATCTAGTTGTTTTATACGTTTCCATAAAGATTTATCACCCAGAATAACAGATACAACATTGCATTTGGTAGTAAGAGAGAAAATTCTGATCAAGCCTGAATTAGAGTAAGGAATTTATCCAGAATAAAATGATAGTGTATCAATAAAATGACAGGCTAGACTGCTCCAAACATTTCATAGTAAAGAAAATCATGAGGTAGATGCTAGTCTCAATCCCCATTTCATAGATGAGGAACCAAGGCGCGAAGAGGTTAACCAATTTATCCAAAGTCACAGAGCCATGAAATGGCGGAGTCAGGTCATCAAGCTCCAGAACACAAACTACTAACCACCCTATAGTTACAGCATCGATAAAGACAGATATAGTGAACCACAAAATTTTAGAAGTTTCAGGAGCAATCTAGTCTAAACTTTACTCATTAGTTGAGGAATCTAATAGTCCAGGGCAATCAATGATTTGCGAAAGGCAGTCAAACCAGAATCCAAGGCCAGTTCTCCTCAAAAGCCAAGTACCACATGCAGTACCTCTGCAAGATCCCTCTCTGCTGCCTAGTTCAATAATCCAGGAGGCTGTCACCTGACTAATTAATGCTTTTGAAGACAGGCAGGAATAACACAGCTGGCTTTATTTCTACTCATCTGGGGCAACGTAACAATGGAAGAGTAAAAAGAAAAAAAACCACAGATTCTCACTAATATCTAGAACACTCTCTGGAAGAAAGAAACTTAGGAGAATTAGATTAATTGTTCAGATTGTTGCTTCTTTATTTCCATTCTACTAAGTACTACAGAAATAGATGATGTGCGCCCAGAGGGCTGCTCACTGTAGATTTTTGTCTCCTCCATGTAGACAGGTCAACTATGATGCCATCCCTGAGGCTTCCCCTCCAGGCTACCATGTCAAATAGATAATCCTGCCTCTTTTTTCTTACAATCCTCAATAGCTAACTTTCTAATACAGTGGTTCCCACCCCTGGTTGCACATTAGAATCACCTAGGCAAATTTCCTCACAATGATCCTGACTGATGTTGGGTGAAGCCTGGAGCACGGGTATCAGTCTAACAGCCACCTTCCTTTTTTAATAACAGCGTTACTGACATGTTATTCACATACCATACAATTCACCCATTTAAAGAGCACAATTCAGTGGGTTTCAGTATACTCACAGAGTTGTACAACCATCACCACAATCAATTTTAGAACTTTTATCACACCCCAAAATAAACCCCCTACCCATCAGCAGTCACTCCCCATGTCCCTCCAAATCCCCCCTCAGCCCCTGGCAACCACTGATCTAACTTCCATCTCTATACGTTTCCCTATTCTGGACATTTCATACAAATAAATAATATAAGCTGTAGTCTTCTGTGTTAGGTTCTTTCACTTAGCAAAATGTTTTCAAGGTTCATCCATGTTGTAGCATGTATCAGTACTTCATTGCTTTTTATTATTGAATAGTATTCCATTATATGGATATGCCACATTTTATATTTATGAATGTATCCATCCATCAGTTGTTGGACATTTGGGTTGTTTCCACTTTTTGGCTATTATGAAAAACGCTGCCATGAGCATCATGTACAAGTTTCTGTGTGAACATATGTTTTCCTCTCTCTTGGGTATACACCTAAGAGTGGAGTAGCTAGATCGTATGGCAACTCTCTGTTTAACCTTTTGAAGAACTGCCAGACTGTTTTCCAAAGCAGCGACACCATTTTCCATACCCACAAGCAATGCACGTGGTTCCAATCTTTTCCACACCCTCGCCAATACTTATTACTGTTTTTATTACAGCCATCTTAGTAAGTCCCCCTTTTTGTTATTAGAGTGAAAAAAATTTAATACAAAATTAAAATAGTAAACCTCCTTGTACCCATTACCCAGCTTCAACAACTTGCGTGTCATAGCCAAACCCTGTTTCATCTACATCCCTACCTACTTTCCTCTCTCCACCACCCCGATTACTTCAAAGTAGATCCAAGATTATCTCCCCAGTTATTTCATAATTTTAAAATTTGTGTTTGTTTGAATGGCATACAAATAAGGTCTCTACTTGTGAATGCTTACTATGCCTCCTAAATCTCTCTTAATCTACAAATTGCCTCCATCTCTTTCTTCTTCTTATAATTTCTTTGTTAGAGGCTCTGGATTATTTGTCCTGTAAAGCAGTGCTACTCAAACTTGAAATGTACATGTGAATGACCTGGGAAGCTTGTTAAAATGCAGACTTCGATTGCGTAGGTCTGGGATGGAGCCTGAGATCCTCCACTTCTAAAAAGCTCATAGGTGATGCTTATGTTGTTGATCCATGGACTACCCTCAAAGTAGCAAGGATGCAGTTTCCCACGTAACAGGTTTACTGATTGCATCTCCATGACGTCATTCCACACGTTCCTCTAGCTGCTTCTGTCCAACTTCCTGCAAATTGAATGTAAGCACTAAAGGTCTGATCAGATTCAGGTAGCATTATTTTTTTGGTTATATAACTTCAGATTTACACCAAGAGGTATGGAATGTCTGATGTTCTCTTTTTGGAATGTTTGCAGACATTGATGATCATTGCTTGGATTCATTAATTCCTTAGAGGTTGCAAAATGGTGGTATTCTATCTTTATTAGCTGGAATATTTCCTTTCAGAGACACACTCTTCATCAACTATGTGATAACTGAATAATGAGTCATTCTCTAGAATCCTCCCAAGATGACTGATGAGTTTTGTTTTATTATCATTACGAACTCATGAATTTAAACATATTTGATGTATTTCAATCCAGTGCAGTTATTATCTTTATGATGCTCAAAGCATCTCATCTTTGGCCAGTAGAAGCCTTTTGAAGTCGGTTTCTGAGTTCTTCCGACATGACTCAAGCAGACCTTCATAACTTCCTTGCTATCTGGTATGACAGATGTTTCCTATTTATTTTATACAGAACTGCCCGAGTCCTAGAATCAGCCAACTCTCCAAAGAGGCCAAGTTCCTTTTATTAAGAAATGGATTTTAGGGACCACTATCTGGGCCCTAAGATTGCTCACTGTTAATTGTTTCTAGGCCTTTTCAAAAGGCAGAACTAGAAATGGAGTTGTTACTTTTGTTTCAGTTTCCCTTAGATAAATTATCATGAATTCATACTGATCCTTCCAATTCAAAGTTAAAAACACAAGATTTTGGGTTAACCTCATAGATTTTCTATCTGTGTGTCCTTCCTCCCACACTGAAAGTCCTACTTCTCAGCATCACCACCAAAACTACTTACTTGCTTTATCCTACACTATACACACAACAGTCTCAAAACAGGAGTTAACAACTGCTGCATCAACAATATGATTACTGAAGACAGATTAACACATTACTTGGAACTATTCCTCTCTGTGTGGTTATGTGACCAACTGGATAAGTATTTATTTTCCCTTTTATAAATTTAATTTTATTTTATAATTATATAAAGTATTTCCACAATTCCAAAGTCAAATCTATAAAAAAAGTCTCTGTCTTCTACACCCTATTCCCTCCCTTTTCCTACAGGCAACCTTTTGGTTATTTATCTTTCATATTAATTGTACCTTTTTATTTTCTGTATTTGATGCTTTGACATCTGGGACCTTGCTGACACTTGCCCCTCCCTGGGTCAGCTAATTCCTAGACGCCTGCAAGTGCCTATTTCACAGGCAAACCAATCAATCCAGAGCCCATAACCCAACCACCTCCTTTACTGGGCCACTGTCTCCTGCCCTGATCATCCCAGGGCTAGGTACCAGACACCTAGAGCCAGGACCGGTACCCCCAGAACCCGCTGAGGTTATTGCTAACTAGCCAGTCCCAAGCCTGCCACCCTGCCTTGCCTTGTCTTCCTGCAGAAACCACAATAAAGGCTTATGCCCACTTTCCCCTTCTCCCTCTGCCTCCTGACTGACCCCAGTGCTTCCCCATGTGGCCCCCCATGGCATGTCCTGACTGTTGTTTCTAGAGAACTGTGACAGTCATTTCCAGGTCCATGTGTCTTATCATACCTGATTAAAGCAAATCCTAGGTACTTTTATTTATTTATTTTTTTGATGAGGAAGATTACCCCTGAGCTAACATCCGTTGCCAATCCTCCTCTTTTTTTGCTTGAGGAAGATTAGCCCTGAGCTAACGTCTGTGCCAATCCTCTTCTATTTTTTGTATATAGGATGCCTCCACAGCATCGCTGATGAGTGAAGTAGGCCCATGCCCAGGATCCAAACCCACAAACCTAAGCCGCTAAAGCGGAGCATGCAGAACTTTAACCACTCCTTCCATGGGGCTGGCCTCCCAGCTACTTTTAAAACTCATTTCTTCTTTTTTTTATTATCAGATAGGTATATACATTTGTGTCACCTGCTCTTTTAAAACAGCTTTACCGAGGATATAATTCATGTACTACAATTATACACATTTAAAGTGTATAATTCAGTAGTTTCTATTTAGAGTTGTACAATTATCACTACAACTGATTTTAGAACATTTTTATCACCCCAAAAAGAAACGCCCTTCCTATCCATCAGCAGTCGCTCTAACCTAACCTACTAACTCCCTAGGCAACCAATAATCTACTTTCTGTTTCTATAGATTTGCCTTTCTGGACACTGCACATAATGAAACTATACAACATGTAGCCTTTCTTAACTAGCTTCTTTCACTCAGCATAATGTTTTCAAGGTTCATCCATGTTGGAGCATGTATTAGTAGTTTACTCTTTTTTATTGCCAAATACTATTCCATTACACAGATACGCCACATTTTATTTATCAATTCATCAGTTTTCAGACATAATCACTTTTTGGTGACTATCAATAATGCTGCTGTGAAGACTCATGTACAAGTTTCTGTGTGGACAACTGTTTTCATTTCTCTTGGGTATCCACGTGGGAGTGGAACTGCTGAGTCACATGGTAACTCCATACTTCACCTTGTGAGGAACTGCTAGACTGTTTACCAAAGCGGCCGTACCACTTTACATTCCTACCACCAGTATATGAGGGTTTCAATTTTTTTCCACATCCTCACCACCACTTGTTATCTGTCTTTTTGATTACGGCTATCCTAGTGAACGTGAAGGAGTATCTCGCTGTGGTTTTCATTCACATTTCACTGACGGCCAGTGGTTTAGGCCATCCTTTCATGTGCTTATTGGACATTTATGTATCTCCTTTGGAGAAATGTCTATTCAGATCTTTTGCTCATTTAAAAATTGGGTTGTCTTTTTATTATTGAGTTCTAAGAGCTTTTTACATATTCTAGATAAATCCCTTATTAGGTATATAGCTTTTTAATTTTGATGAAGTTCAACTTATCTATTTTTGATTCTTTTGGTTTCATATCTAAGAAGGCTCTGCCTAACCTAAGGTCAGGAAGATTTACACTTGCGTTTTCTCCTAAAAGTTTTAAAGTTTTAGCTCTTAGATTTAGGTCTGTAATCCATCTGGAGTTGATTTTTGTGTATGGCATGAGGTAGGTGTCCAATTTTATTCTTTTGCATGTAGATATCCAGTTGTCTCAGCATCATTTGTTGAAAAGACTACTCTTTCCCATTGAATGCTCTTGGCACTCTTGTTGAAAATCAGTTAATCACAGACACATGGCTTTATTTCTGGACTCATAATTCTATTCAATTGACCTGTATGTCTTCTGTATGCCAATTCCATAGTCTTGATTATATTGTAGCTTTGTAGTAAGTTTTGAAATTGGAAGTGTGAGTCTTATAACTTTCTTCTGGTTTTAAAGATTGTTTTGGCCATTCTAGGTTTCCTGCATTTCTATATGGATTTTAGGATCAGTTTGCCAATTTCTGAAAAATATCCAGCTGGAATTTCGATAGGGATTGCACTAAATCTGCAGATCAATTTGGGAAGAATTAACATCTTAATAATATTAACTCTTCTAATCCATGAACCTGGGATATCTTTCACCTGCTTTCTTAAATAAATGATAGGGTACTATACTCTTCTCTCCAGCTTGTATTTTTTATTTTACTAACAATATGTCCTGGAGTCACTCCACGGCAGTGTGTCTTCTCATTCCTTTGTACTACTGAAGGCACTTCACTATACAGACCTACCACATTTATTCAACAGTCCCCTGCTGATGGATGTTTGAGTTGTTTCCAATTTTTACTATTACAAATAATGCTGCAATGAATATTCTCATGTGCACTCTTTTCATACTTTTGCCAATTTATCTTTGGGATAGATCCTGGGAAGTGGGACTGCTGGGTCCAGAGTAAAATTCACTAAATATTGCCAAACTCTGTCCCATGGGCACTATATCTCCACCAATAATATGTCAGAATGTACCCAGTGCTCAGGCGATTTTAAGGTGTACCAGGGTTGAGAACCTTGGAATTAAAAAAACTAGCTATCAGAATTATTAGAAAAGTCATTTAAGTGGGTGGCGCCTGGAGGAACTGTGCAGTACATGGCTTGTGCAGTGCAAATGCAGAAGCCCTGACTGGGGGAGGTGGAGGGAGGACTGAAGGAGGAGAGGCAGGGAATCTAAGGTAGGGATGGTTTTACAAATAAAGGCCGTGCCAGAAACTTTCAGCTTCTAAGGGTGGGAAAATCCAAAGGCTCCCTGCCCTCTATCTCCCCCAATTTCCTTAAGCCAGCAGCTTCTCCTGAGCAGAAAGCCACAGAGGCTGGAGTCAAACCCTCCAGGCCCAGGAGAGTTAGGAGGACAAAAGCTGTGCTCAGGATACATGGGGAGCAGAAAAAGTCAGGAGGTCTGGGCTAGCTCCACCTGGCACTTACCGACTGTGGAACGTAGAGAAAAATCCTACCTCTCACCTCTCAGGCTTGTGAAGACCAGTCAAGAGAATACCTGCGACAATCCTGTGGGAACTGAAAAGCGCCATATGAATATGAGAGATTCTTACTGACCAAGCTGGATTTGAACTCTGACGTGATCACTTGCTACCCGAGCTTCCTCAATTATAAAATGGAGATAATAACACTTATTTCACAGAGTTCTTTCAAGAAGAAAGTATGTAATGCATTTAAAGTATTTGGCACATTGCCTGACAAACAGTAAGTGCTTAAAAAGGTAGGTTAGTAGTATTATCACAAGTAAAGTTATAATTTGCTGTGTAACTTTGGGCAAATAAATGTTAGCATATGCTTTGCATGAATATGGAGAAAAGCATGAAATAAGCAAATTAATAACACTGGTTACTTTGCAGGGTAAAGTTAGGGAGAGAGAGCGAGTGGCTTTTTCTTTGTATACTTCTAGGTTGTTTGGCTTCTGAGTTGAATGGAAAAATCCAATGAGACATCTCTGATGGGAAAAGAGGGGGATGCAGTTGATGATGGGTACCCAGGGAGGGCTTCACAGCTACTGATAATATTCTCTCTCTTAACTGTGCAATGTGTACAGGGGTATTCATTCATTTTATTATTTACACCAGGAGTCAGCAAACTTATTCTGTAAAAGGCAGACGGTAAATATTTCAGGTTTTACAGGCCATACGGTCTCTGTCATAACTACTCAACTCTGCTATTGTAGCACAAAAGCAGCACAGACAATACATAAACGAGGAAGCGTGGCTGTGTTCCAATAAAACTTTCACAGGCGGCAGGCTGGATTTGGCTCACAGGTCATAGTCTGCCAATCCCCGATTTACACCTTTATATATGTTACGCACATTGTTCTTTATGTGTGAATAAATTTAAAAATATCAAACATGCACATGCAAAAAAGCTATCAAATCTGTCCCCTAAAATGAAAAATCCAACAAAGTATATTTAAACAAATGAATTCAGCAAAGAACAATTCAATTTTAAATCTACAATCTAATCTTAACTAAAATCCTAAAGACAAAATTTTCTTTCAAAATTTATTTCATGTAAGAAAATTTTTCCTACTCAGTTCTCTCCTCTGCCCTCACCCTGTACTAAAATATTCACATCACACTTTATGTCTCTGCCTATCAAGAAGATGGAAAAATACAGGCATCAGCCCTTTGGTTTCTTTTTAAGCATCTGCCCCACCCTATACCCATTCTTTCAATGTTCAAACTTCCTCCTCCCTAAAATAATGAATTTAAGGTAGAAAGAGAAGAGGAAGAATGGAAATTTACAAGAAAGAGAGCATGACTGATAATTGTTACCAAGAAAACATTTTCCCTCTTTGCTCTTAATAGGCTGTAAAGCTGATGCAATTAAATTATAACTATAGCAACTCAGCTGGCATCATGGTCCTTTCGCTCCAGCAGCATCCTTGCACACCAGCACAGAACCTGCATGCTCAAGACTGGGGCTAACAGCAGGCAGCCAGAAGCAGCAGGAAGGAGCCTGCAGGGAGGCCAAATTAGCAGAAACGTCTAGAGGCTGGTTGGAGTGCTGGGGAACACTGTATGGGAGCAGTTGGCTGCATTTAGGTACAAGACTGGATAGTAAAAAAATCCCTGCCAAGGTTCCCCTGACTTGCCTTTACCAATACCAAGAGAACCAAAACTCACTAGTATTTTCAAAAACAAAGTTCTAGGGAGGCCTACAGAAGAATTTCCACAACATCCTTACTGACTCAGCAGAACAGCCAAAACATTCAGCTCTCAAGATTGGTTGGGAAAAGAATACAGCCCCTCTACTCACTCCTGAGACATTTATTACGTACCCCAAACAACGTCCCCACATCAATACCAGCACTTACATCTTTCTCAAATTCAAGGAACGAAAACTGAGCAGATGACTGACAATTTCCCACATCTCTCACACAGAATCTCAGTCACTTTCCAGACCCACCCAAGTCACAAGTAACACCACCCCTCCATCCTTCCATGACACGAGTATGTGCTCTGGAGTCAGCCTTGCTGGGTTTGAATCTTGCTCACCGGTCACCAGCTGTGTGAGCTGAGAGTTACCTGCCCTCTCTGAGCCTTAGCTGCTCAACTGGAATACGGCAGAATAGTCCTAATATTCGCTGTGAGGATTAAACAAAATCTTACGTCTAGCCAAGTTTCTGATGCACAGTAAGTCATTGGTAAATCACGTTTCTTATAGAAAGCAGCAAGGTTTTTTTTCCTGCCTCCCAAATTATAAGCTTCTTGAGGGCAAGGGCCATGTCTAACTCATGGTGGTAGCCCCAAAGATGGCCTAGGCCTAGCACAGTGGGGACTCTAAACACATGTCTGTGGATTCAACAGCCCAATCGATCCCATGTGGCAGCAGCAGCCACTGGCCGGCCAGTCAGTCAGCACCTTGCTCCGTCTGCACTCTCTTGGAGCTCGCCCCTTTCCTGTTCTACAATCAACTGGCAGGTCCTGCACTTCCAAGGGCTTTCAGAGGAAGCCTCCAGGGTCAGTGACAATAAGCAGACAGAATCACTCCTCACTAGAACGGCTTCTCGTCACTAACTGCTCATCAATTCTTCCAAGTGCTTTTAAAACCTCTGCTCATACTGAGTGCTCTCTGGCCTTGGGAACATCAGTGTGGCTCATATTTACTAAGATGCTTACAGGACCCATTTATGACCCAGCAGTCAGTGAACCCAAGCAGGCACTACCGTGATGGCTTCCTGCATGACAAAGCTCTTTGCCCTTTTCTACCCTGATCATCTCCGCCTGTGATAGGGGCTCTCAGCTTGGTCAGGCAGACAGGCCGAAAAACCCAAGAGGCAGGGAGACAAAGCAAGGCTGCTGACTTGTTTACAAAACCTCTCTGAGTTCCTGAGAATCTGGCTTGTGTCTGTCATTTACAGACTGCATCAAAACTCGAGGCAGGAAAGAAGAAACGGATCCTGCCCCCAAGCCACCCAGTACCAATGCTGCCTCCCCACCAGTACTCACGCCTTGACATCTGCTGTCTCCTGGGACGTGCGTGTGAGGGTACGGGAACGCAGGCGCTCGCCCGCCTGCTGGATCTCCTGTAGGTTCCGTTCCACATGGGGAAGCTCTGAGATGCCCTCGGTCTCAGCGGCAAGCTGTTCAGCTTGCTGAAGGAGCTCACCAAACCCCTCAGTATCCATTGGAGATGCAGATACTAGATGGGGGAGAAAAAAGAAGAGACCTAAATCAAGGGAAAGACAGCATTGAAACACTGCCTGAATCTGTTACAAGATTAACGAAACACTAGGACTTTTTGTAAACAGACAAGGAGACAGCTCATCAACAAGCAGGATTTGTTCCTGAACATAACCCAAGAACAGGTCTGAGAGAGAAAATGAGTCAAACTGTGAAGAAACAGATCATTTCTGTGCAACTGGCAGCCCCAAGATTGATTCCTGCCACCAGAACAAATGCAAAGATGTTAAGCCACAGACCAGAACTCCTGCCTCCTTCCACAGACTCAAAGCCGACAAGGAAATGGAAGCCACTGCGGCAACCTCTGAGAGGCTCAGAGAACCACCACCCTGCACCTCCTCGCCCTCCACTTGTCTTAGAAAAACACCACTACCCACAGAGGGCTGGGCAATTTATAAGGCCCTTATCTTACACGATTCTCAACACTCTGTCAGGCTCCTGAGCAGACAGGACAAGCAACTCTAGTCCATGGAGCTCAGTTCCGCGCCCAGAATACTCTCAGCTGCAATGTGGCTGAAGCAAGACCAGAACACAGGTCTTCTGACTAATCCCGTGGTTTTCTCACACACCTGATCCTTCACTAACATAAAAGACAGTCTTAAAATTCATGTCCAACTCTCCATTCACAGGTTCTTTAGCTTACAAGGTTACTGAGAGCAGAGATCCATGTCTGCTTGTTATATGTGACATTCAGACCAGCAGACTTAATTGTTACTATACCTTTTGATTTTAGAACTACCATTGCTACTAATTACCATTGCTAATATAAATAGGAGTTGGCTTCTAGACCATGATTGTTATTAGCAAGACCACCCATTTCTCCAACAATTGACAGAAAAGCCTTATGAACAGTGTTGATATTTAATCGATATTACACATTTGTGAATCTTATATATATAGTACCATCCTTGTATAAGGTTCTTGACCAGGAGAATGTTTTTAACTCCTACCACTATTTAAATCAACAGAAGATAAACAATATCATGATCATTACCAACAAAAATTATATTGCTAAAAGGTTAACAAACTTATAATTTAAAAGAAAACAAAATTGTTTAAATAGGAGCTCTTGTTGATTATACTTTTCTTCTTTGTTTTAAATCCATGGTTTCTATTGCACTTTTGAAATCCCCTAGTCTAGAATTGTAGTTACAATGTTAATGTAACATACAATTATATCTCAGCTATGAAGCACAGGTCAATGTTGAAAGGGCATGTTTACCACCATAAATCCACAGCAGGAGAATAAGGACTTTTTAAAATGAACATTAAAGAACATTAACTTTAAAGGCAAGGGCACAAGGTTAAAACAAAAATAGCTCAGGTGGAGTAAACATGAAAACACTTTGGTATTGTTTATGAAGCACCAAGCTGACTTTCATCTTTAGACAAAAAGTCATATACAAAGTAACTCTTTACCTAAAGTTTCTAGATAATCATTGTCATTTTTTTTGACCCAACAGTATCAGGCTATAACTGGCAATCTCCACCTGTGGGAAAATGGGGATGGCAGAGGGGGAAGGCATTCTCAGGGTCAGAAGAAGAAACAGAAGAGGATTTTTAAACAACGTTCCTGCCTAACGGAAAAATGTTCTTCCTAAGAAACGTATGTCAGAGTCAACGACATTCTATGAACTACCAAAAACACGGTGACCCACCAGAAAGAGGAAAGAAAATATGCTGCCTCTTCCTCCCATTTTTACTCTAAGATAAAATAATTTGTCTAACAACAGCCAAGGAGAAGGAAATACTTTTTTTCTTTCAGAAGGAAAATCTTGGCACTCCCTGAATAAAGTGAATAAAACAAAACTTTACGTTTAAAAAAAGAAAAAAGAAATACATCTAACATTTCATGTCCATGTCAGACAAATTCAGACAAAGGAAACATTCAACTTCTCAAATGACCCATCCATACAAAGATGTAGAGTGATGGATTTGAGTATAAGTAATAAATGCAAAATAAAAGTACGATTTACTTAATATGGTCCAATAAATAAGATTTTGGTGGGGGCGGGGGGAGGAAGATTAGCCCTGAGCTAATATCTGCTGCCAATCCTCCTCTTTTTGTTGAGGAAGACTGGCCCTGAGCTAACATCGTGCCCATCCTCCTCTACTTTATATGTGGGACACCTACCACAGCATGGCATGCCAAGCGGTGCCACGTCCGCACCCAGGATCTGAACCGGCAAACTCTAGGCTGCCAAACCAGAACATGCACACTTAACCGCTGCGCCACCAGGCCGGCCCAAATAAGATTTTTTAAAGTTAATTAAATAGAATTATTTTGATCATGGTGAAACAAAGGCTGAAACTCTAAACAATATCCTAAAATTAATATGCCCAAAACTGAACTCCAACCTTGTCTACAAAGGCCACATCAGTGTGGAGACTCAGTGGCTTGGACCAAAATCCTTGAAGGCCTCACACCCTACATCCAATTGGCCAACAAAGCCTTTCAAATCTACCTTCAAAATGCACCCAGAATCTACCTCCGCTCACCCGAGTCCCCATCACATCTTCCCTGGCCTCCCTGCTTCGGCCCTTGCCTTCTACAGTCTATTGTCCACCCCGCAACCAGAAATCCTTTAGAAGTCAGATCACATCCCTCTGCTTACACCTCCTGTACAGAGTGAAGCCCTACAGAAGCGGCCCATCTCCCCTAACCTCCCCCACTCGTCTCCAGCCCTGTCCTCCTTCCCTCCTGGGCTCCGGCCACCCTGGAGCCTCCTTGCTAGTCCCTCAGTGGGTCACGCATATTCCTGCCCTCGAGCCTTCGTACTCCCTGTTTCCTCTACCTGGAGCACTCCTCTCCCAGATACGCTCATGGCTGATTCCCTCTCTCTCTGTTTCAGCTAAAGTGTCACCTTGCCTTTGATGCCAACCTCGAATAAACTATTTCAGAGTGCAACCTGCAACCACTCCAGCACTCCCTCATTTCCCTTACTGTCTGTCACCCCACTAGAATGCCAGCTGGACAAGGACAGGGCCGGTTGTCTGTTTTGTTCACTGACATACCCCAAGCTCCTAGAACAGTGTTTGGCACATAGTAGGTGCTCATTTGTTGAATGTCTAGGAGGAGTTTTATTCTTCCATTTGTGGAGAGTCTGTTCTTGAAGGCTTCCTGCGCTCCCTGCCAAATCGGCACCCACTGGCAAGCAAAGACCAGAGAAAAACATTCCCTTCCGACTACCAACTGATACTTAACATTTCTGAGGCTGAGGCATAAGGCGGCGATAGTATAAATGGCATGAATTCAGATCACACTTGGTCCAGACTAGTGCTTTCCCTCTAAATACCCAGACAAAAACCAGTGGTATTTTAGAAAAAATAGTTCAGTTTTTTGGTGAGCAGAATTCCAAACCAAAAGAATAAATATACATACAGAAGACCATATTCTATTGTATAGAACAGAACAGCACAGAATTTTGCTATACAACATCAGAGCAGAAAATAAGCTTGTTCCATGTCTGTCTGAGAGATATGTATATAACACTATATTTGGGAAAAACTAGATTTGCATTATAACTCAACCAGTGGAAACTGATTTACAAAAAAGTTATTAAAGTTTCCAAATCTACACTTTGATACAGTCTACACTTCAGATATATTTCATTAAAATTTTTAAATTTATGGTTAATTTCAGAAATTTAAAGGACAATTTTTATCCATTCTGCAAAATAAACGTCAACTTAGCCATATAATATAGATGTTAAACCAACCATCAATTTTGACCCAAGATACTAAGAACTGATCATGAAAATAACCTCACTAGCTCTATCCAATAGAGAGAACTAAAATGTTTGGAGGTGGGGCAGCGGGAATGAAGTTCAAGCTTTGTGCTGAGAAAATCTAGCCAGGACACACTGAGAGACTGGATGCCAGCTGCACCCTTGGGGAGCTATGGGGAGAGAGCCAGGAAGAAGCCGCATAGAAAACCCACAGAGGCAGGATGTGGAACAGCCAATACAGCAACCTGAGGCTGGATGGGACAAGGCCAGCAAGGACAGACTCACAGCACTAGGGCTCCTCTCTGTCCGCAATGACTCGGAACCCGACTGTGAGAGGCCTTTGGAAACACTGACAGGTGCTTCAGAGAGCACTGCAGGGGACCAGGGCCCTGAGCAACAAACTGCTCTCCCACGCCACTTGGCAGAAGTCCGACTGAGCTTCCACAGACCTCCTCAACCACCCAGGCAACCGAGAACTTAAAGTGAAGGGCAAACTTACCACTGCTGTAGGAAGGTAGGACTGGTAACCCTTGCGGGGGGGAAGACAGAAGGGAGGCTTGTGAGGGGGCTGGTAATTTTCTGTTTTTGATCTGGGTGTTGCTTAACGGTGTATTCACTTTGAGAAAATTCACTGAGCCAGACACACGATTTGTGCACTTCTCTGATTGTGATCACAATTCAATAAAAGTTATCCCCAAAACAAAGGACAATGACCCATTGTTTTCCAGATGCTGCAGCAGGACACCTCTGCTTTGTTAGAAATAAGGAATGCTCTTAGTAGGAAATTTCCATGATCCAGACCCCTTCACCACACCTAGAGGATGCTGAGAAAATTAACTAGGGGAAAAAGTCCACAGTTTTAGAGAGACAGCTCCTACCTAGAGCTAAAACCAAGGGCTGGGCAGACTTCCATTTCCTCAAATTAGTCAGCATCATTCAGTGTCCAAAAAAATGCCCCCTCCAGGCAATAAACATTCTCAAATAAGATTTTTTAAAATCTCCAAATTGCATTCAGGATGAAATGAACTAAATAAAAAGGCAGAGCAAAAATACATCAAATAATTTTGGTTCACTTGCTATTAACAGGTGTGTTAATTACGAAAAGTATGGTCATTTTCACATTCTCAATATAACCATGTTAAATATTTAATCAAGCCAGAAGACAGTAGTGTAGTATAATAAGAAATATATTTGGTCTTTGTCCCCACTTCCTGGCACAAAGCTCCTAAAACCCTTGGAAGGTGCTGAGGTTAGGAATCTTGCGTAACCTCCAAAGAGGCCCCTTTGAGCACACCTGAGTTTATGCTAATGAGGGGACTTGGTGGGGGGCGGGGGTTGACAGCCTTAGGATGGGACTGGTCACCAGGAAGATCAAGTGATTAGAGGGTTGCAACTTTCAGCCCCACTCACTGACCTCTGGGAGGGGGAAGGAGGGGCTGCAGGTTAAGCTCCATAAAAACTCTTGAACAATGAGATTTGATGAACTTCCGGGTTAGCCGATGCACTCACATGATGGGAGGGTGGCACATCTCAGCTCCATGGGGACAGAAGCTCCTGCACTCAGGACCCTTCCAGAACCTGCCCTATGTACCTCTTAATCTGGCTGTGCATCTGTATCCTTTATAATAAACTGGTAAATGTAAAGTAAATGATTCTCTTGACCTCTGTGAGCTGCTCTAGCAAATTAATCAAACTCGAGGAGGGGGTTGTGGACACCTCCCATCTATGGCCAGTTGATCAGTAGCACAGGTAACAACCCGGACTTGCAATTGGTGTCTGAAGGGGCAGGTGGAGGGGGGGTGTCTTGTGGGACTGAGCCCTTAACCTGTGGGATCTGACGCTATCTCCAGGTAGATAGTGTCAGAACTGAGTTAAATAGCAGGACACAGAGTGAGGGGCCAGAGCATCCAATAGCTTGATGTGTGGAAAACCCATATACCTGGTGTCAGAAGGGAAGCAGTGTTGTAGCAGAGTAGTGTGAGAGAAAAGGAAACAGAGGAGGGTATTCATCCCCTACAAGTAGATACTGAAATACTCAAACTGCTCAGCACTTCTAGACCATTTTAAATCAGTATTCTCAGAGTGGCCCCTTTAGGATTTTGCAGGTGATCTGATTCTTAATCTCTTAGAATAGTCATGCTTATTGTATTAAAATGTCTATACATCTGTTTTCTGGTATTAATTATTAGTTCATTGGTTTCTTTTCTCTCAAACTATCAGCCACAAGTAGAATACGTCTTTTCACCTGTCCAGGGCTTTGCGGACTCCCAAGCTGGGGACAATGAGTGCTTTAAAGATCCCTGGGTCATCCCAGAAATGGCTGCTACTCACTAGTCTTCTTGACTTAAGCCTGTTACTTCCAGGGTATACTCCCCAAAATTAGCACCTTCAGGGCCTCAAAGCTGACAGAAAACAAAGGAAAGTATGAAAGAGCCTCACAGCCATCCATCCTAGACCTGTCTACCCAACTCTCTTTCCCAGTTTCTAGTCTTTTAGAGTGGGCAAGGGCCAGACAGTGAATATTTTGGGCCTACGGGCCAGTCTCTGTCACAACCACTCAACTCTGCTTGAAAGTGGAAAATATGTAAACAAATGAGCATGGCTGCACTTCAATAAAACTTTAATCATGGCCACTCAAATGTGAATTTCATATAATTTTCATGTGTCATAAAATATTCTCCTTTGGATTTTTTCCCAATGATTTAAAGATGTAAAAAAACAGTTTATTTGGCCCACAGGTCAGAGTCTGCCAACTCCTAGTTTGCCTAGGGTATCTGAGCTAAACCTGGTAAGTAAATCCTGGTCCAGCGCTTACCAAGCTACGCGCCCCTGGCCCAAGCTACCCTCAGGAGGCCTGGGCAGTGAAAAGAGTTAGAAAGATGAAACGAGTGACACAATAAGTCTGTTGTCATTCCCCTTTCCACTTTAAGCGATTTACATGGAGAATATATTTAGGGGAAGGAATGTGTTTTGTAAATGACAAAATCCGTCCAGTAAATGTTCTTTTGACCTAACGCACAGAATGCTAGAGGGAACCCACTGCCCTTTCCAAGTACATGGCAACATATTACACCCACGCAAATTTTTCCTTCTTCTTATCACCCACAATCCAAACAGCCCAGTTATCCAAGAAACACAAGGGCTGACAGAGATGGAAGGATAAAAACAAGGCCATTTGTTGTTTCTTCAGTGTTGAAGGACCCTCTCTCGATTCACCAACTTGCACGGGGAGATCGCACCACTACTTTCCTTGCAGAATTTCGATATACTCAAAGAATACCTATTACCACTGTGGAATTCTAATTTTACCACATACTCAAATACTATCTCTTTCAACTACGAAGATCCTGCAATCTAACAAATTGCACATTTAGCACTGCTAAATTTTTTTGGATGCTGTCGAGGGGAAGTTTTATATACATTAGAGAAAATAAATGATGCTGCTACTTACACCCTTTTTCTTCAAAATGTACAACTAATAATGTTATTCCTTTTTGCAATTATTTTTAAAAGTTTTAATGTGACAGTAAAATAAATCCAAAAAAAATTTTAAACAGAATGAGTAAACAGGAGAAGACTGAACTTTGAACCCACACATCTGGTTTGAATCTAGAATGTTCACTTACTAGCTGAAGGTGGGTCGATTTACCCCTAGAATAAAATCCAAATCTCTCTTCTCAATTCCCTCATCTATAAAAAGGAGATGATAATTCCCACCTACTTCAAGAGGCTGATGATACACAGAAAGCATTTTATAAACTCTACTGATTTATATCATTGTAAAATGCTATTTTAGCTTTTTTCCAAAGATGCCAATTTGGCAACATTTTGTCATTTAATTATAAACATCTCTGCTTCAAAAAACCTTCTAGTAAATATGTGATACTAAATTATAACTTCTTTACTCATAGTTTCGTATCATTCAGTAAGAACTTCTGGAAGACAGTTACAATTTTCAAATGTATGTTTTATTCCCCACTATCAAATAGTTTTTTTAATAAATCCAAATTTTCACAATGAAAGTGTAATTCAAAAGAAATTTAGCATTTAATTTCAAGTGGAAATCTTGCCCTTAAACCTTCTTATTAATTAGACTATAGAAGGATTAAAACACAATGTTCAATATTCAACACCAAAGATTAATGAGTAAAGCCTTACTCGAGGTATCAAAAATTTAAGACTGGTTCTGTATTCTCCTCTCTTCTTTTGAATATATAAACTATGGTTAGATGACAATATCATTCCACTTTTTATTGCATCTGTCAGCTGTCAATTACAACAACCAAAAAGAAAATTACATCTTAACACATATTATTGTTTCATACGCATCTGGAAGAGGAGGAAAAGATGATAAAAAAAAATTCGTTGTGGGATAATTCTTTATAGTCAAGTGAAACTAAGTAAAAGAGAGTCAGACTTAATCATTATTCAGAAGGCAGACTTCTGGAGAAAGCAAAGAACTAAAATAAATTATCCTAGACAGAAAAGAAATTAAAGACCTGGGTGATTCAGTCCTAGCACTGGTCTGGATGACTCAGTGTTTGCAGTAAGGAATGTGCAGTATCAGCTTTCCTGATACCTAAAGTATCACTTGTATTCTTTCATCTTCAGGGAGCAAAGAGAAGCGACGTGGCATCACACAGAAACAGACAGTATCCACAGAGGTTACTTTCTGATAAACTCTGCGCAGTCTGGGAGAGGAGAGGCTGGACCTGGGATGGAAGAACTGTAGACCCCTGCCTGGCTTTGCCCCACATCAGCCCTCTGACCCTGGGACTAGAATGTTTGCCTCTCTGGATCCCAGCTTCACCACCAAAGAGATGAAGGGGTCGGCTCAAGTGATTTCTAAGGGCCCACGCACCGTGAAGAATCTACAAATGTGAGATATTTCAATTCGGACCTTAAACTCACCTGCTGCGTCCTCAGAAAGAGCAGCCCCATTTTAGTGCTGGTGGAAATTATCTGTATACAGAACCTTAGGAATGACACTGGCCGCCATCTTAGAACAGGCATAAACAGGGGCAGATCACCAAGTCTGCCTGCAAAAGGTCTTTGGGTCTTCTCCCTAAACCAAAGGTTCTCAGTTGGGGGCAACTTCGCCCTCCAGGGGTCACTGGCAATATCTAGAGACATTTTTGGTTGTCACTACTGAGGGAGAGGGGCCACATACTACTGACATCTAGAAGGTAGAGGCCAGGAGTGCTGTTAAACATGCTACGTGGAACAATGCACAGAACGACCTCCACAATAAAGAATCATTCAGCTCAAAATAATAATAGTGCTGAGGGTGAGAAACCCTCCTGCAACCAAGGGAGGATTCTTGTCCCGAGCACCATGACACCAGCATCAAAGGCACTAGGAACCCCTGGAAATCTATGAACACTTCTTTTTTAATTTAAGAAAAGCACTATAGCTTTTATCAGATTCTAACAAAAGTCTGAGCTTCCCCCCACAAAATCTTAAAACCACTGTATACACAGAATTATCCCAGCTGGGTTTTTCACGGTGGAATATGCATATGCTGGCATACCAGACAGCAACAGAGAAGATGGAACTACAGCTACGTGGAACAAGAGGGGAAAATTTCACAAGCAAATGATGGACTAAAGCAGCCAGATACAAAAAAGGACATACTGCACGATTCCGTTTACATGGATTTTTTTTTTTCTGCTGAGGAAGAGTCACCCTGAGCTAAGATCTGTTGCCAATCTTCCCCCCATTTTTTTTTGCTTGAGGAAGATTAGCCCTGAGCTAATATCTGTGCGAATCTTCCTCCATTTTACATGTGGGTCACCACTACAGCATGGCTGACAAGTGATGTAGGCCTATACCTGAGATCCGAACCCATGAACATGGGCCACCAAGGTGGAGCACACTGAACTTAACCACTACGCCACAGGGCTGGCCCCTTATATGGATTTTAAGAGCAGAAAAAATTAATCTATGGTGCTAGAAACCAGAACACTGGTTATCCTTGGGTGGTGGGGGTGTTGGGAGGGAGCACAACAGAACTTTCCAGGTGCTATGGACTGAAATCTGTCCCTCCAAAATTCCTATGAAGTCCTCGGGGATGGTATTTGGAGACGGGGGCTTTGGGAGGTAATTAGGTTTAGATAAGATGGTGAAAATGGGACCCTCATAATGGGATTAGTGCCCTACAAGAAGAGACACCAGCTTGTTTCCCCTCCCCCACAACAGCCCGCCCCACCCCACATTCACCCAGGAAAGAACACGTGAGCACACAGTGAGACGCAGGGCATCTACAAGCCAGGAAGAGGGCTCTCACCAGAGCCAACCACGCTGACACCCGGGGCTCAGACTTCCAGCCTCCAGAAGGGTGAGAAAACAACTTCCGTTGTTTAAGCCACTCAGTCTACAGCATTTTGTTATGGCAGCCCAAGCGAAGAAACGGGGGTTCTAGAAATGCTCTATCTCAGTAGGGGTGGTGGTCACATAAGCAAATAAATACGTAAAAATTCACTGAGCTATACACTTAAGGTTTGTTCACAGATAGTTTAGAGAAGCAAAAGCAAGAAACTTAACCTAGCATATCTCCAGAAAGCAAAATTAACAACTTGGGAGATCTCTACTTTTCTTTTTTTCTACCCTCTGTCAGTCTGAACTCTCTTCCAAGAGTTTATGTGACCTTTTCTAATTTTTAATAACTTGTTAATTTTTAAACTGCTCTACCCTCCCTGCTTCAGAGCCTCTGTCTCACCACTGCCCCCGAGTCCTCGATGGCAACGACTGTCAATCCACACCCCAACCCTGCTCCTTGCACTCACACTCCAACCCCAAGCTTCTAGGCGCCGCCCGTGCACTTCCACTCAAGCACATCGCCGTCACACCCAGCTTGTCTCAAAATGCAGGTACCCACTCCCACCCCAACCCCCCCACCACCAGCTGCCCTCCCCAACTCCTCCACCCCGTCCCCTGGCTTGTCGCTGTCAGGTTCTAACTCACCCTTCTCCTTGGCATCTGTGCACAACCTCGGATTGTTTATTGACAGGTATTCTCCACCCTCCAGACTCAGAAACAAACAGATGCAGACACGTTTTTTGAGAGAAAGCAAGTAGGTATTCCTCATTACCCAAACTACCGCTACTCCCTAACAAAGACTCAGAAAACCAAATACTACAGAATCAGACAACATGAGAGCCCCTCCCTCTCCAAATGTGCTATCCAAACTCTCATCACCTAAACAGATTGAAACAGCAAGGGATACTTGTATTTTTGCAGCGTCTCCTAAGTGTAGCTTTTCTTCCTTTCTTCCCCCAGCTTTATTGAGATATAACTGACATATAACATTAAGTTTACAATGTACAATGTGATGATTTGACAGACGTATATATTGTGAAATGATCACAATTAGGCTAGCCTAACTGTTGCTTCCATCCTCCTCACCATCACAGGAGGCCAGACCTCCATCCCTTTAAGCCCGAGTTCTGGCTAGATGCTAGAACATGGTCTCCCCTCTTCTAGCCCCTCCCACCCATGTCCCTCTGCTCACTGTGGCCACCTCAATCCTCCCACCATCACTTTCCCTACGTTGCTCCCACTCAAAAGCCCTCAATGCCTCCCACTCACAGGGATCCAGATGAGGCACTGATGTGCTCTGTCCCTGACCATCCTTGTGCACGCCCTGCTCTGTGCCCTGGCTCCTACCATTTTTTTGAACCAGGAATACCTACCCACCTTCCACTGCACCCCTGAGGTCCAGCCAGCTCTTCCACTCTCTAGCTAGGTGACTTTAGGCAACTTAATTACTTTCTCTGGGCCTCACCTGTGAAATGGAAAAATAATTGTACCTACTTCACTTGCCACATAGTAACCACTCAATAAACATTAGCTATTATTTTTACCATTAATTCAAGTCCTACCTACCAAATATTGTCCTCGATACCCATCCCACAGAAATCTCCCCTCATCTAACTTCCTTCTACTCCATTCATTTACTTGTCTTACATTTTTCCACACAGCCAGCCTCAGTTATTGTGCTCCATGGGGTTTCTGCAACCTCCTCATTTCACTCTAGAGCTCTCGCAGAGCTATTTTGTCGATATGTAGTTGTTTATTCATTGTTTTTGTCATTTTCATGGGGGGACGAGTGTCTCTTATTTGCCCTCTTGCTCACGCCACTCTCTATTATTTGCCTTAGAGTATTGTCTATTAATACCTAGATCCCTTCTCGGCCAAAGAGCCTAAAGCTTAAAGCGTTGTGTAGCTTTACATTTTTTCTATAACTCCAACAGTCTCCTCCAACAGTAGTTAGATCCTCAATACAGACACTAACTGCCAGAATAACCTTCTGCAAACTTTCCCAAAAATGTCTAAAGACTCCTCATTTTCTGAATTCCTATGTTGGCCTTACAAGGGCCACCAAAGTTAGAGTCCCACATTCCTTCCTTCCTTCACTTAACAAATATTTATGGAGCATCTAGCATGCACTATATACTGTTTGTTCAAGGCACGGGGGGTGAAGCTGTGGAAAAACCAGACAAGGTTCCTAGGCTCAAGGACCTTATGTCTGTCAGGAGACAGACAATAGAAGCACATAAACAAATAGACACACGATGCCAGGTTTGAAAAGTGCTACAAAGGAGATAAAACAAGGAACTGTGGTGGAGTGAACAGTTGGACTGCTTTAGCTGGCACATTCTGAGAAGCTTTTAAAAGGAAACCTTTGAGCAGAGACCCGAATGAAGTAAGGGGGTGAGCTATGGAGATGTCTGAGGGAAGAATGTTCTTGCAGAGGAAACAGTCAACGCAAAAGCCCCGAGGGAGAAGTGTATTCAGTATATTTGAAGAAGAGCAGGCGGCCACGTGGCTGAAGCACATAATCACGGGGAAGAGGGGTGGGAGGGGGGCTGGGGCACGGGCAGATCACGGGGGCTTCACGGCACCAGGTAAGGACTGGGTTTCAGTGTGTGTGTGACGGGAGTATGGACAGGTTGAGCCTTCTCTACGGCCCATTCCCACTGCTGTGTGGAGAACGGGTTAGGGGAGGAAGGGGACAGAGTAAGAACAGGGAGACCAGTCAGGAGGCCACTCTCTCACCAAGATGTGACACACGAGAGCAGCGTGGATAGGCTGACAGTGGTGGAAGAGACAAAAGTGGATCTGATTCATGTACATATTTTAAGAGTAGATTCGTGTAGACATAAATCACTGAGAACGTGAGAGGAAAAAAGAAGTCAAGGATGATGCCAAGGTTTTAGCCTGAGTAACTCAGAGCACGAAGGTGCCATTGACCGAAATGAGGAAGACAGGGAAGGGAGGAGGTTTGGACACCACTGGGCTGCCATGAAGACCACATTAGATCGTACAAGTAAAGCCCACGGCAGGGACTCGCACACAGCCAGAGCTCAGGAAATGATGCTTGTCCTTTTCCCCAGTTTCATTGGTTCCTTCTGCTAGAATTCAAGTCTCTCCTTTCCCAAAATAATTCCTCATCAATAGGGGAAACTGGGGCTACAGAAACTTGCATTTTCTGTAAATCTAAAACAATTCTAACATAAAAAGTTTAACAATAATTTCTCGACCCCACGTCCTCTTCCAGCTCCCACTCTCTTCATAGAGACAGCCATCCTCTGTCACACCTCATTTATTCATCACCGATGACCTCACTGCCCAATCCAACGGACTCCTCCATCATTCCCTCTCACAGCCTTTGACACCTGACCATTCCTTTCTCCCTGAAGCGCTCTCCTCGCTGGACTTGGAGACACCGCCTTCTCCTGGTTCTCCTCTGTTTCTCCGGCTCCTCCTCTCAGCGTCCTCTGCTGTGGCTTCTTCATCTACCCACCCCTTAAATGCCGAGCTTCTATCCTTGCACCTCCTCTTCTCGGGCTATATATTTCTCTGGATAAGATCCACCTCGGCCATGGCTTCAACTACAGTCCCTACCAGTGGCTATTAATCTTCCAGATGGCCACAAACCTCTCTGAATCTGACGTTCTCGTACACACGTGCACACAACAGAACCACACACACACACTCTTGAGGATGCAATGTTAGGAGGCTTGAAGTTGCCCTTCCCCAGAAAGTACATCCGAGGATCTCTGAGGACTATCTGAGCCCAGGGGAGGACCCTGCTCTATCACAACAAAGAGGACTCCCACGTCTCTATGTTCAGCCCAGATTTCCCCTCTGAGCCAATATTTCCAACTGCCTACCTGACATCTACACCTAGATGACCCATGAGTGCCTCAAACTGCACATATCCCAAACCAAACTCCTCACGTCTCTCCCCTCTTAGCTGCCACTGCCACGACCACCACTTCCTCTTCCTGGGTGCCCAGTCTCTCTTGGTAGAACAATCAGCACCCAGTCAATTCAGCCAGAAACCACCCGGGAGGCACCTTGGCCTCCCCTTCCTCTCCTGAACAGCCAGTCAATCTCCAGATCCTACCTCTCAAACCTCTTGTAAAGTTGAACCCTCAGCTCTCTTGCCTCCACTCTGACCCTCACACTTTTCTCCTGATTATCTCAACAGTCTAGCCTTCTCGTTCCTCTAATCCACCCTCCCCTTGGCTGGAGAGGTCTTTCTGAAATGCTCCTCTGCCTTAATCGCCTCAGGGACACCTTCCATCCCCTTCAGGAGGAAGTGCTCGTGCTTTGACACGGCCCTAAGGCACTGCACAGAACGGGCACTGCCAGCCTTGCCATCCTCACTGCTCACTGCCTTCCCCCCAAATATACTCTAGCAATTCGCTACTCCTTGGGGTGCCTCGTGCTCTTCCTCCCTTCACACCCCTGCACACGCAGGTGCACACTCTGCTATAACACATACCCAACCTACCTTGTCACGTGGGGAACTCCTATGTACCCCTCAAAGTGAGCTGGGGCAGTCCCCCCTACCTCAAACCCCTCCCACACCATTCTGGACCTTCTATTACTGTTCTTCCCTAGTGGAAGAGTTGCAATGATTCTTCCCACGTCTGTCTCCCTCTTTACATGAAGAGTTCTGGTAGGGTGAGGTCCACAGACTGCTCAACTTTGAATCCTCAGATGCTAAGTGGCACATAATAGGTACCACATAAATGTTTGCAGAATTAAAGTGACCTGTTCCCAGAACACACCTCGGGCCCTCACCTCCGGGTCTTTGCTCTGACCCCTCACTCTCCTCATTTTCTACTTCAATCCATCAAGAAGCAGGTTCAGACTCTCAAGCTCACCACATCTCCAAATGATCCCACCTCAGGGTCTTTGTACTTGCTGTTGCCCTTCCAGAATGCTCTTGCCCCAGATATTCCCATGACTTGCTCTCTCATGTCAACCAAGCCTCTGTTCTGATATCCTTGTCCTCCTTTAAAAACAGTCCTGACACTACATTCTATATCTGTGTGCTTGCTGCTGGTAGTGTTCTCCATAGGAACGCCGGTTCAATGAGAGCAAACCTGTCTCATTCACCACTGTATCCCCAAGCCTATAACAGTGCCAGAAATGTGCATTTATTTCATATTTACCGAGCACCTACTGTGTGCCAGGTCTAGGTGCTGGGGATACATCAGGGAACAAACAGATGAAAATCCCCCGTTCACATGCTAGAGGGAGAAAACAAACAACACACGAGATAAGTAAGTAAAACATAAGGGCTAAAGAAACCAACTAAAGCAGTAAAGGAAGACAGGAAGCGCGGACAGCCTCACCAGGTGACCCCTGAGTAAAAACCTGAAAGAAGTCAGAGTGTAAACCACAAGGATATTGAACTGCAAGCACAAAGGCTCTGAGGTCAAAGTATGCCTGACACGTGGAAGGGGAGAGCAGCTGAAAATAAGAGTGGGGAAGTAACAGTGGGTCAGATTATGTAAAGTCTTATAGCTCACTGTAAGGAGTCTGTCTTTAAATGAGACGGGGACCCACTGGAGGATTTTTTGAGGAAAGGAGTGATATGATCTGACATGTTTTAAAAGGATCCTTCTAGCTGCTGTGCTGAAAATAGGGGCCAGGGCAAAAGCAGAGACCAAACAGGAGACTATTTCAATAATCTAGGCGAGAGATGGTGGTGACTTAGCCCAGGGTGGCAAGCACTGGACGTGGAGTCACAAAGAAAGAGAGCAGTCAAGGATGAGTCAAAGGAGCCTTTTCTATCACCGAGATGAGAAGAAAAACAGCAAGAAGGGCGGTTTGGGAAGGGAGATGGAGGGGAGCTTGCTAGCCCTATCTTGTCACGTTCAGTTTGAGCTCTCTATCAACCATCTCAGTGGAGATATTAAGTCGGCAGCTGCATGTAGGCCAAAGGAGGGGCCCACGCTGGAGACATAAATATGACATGTTAGCCTAATATATAAGTATTTAAAAACGATGAGCCTCGATGAGATTACCATAATGAAAAATGAAAACGTTCCAAACACAAATGCCCACAGGAGAAAAGTGGAAAGAAAGAAAAGCTACGATGCCCAAGGACAGCCTCTCACGCCTCCAGACAGAATACAAAGGTGACCCCTTGCTCATGCTGAAAAACATTTCGGCCAAAGCAAAAACAACAAAACGTCCTTCTCACACCTGACACAGGGGCAAACCCAGACCAGCGGCTCTGCCAACGGGTCGTCTAAACTTTGATGGAAGACGCCTGCGGTCGGCCCCGCAATTTTTTTAAAGAGAGGCCCCGTAAACTTGGGCGCTGCCTTTGCAGGGGATAGTGTGCAGTGAACCCAGAGAAGACGCGGGCCACCTCCAGTTTCTAATCACTAGCATCTCCCCGGGCGAGAGGAGCAGTCCCCTGGACGCCGGAAGAGGAGACAGGTCAAGGGTTGGGAGAGGCTCGCAGGGTCGTCAGCCTCGCCCCAAAGAGCCCTTCCCTCGGAGGGCAACGCCTCCCGACACGATGCAGCCCGGGGTAGGGGGGAGCGAGCCGGCAGGGCGCGGTGACCAGGCGGAGCGCTGTGATGGGGAGGGTGGGCTCGCACGTGGGGGCGTGGCGCGCAGCGGCTGAGCGTGACAGCGGGGAGAGGAGTTGGGAGGCCCAGGCTCCGCATCCAGAACGAGGGCAGAGAGAGGCCTCCCGGCGCGCGGCCGCGCTGCGATGGGGGCGGCTCGCCAAGGCGCCCCGTCGCCGGCGTCAGGCAGGCCCGGCTGCCATGAGGAAAACGGGAAGTGTGAGCAGCATGGCTCCGAGCGTGGGGACCCGGCTCCGCCCACGTCGAGGCCCCGGGTTCAAGGGCAAGTCCTGGGTCGAAGGGCGCACCCACAGCCACCCTTACCTGGCCCCTGCAGCCGCCTGCGCCACTCAGTCCCGGCTGGAGAACGCGGCAGCCGCTTCTCGCGCCGCTCGCCCGCGCTTCCTGATTGGCCGCGGCCGGCCGCTCCCAGAAGCCCCCGCGCGGCGCGCCGCTGAATGAACTTTATGGAGACCCGTGGAGGAGGACAAGGACGTGGGCGGGGCTGGGGGCGGGGCCTGCGGCTGACCTGTCACTCACGGTAGGCCCGCGGCCACCGCCCTCACCCCTCCCACGTGGTTAGAGACGGCTGTGCTCTCAGCAAGCGGTTCCACAACTGCGTGTGCGGATTTCTTACCCGTTATTGAATACGAACCTAGTGCTTAAGCGCGATTCCAGGCGCTGGGGGCACAGTGGCGACCACGACAGTCAAGATCCCTGCCCTAATGGAGTTCTCAGGCTGGTGGGGGAAACAAAATATAATAACTGCCAGTTTGTAAGGAGAGCTAAGACGAAAAAAGCAGGGTGATGGAAAAGAGAATGCCTGTGTGGTCAGGGAAGGCCTCCCTGAGGAGGTGAGTCTGAACTGAAACATGGCTGATGAGAAAGAGTCAGCCTTGCAAAGTCGTGGCTGCAGAACATTCCAGGCAGAGGGAACGAGAGTGAAGGCTCCTCAGGGAAACAAACGGCATTTGAAGAATAGAAACAAGGGTCGTATGGCTGGCAGAGGATGAGTGAGGACAGGTGTGGAGAGACAGTTAGCTGGGGCCAGACTTTGCAGATCCTTCAGGCCATGGAAAGAAAGTCATGCAATGGAAGCCGCTGGAGGGTTTGAAGCAGAGCAGTGATGGATGGAGAATGGACAGCAGGCAGCAGAGAGGCGGTAGGAGACTCTTGCTTTGTCCAGCACAGAGAGCTAGTGGGACCAGGATTGTTGCAGTGTCCACTCATGCAACATACGTTAGTGCTCACAACATGCCAAAATGAATATGGCCCAGTTCTTATGGTCTGGTGAGGAAGCAAGTACATAAACAGATTGCATTTCAGTTTAATGTGCTAAGTGCACGACAGAGCTATGTAAGGGTGCTAAGTGGGTTTAACCCAGTTTGATGGGTTGGAAGTGAAGGAGGCCTTCCCATAAAGATGAGTAGTGTTTAGCCTGGCAAAGAGAGAGGGGAAGTTTTTCCCGGTCTAGGGAATGGAGTAAGCAGAATGGAGAGGAGAGGAGCAGTGCTCTGCCCACCCTCACCACATCCTTCCTCTACCCTCTGACAAAGATTCCCTCCTTGACAGAACTCTAGCCAGGCTCCTCTGAGCCCTTTTCTCTTCTAGGCCTCAACCTTGGTCTATAAAGACTTGAACAAAACACTAAGATAGTTTCTAATAGCTCAAGGCCACTTCCCTAGGTGACCCTAGCCCCTCTTAAAGTACCTGCCTGAGAAAACTCAAGGCTGCCAAAAGAATTTAGTTTGTTCCAGCCAACACCTGAAGATGGGGCCCCTGTCTCCCAGCTTCTGTGGGAGGGTAGGAGCCTAACTTCAACGAGCAGCAATAGGCAAACCCAGATAGGTTTGATGTGGACCAACACCTCCTCCCTTTCTGTAATTTTTCACTTCCCTGACTCTGTGTAGCTCACCCCTCTCCCTGTTCTCTCATTCTCCCTTTGAAATGCCCGGTCCCCTCTGTAGAAATCAAAGTTGGGTTCAGTTCATGCTGGACTCTTTTCCCTATTGCAACAGTATATTACTGATTAAAATATGGCCTCACCACTTTATCTAGTATCCGCTTTGATTGTCTTTTTTAAAATTTATTTGTGTGTATTTTTTCGGCTGAGGAAGATTGGCCCTGAGCTAACATCTGTTGGCAATCTTCCTCTTTTTTTGCTTAAGGAAGATTAGCGCTGAGCTAACATCTGTGCCAATTCTCCTCTATTTTTTGTATGTGAGATACCTTCACAGCATGGCTGATTAGTGGAGTAGGTCACACCCAGGATCCCAACCCACGAACCTGGGCTGCCAAAGTGGAGGGTGCCAATCTTAACCACTTGGCCACAGGGCCAACCCCCAGCTTTGTGTATCGTTAACATTTCACACTGGCATATTGTGGGTTCTGTATAAATTATTGGTGCTGATTGACAATATGTATGAGTGTGGCTTTGTCCTACAGCTGTTAAATATGCATCATCTGTGGTCAGATGGTATTCACAAATATAATAGCATCTTGCATCTGTGTAATGTTTTATCCTTTTACCTTGCTTTTTCCTTTATGTAAAGAAGAATTTTTAATGACATAGACAAATACTCATGAATCATAGCCAAATGAAAAATTGGACATTTACCTTTTAAAGCTGAATATTTCCATATTGTAAAGCCCAGCAATTCTGCTCCTAAAAATGTACCCAAGAGAAACTCTTATACTCGTGCAGCAGGAGACATTTGAAAGAATCTCCATAGCAGTGTAGTCCTTAACAGCAAAAAAAAAAAAAAAAACCCAAAAAACAGATGTCCATTAATCAAAAAAAAAAGATAAATAAATTGTGAATATTATCACAATGGAATATTACACAGCAGTGAAAAATGAGTGTGCTATAGCTACGAATGCAACATGGATGGATCTTGGAAGCATAACATATGGAAAAAGCAAGTAACAGAAGACTATATAGTATAGTATAAGCTCAAAATTTCTAATAAATTTAAAAAGCAAGTAAAAGCAAACAATATATTCTTTATACATAGATACATTTGTGATAAAACTATAAGACATTAGAATGATAAATAGGAAGTTTAAGATTGTAATTATCTCTGGGGATAAGAAAGGATATGGGGAGGAAGACCTGGAAAGCTGTAGGTACTGGATATTTCTAGTTCTGGGGCAGGTAGTTGGTTCATAAGTGTTGATTATATTGTTATTATTATATATAAATAATTTTGTATGTATAAAATATTTTCAAATAATAAAGGAAGAAAATGCCCAAAACGAGGAAAAAAGCAGAACAAAATAACTATAATTTCAACTTTGCTAAAAATACACATTAGACAGAGAGAGAAGGAAATATGGTAAAATGGGAACAGATTCTCTCCTGGGTATTTGAAACCACAGGCAAGCCCTTAAAAGCTAGTGCTGTTTTCAGAGTTTCTGCAGTGAAATAACCATGCATTACTCTCATAATCAGAAAAAATAATGAAAACTTGTTTTGTCATTTCGCTTGCACAAGAGTTAAAACAAACATCAGCTTCCCAATATTTGCCCAGGTATGTAATTCAAAGGATTTCCTCTAAGGATTCCAAACTGAGCTCCAACCACGGTCCTTAAACCACCTTTTTGTCTAAATGGCACAAAGAGAGGAGTCTCTTTCTCCTGATGACAAGGTCTGTATCAGTGTGATTCTTGGGGCTGTTTCTGTCTGTCTGTTAGTTAACTGTACAGCTTAAAGTATTTTCTCAAACATCAGTTTTAACTGAGCTCAGACCCTGCCAAGCACTTCTGTCTAAAGATTGTTCTGTAATGTGTTCCAGGGTCCCTGTAAGACCTGCGCTTTCTCCCTGAGTTGGAGAATTGCATGGTCTTTCCTACTTAAAAGAGGGCTAAGGGAATCCTTAACTCCACCAGTTTGGCCTGTTGGTTTCCAAACATTCTCTTGGAACCTTTTTTTCAAAGGAAATCTTTGGTGGAGCACTTATATATGATACAGATTTTTCGTGTCTTGTATACACGCCAAGTGTATAACTTTACCTTTTCTGCCTACATAATCATCTTAAACAAATGCAACTCTGTGTACTCTTGTTTGGTGGAATTGTGGCGTTTTCGGATATTCTTAGTCTTCAGATTAACTCATTAAGTATGTGGGACGTGCGTCCCGTGCAGTAGACTGTATTACCGCACAGTGGGTCTCCAGTGGACATCCGCTGCTCAGCACCCTCTGGGGACCTACCCTTCCTCTGCTCTCAGTCCCTGTATTTTGATTGGTGGCGTATGACTCAGGCGTAGCTGATCAGAGCACTCCAGTACCTTTGCCACGGGGGCTGGGTCAGGGATGGGGCTATGATTCAACAGAGTCAAGAAAATTCACTCCCCAGATGTTCTGCTCAGACAGTTGTTTCTTTACCACTAGAATTCAAGCTGCGAAGGTGTTTTGGGAGGAGTTCTTGCTCCCTGAAATTAACCTTTTAAAACTTTGTTTGATCGCTTATTAGCCATGAGGGAAGAACCTGCCTGGAAGGAAGCCGTTACAGAAGACAGCAATGCCGTGACGGAGAGAGAGGCTAGAATCCAGTGATGCCGTGTGAGCTTCCGGATCAGGCTAAAGCGAGACATACCCCTGGAATGTTACGTGGCATTAGGAAAAAAAAAATTCCATTTTTTTGCTCACTTTCAGTTGGCTTTTCTGTCACGTGCAATCAAAATAATCCTGAAGGAGGCAGGCATTACTTGAATCCTTCTAACAGCTCCTCTAACAAGCTCGCTACAAGGTCAGGAGGCCAGAATTCAGTAAGCTTTTCCCAATTGAATGTGCTTGTCCCTCACATGCGATATATGGTGGTTCTTTCAACGACGTTAAGAAGAATGTTTTCGGCATCATATTTCATTTTGTTCTGTACATTTTTAAAATATCATTAAATAGTTCTGTTTACAAAGAACGAAACTGAGAAAGTCTTATTTTACGTTCATTACATTTTGTTTCAAAATGACATCCTAACTTGACAGAGACTATGGAATTACGTGGCAGATTTTTGTTTCTATATTAAGTCTGATTGAGACCCTAGACAATTTTTATCACAAAAAGGTAAGAATTGATGGTGAGCATTCATCACTGCTCTTGTCTTCTGGTGACGTTGCAGGAAAGTGCCTTCATCTGGCTTCCTTTCATTCATTTAGTCACTTGAAAAATATTTGTTGGGCATCTGTTATGTGCTGAGCACTGGGGATTCAGAGGGGAACGAGACTGACAAGGCCTCTGCCCCACGCAGCTCCTATCTAACAGGGGAGACAGATAATAAGCAAAGAAACAAATGTTTGGAAAGGTTCCTTTTAGGGAATCTAGGTCTATAAAAAAGTAGAAATGGTATTTGAGGGGACTGGGTGTTACTTTAGCTGGAGCAGTCATGGTGGATTTCTCTGAGGAGGTGGCATTTGAGCAGAGAACTGAAGCGTGGAAGGAGCAGCCACGTGGAGACATGAAGGATCAGCAAGTGTCACGGCCTCTGGGACACACAGGATTTCAAAACACCCCCTCTACTTCCACCAAAATAAGATGAACACACTCCAACTGAAAAACTCCAAGCCCAGATGGCTTCGCTGGTGAATTCTTTCGAATATTTAGGGAAGAAATCACACTAATCTTACGTAAACTCTTCCAGAGAATAGAGGAAATGAGAACACTTTCCAACTTGTTCAGGGAGGCCCTTATGATCTTGAATCCAAAACCTGGCAGGATCTTACGAGAAAAGAAATAGAACAACAACCCTAGTAAACATAACGGCAAAAATTCTAAGTAAAATGTTAGCAAACCAAATCCAGCAAAAGGATAATACACCATGGTTGAATGAGGAAATTTTTTTTTTTTGCCAAAAATGCAAGGTTAAGTTAACATTAGAAAATAAGGCAATTCTCACACTTACAGCATAAATGAGAAAAAAATAACTGTTTACCTTAATGGATGCAAAAAAAGCATTTTACACAATTCAACACTCATTTATGATAAAAATTTTTAACAAACTATGAATAGAGGGGAACCTAATGAGATACAGGGGAGCTGCAAAAGCCTTCCTCAAACGTCACACTTGATGAAATAGAAATAGGTCCCCTGAGGTCAAAAATGAGAAAAAGATGTCAAATATTGCCATTTATGTTTGAGACTGTGCTAGAGGACTTGGCCAGTGCAACACGGCAAGAAAGGGAAATAACAGGTATGAAGATTAGTAAGGAAACAGAAAACTGTCACCACAGACAGGTGATATGACCACATGGAAGCAAATCCAGAATAACCTGCAAATAAAATATGAAAATTAATCAACAATTTGGCAAGTTTGTAAAATACCGGCTTGATATATGAAAGTTAATTGTATTTCTATGTATTAGCAAAAATAATTAGAAAAATGAAAAATGTTTAATGTTAGCATAAAAATAATATAACTGGAATACACTTCACAAAAAGATGTGCAAGATCTGGACACTAAAATCTACAAGGCATTAACGACAGAAACAAGACGTAAATAAATGTAGGGATATATCATGTTCTTGGATTGAAGATATAATATAAAAATGTCAATTCTCCCCAAAGTGATCTACAGATTCAAAGCACTTCCAATCATAATCCTAGGAAATTTTGTGTGTGTGTGTGTGTGTATGAGAGAGAGGAAGATTGTCCCTGAGCTAACATCTGTGCCAGTCTTCCTCTGTTTCATGTGGGATGCTGCCACAGCATGGCTTGATGAGCAGTGCTTGGTCTGTGCCCAGATCTGAACCCATGAATCCCAGGCCACTGAAGCAGAGCATGGGAACTGACCACTATGCCACCAGGCCAGCCCCTCTAGCAAATTTTTTAATGGAGATTACCAAGCTGATTCTAAAATTTATCTGAAAATGCAAAAGATCAAGAATATTCCTTCTAGACATTCTTAAAGAAGATAAACAAAGTGGGAGGGGGACTTATACTTCCAAATATCAAGAGTTACTTAAAGCTATAATAACTAGAAAAGAATCAGCACAAGGATAGATGAATAGACCAATGAAACAGAATAGAGAGTCCAGAAACAGACCTAGACTTATATGGTGACCTGATTTTTGGCCAAAAAAGACATTCATCCGTATCTCATACCATAGACCAAAAATAAATTCCAGAGGGATGATAGACCTGAATGTGAAAAGAAAGCACAACAAAGCTTCTAAAAGATAAGACAGTAGGATTCATGATCTGGGGGTTGGAAAACATTCTTAAATAAGACACAACAATCATTAACCATAAGGAAAAGACTGATAAATTAGACACCATTGAGAGAGTGAAAAGAAAAACACTGGAAGAAATTTGCAACACATTTTCTAACTAAGACTTATATCCAGAATATATAAAGAACTCCTCTAAATCAATAAGAAAAAGACAGATAACTCAATTAGAAATGGGCAAAAGACTTGAATAAGTATTTCCCAAAAGGGATATCTATAATGGTTAATTTAATGTATCCACTTGACTGCACCACAGAGTGCCCAGATGTTTGGTCAAACATTATTCTAGGTGTGTCGGTGAGGGTGTCTCTGGATGAGACTGACATTTGAATCAGTAGGCTGAGTAAAACAAATTGTCCTCCCTAATGTGGATAAGCCCCACCACGCAGAGGAAGGCCTACACTGAACAGAAAGGCTGAGTAAGAGAGAATGCCTTCTGCCTGACCGCCTTCAAGCTGGGACACTGGTTTTTCTTGCATTCCAACACAAGCTGAAACAGCAGCTTTTCTTGGGCCCGGAGCCTCTTGCACTGGGCTGAAACTACTGCAAGCTCTCCTGGGCCTCCAGCGTGACTTTTCTGGAGAAATCTAACTAGAAAAACTTCAAAATAGCAAAAAGTATATGGAAGGCGCTTAATATAATTAGTCATAGGGTAACGAAAATTAAATCCACGATGAAAAAGCACTGCTCATCCACCAGGCCAGAATGACTACATTTTTCATGAAGTACAATTTCTTTCCCCAAAAATGCACCTGTTCTAAAAGTACATTTAGATGTATTTAATAAATATATGGGGGTCAGCCCGGTGGCACAGCAGTTAAGTTCGCATGTTCCACTTTGGTGGCCTGGGGTTTGCCAGTTCGGATCCCGGGTGTGGACATGGCACCGCTTGGCACGCCATGCTGTGGTAGGCATCCCACGTATAAAGTAGAGGAAGATGGGCACAGATGTTAGCTCAGGGCCAGTCTTCCTCAGCAAAAAAAGAGGAGGATTGGCAGCAGATGTTAGCTCAGGGCTAATCTTCCTCAAAAAAAATATAATAAAAGAAATAGAGAAATATATGACCAGTACCACAATCAAGATACAGAACATTTCTATCATCCGAAAAGGTTTCCTCACATTCTTGTGCAGTCAATCTCCTCTCTAATCCCAAAACACATCCCAGGAAACCACTGATCTTCTTTCTGACACTATAACTTAGTTTTGCCTGTTCTAGAACTTCATCTAAATAGAATCATACCATATTTTTTGTGTATGGCTTCTTTAGCTTAGCATGTTTTTTATATTCATCCAGGTTGATACCTGTACTGGTAGTTCATTCCTTCTAATTGATAAGTAGTATTCATTGTATAGATAAACCACATTTTATTTATCCATTCATCTTGATGAATGTTTGGGTTATTTCCAGTTTGGGGCTGTTAAGAATAAAGATGATAGGAACATTCTTGTACAAGTTTTTGTGTGAACGTATGTTTTCATTTCTCTTGTGTAAATACCTAGGAATGGAATTTCTGGTCATATGGTATTTTTATATTTAACTTTATAAGAAACTTCCAAATTATTTTCCAAAATGGTTGTACCATGTTACATTTCCACCAGCAATGTATAAAGTTCCTGCTGCTCCAGTCTTCACTAACACTTTTTATTGTCAATTTTTTTCTTTGTTTGAGCACCTCTAATAGATGTATAGAGCATCTCATTGTGGTTTTAATTTTCATTTCCCTGACAATTAATGATATTTATAAAATGGCTACATTTAAAAGTTGACAAGTGTTCAAAAGATTGTAGAGTGAGGATTCTGGGAAGATGGCAGAGCAGGAAACATCAGGAATCTGTCTCCCCACTAGACAAGAATTGCACTGGCAGAATCTGTATGATGTAACTATTTTGGGACTGTGGAGTCTATCGAAGCCTGGGAATTCCAGAGGAAGTCTTGAGCAGTAAATTGAAGTTAATTTCAGTCAGTTTCAGCTCAGATACCCATCACCCCCACACATGTGGCAGACAGCCGTGTACATATTCTTAGAGCAGCTTATGCACAGTTGCAGGAGCCAGGGTGGGCAAAAATAACCTTGTCCTCCAAATGTTAAGAATCTATACTCTGATCACTGATTGCTGCTTCTGATCTCAGAGATGCAGACAAAGAGAAGGGCAGCGATTGTTCTTGCACCTTCCCTCATTGTTGAAAGCCCCTCCACCTCAGCAGAAGTGACTTCCAGGGGATTTAAAAGCCAGTGCCCTATTTTCCCTCTTTCACTTTTCTCTTTTTCCCCTGTTGGGAGTCAGACATTAAAGACTAGGGTATTCAAAAACAACTACATACATGGGTAAAATTAGAAAGTGACCACATGTGCCCAAGGACAGGCACAGGCTCAGAAAAGATCTGAGAAGACCTTTATTTTATGTCTCAGGCTGATCCTTGGCACACATACAGCCTACAAGAATCAAAACAACAAACACAGTAAACAAAAGCAATCACAAAAACCAGCAAGCCCTAGGGGAAAGGAAAGAATCTGATTTCCAGAATAACATGTTATTAGATTCAAGTGTCTAGTTTACAACAAAAAGAAATCACAAAGCATACAAAGAAAAGAAACAGAAAAGTATGGCCTATTCAAAGGGAAAAAAATCAAAAGAAATTGTCCCTGAGAAAAAGGCTGGTGGCAGATCTACTAGACAAAGACTTTAAAACCACTATCTTAAAGATGCTCAAAGAACTAAAGGAAGATGTGGGAAAAGTCAATAAAATGATATATGAGCAAAATGGAAATATCTGTAAAGAGATAGAAAAACTAAAAAGAAACCAAAAAGAAATTCTGGAGCTTACTCTAAAGCTCTGAATTCTGAAATTCTGAAAAGTACAATAACTGAAATGAAAATTTTACTAGAGGGATTCAAAGGCAGATTTGAACAGGCAGAAGAAAGAATCAGCAAGCTTGAAGATAGGACAATGGGAATTATCTAAGCTGAGGAACAGAAAGAAAGAAGATTGAAGAAAAGTGAATGGAGTCTAAGGTAACTGTGGGACACCATAAAGGGGACCAACACACGCATTATGGGAGTCCCAGAAGGATAAAAGAAAGAAAGAAAGGGACGGAAAGTATATTTAAAGAAATAACAGCTAAAAACTCCCCAAATTTGATGAAAGACATAAATATAAACATTCAAGAAGTTCTACAAACTCCAGATAAAATGAAGTTAAAGAGACCCACAACAAGATACATTATAATCAAACTTTCAAAAGACAAAGACAAAGAGAGAATCTTGAAAGCAGCAAGAGAGAAGCAATTCGTCACATACAAGGGCTCCTTCATAAGATTATCAGCAGATTTCTCATCATAAACTTTGGAGGCCAGAAGGCAGTGGGCTGATGTATCTGAAGTGCTAAAAGGAAAAAAAACTGGCAACCAAGAATCCCATATTTGGCAAAACTGTCTTTCAAGAGAAGGAAAAATTAAGACATTTCCAGATAAACAAGCTGAGGGAATTTGTTACCACTTGACTGCCCTGCAAGAAACACTCAGGGGAGTCCTGCAGGGTGAAATGAAAGGACACTAGACAGTAACTCAAAGTTGTGTAAAGAAATAAAAAATCTCAAAAGGTAAACACATGTGCAACTATAATAGCTACTATTATTGTAACAACAGCTTGTAGCTCCATTTTTTGTTTTCTATATGATTTAAGAGACTAATATATTTTTTAAAAATTATTAGTTTAAAAGCTAGTATTATTGTAGCTTTGCTTTATAACTCCAAATGTAGTTTTTCTACATAATTTAAGAGACTGATGCATTTAAAAGAATTATTATTTTACACAGCTAGAAGGACCCACAACTAAAAATACACAACTATGTACTGGGGGGCTTTGGGAGGAAAGGGAAAAATAAAATCTTTAAGAAAAAGAATTATTTTATATTTTGGGGCACATAATGTATAAAGGTGTAATTTTGTGACATTAGCAACTGAAAGGGGTAGGGATGAAACTGTAAAAGGGCAGAGTTTTTGTATGCTATTAAAGTTAAGCTGGTATAATTCAAATTGGAGTGTTATAACTTTAGAATGTTAAACATAATCCCCATGGTAACCACAAAGAACAGCTATAGAATATACCCAAAAGGAAATGAGAAAGGAATTTAAATGTTTCACACAATTAAAATCTACACACAAAAGAAGATGATAATGCAGAAGTGAGGCACAAAAACGCTGTAAGGCATATAGAAAATAGCAAAATGACAAAAGTTAGTCTCTCCTTACCAGCAATTATTTTAAATGTAAATGGATTAAACTTTCCAATCAAAAGACAGAGAATGGCAGGATGGATAAAAATACATGATCCAACTATATGCTGTCTGAAAGAGACACACTTTAGATCTGAAGGCAGACAAAGACTGAAAGTGAAAGAATGGAAAAAAATAATCCATGTAAATAATAACCAAAATAGAGCAGGAGTGGCTATACTGATATCAGACAAAATGGATTTTAAATCAAGAAAAATTATGAGACAAAGAAGAATACTATATATTAATAAAAGATTCAGTATAGCTAGAATATGTAACAATTACAAACATTTGTGTACCTAATAACAGACCAGCAAAAACTGTGAAGCAAATACTGATAGAATGAAGGGAGAAGTAAACAGCAATACAATGACACCACAATAATAATACTACAATGCAATACTACTACAAAAAACTACAATAGTAACTGGAGACTTGAATAACCACTCTCAATAATGGACAGAACAACCAGACAGAATACAAGTAACAAAACAGAGGACTTAAACAACACAATCAACCAACTAGGTCTAACGGACATGATACAGAACACTTTACAAAAGACAGAACAACAGCAGAATACATATTCTTAAGTGCCTGTGGGACATTTTCTAGGATAGACCATATATTAGGCCGCAAATTAGGTCTCAATAGATTTTAAAAGATAGATATTATACAAAGTATCTTCTCCAACAACAAGAGGATGAAATTAGAAATCAACAACAGGCATAAAACCAGAAAATTAAAAAATTCATGGAAATTAAATAACATACTCTTATACAACTAATGGATCAAAGAAGAAATTACAAGGGAAATTAGAAAATACTTAGAGATGAATGAAAATGAAAACACAGTATATCAAAACTTATGGGATGTGGTGAAAGCAGTAAGGGAAACACTTAAATTTAGAAAAAGCAAGCAAGAATGATGTCCACATTATGGCAGAGTGAGTTGCTCCCTTTGTCTCTCCCCTCTAAGTTACAACTAAACGGACATTCGTTAAGCAACAGAGGATTCCCTAAACAGCACAGTAGGATGCCTGAGAGATCCGTGCAGCTATACATCTGAAGGTGGGGGGACTGGATCCCCAGGAAGCAGTGGAACTAGGTGAGCAGACCTCTCCCCCTCCCTGGCGCCAGTGATCTAGGTTGCAGGTCCTCACACAGTGGCCAGTATGATTGTAAGGGGAGGCAGGGGCAGCCTGGCCTACATGAGAACACTTATGCTTTTGGAGTGACAGCCCAGCCCACAGGAGCACCCACTGTGCCACAGCAGCCCTCCTCATGGGAACACTCCCCACTGAATGGTGCAGCTCAGCTCTAGTGAAGAAGCCCCCACCAAGCCTAGCAGCTCAGCTGAACCACCTATGAGCACAAAGCTGGCCCACATGCATGAAGGAAAGCGCCCACCACTCCCTCCTGGTGCACCAGCTTGGCTGATCCCCTGCCTTGCTGTGCACAGCAGTTCCACACCAGAGTGACCTGCTGTTGGGGCACAGAGGCCCTGCTTGCACATGAATGTCTGACCTGTCAAGTGTCCGCAGCCAGTACGCAAATGAAAAGTAACCCTACCAGCACAACTTCCAGCACATGGGGTGGGATCAGAAAATGCAGCTCCTGCTCCCACGCCCCTCCCCCCCCCCACAGTGGTAGCAGGTGTAATCTGTGACCGGATACTACCACAAAGACACTGACAGAGGATTGATTCACCAAACACCATGAAGAACTACAGTAACACTTCAGAACACAAGGAAAATGGCATGTCTCCAGAAACTGATCCTGAAGTCACAGAAATTTACAGCTTAAACTACAGAATTCAAAATAGTTGTCATAGAGAAACTCAACGAGTTACAAGAAAACTCAGAAAGACAGTTCAGTGAGCTCAGGAATAAAATTAATGAGCAGAAAGAATACGTCACCAAAGAGATGGAAACTCTAAAAATAAAACAAAACAGAAAGTCTGGATATGAAGAACACAATGAGATAAAAAATAATCTAGGGGCTGGCCCAGTGGCGCAGCAGTTAAGTGTGCACGTTCCACTTCGGCAGCCCAGGGTTTGCCAGTTCATATCCTGGGTGCGGACATGGCACTGCTGGGCAAGCCATGCTGAGGTAGGTGTCCCACATATAAGGTAGAGGAAATTAGCTCAGGGCCAGTCTTCCTCAGCAAAAAGAGGAGGATTGGCAGCAGTTAGCTCAGGGCTAATCTTTCGCAAAAAGAATAAATAAATAAAAATAAAATAAAATAAATAAAACAAAAAAATAATTTGGAATCTATAAAAAAATAGAACTGACATTATGGAGGACAGAATTAGTGAATTATAGGCTAGAAATCTAGACATGCTTCAGGTGGAAGAGGAGAGAGAACTAAGATTGTTTAGAATGAAGAAATTCTTTGAGAAATATTCAACTCAATCAGGAAAAACAATATAAGGATTATAGGTCTACCAGAGGGAGTAAAGGGGGGAGAAAGGTGCTTGTTCAAAGAAATAATAGCTGAGAAATTCCCAAACCTTGGGAAGGAATTGGACTTACAAATGCATGAAGCCAATAGAACTCCTAATTACATCAATGCAAAAAGACCTTCTCCAAGGCATATAATATTAAAACTGGCAAAAGTCAATGACAAAAAAAAAAAATAATAATGAGGGCAGCAAGGCAGAAGAGAATAATCTACAAAGGAACCCCAATCAGACTCTCAGCAGATTTCTCAGCAGAAACCTAACAGGCTAGGAGAGAATGGAATGATATATTCAAAATACTGAAAGACAAAAACTTTCAGCCAAGAACACTCTATCCAGCAAAACTATCCTTCAGATACAACGGAGAAATAAAAGCTTTCCAAGATAAACAAAAGCTGAGGGAGTTCGTTGCCACTAAGCCTGCCTTACAAGAAATGTTGAAAGGAGCCCTCCCATGTGAAACTAAAAAGCAAAGGTTTACAAAACCTTGAGCAAGGAGATAAATAGATAGCATCAGAAAATGGCAGCTCTATATCAGAATAGGTTAGTAAATACTTAATTATAACATAAAAGACAAAGAGAAAGAAAGCACCAAAAACAACCGTAAACACTTCCATTTAGTCACCAACTCACAACGCAGAAAAGAACAATTTGTGACAACAATAACTTAGAAGGGGAGGGGAAAGGGGTGGAACCTGCTTGGGCTAATGGAGATACGAGGTTATCAGAAAAGGGACTATCTCATCTATAAGATCTTTTATACAAACCTCATGGTAACCTCTAAACAAAAAAATCAGAGCACAGCCACAAGACACAAATAAAGAGAAAACTGAGAAAGCCATCAGAGAAAACCACCAAATTGAAATGGCAGTCAGAAATACAAGGGAAGAGAAACAAGGGAAATATAGAACAACTAGAAAATAAGAGACAAAATGGCAGTATTAAGCCCTTATATATCAGTAACCACTGTAAATGTAAATGGATTGGATTCTCCAATCAAAAGACACAGAGTGGCTGAATGGATTTAAAAAACAAGCCCCAACAATATGCTGCCTCCAGGAAACACGTCTCAGCTCTAAAGACAAACACAGGCTCAAAGTGAAGGGATGGAAGACGATACTCCAAGCAAAGGGCAAGCAAAAGAAAGCAGATGTTGCCATACTTATATCAAACAAGCAGACTGAAAGATAAAAAAAGACATGAGAGACAAAGAAGGGCAGTATATAATGATAAAAGGGACATTCCACCAAGAGGACATAACACTTATGAATATGTATGCACCTAACATAAGAGCACCAAAGTATATAAAGTCACTATTAACAGACCTAAAGGGAGAAATTGACAGCAACCCAGTAACAGTAGGAGACCTCAACACCCACTACATCAATGGACACATCATCCAGACAGAAAATCATCAAGGAAACAGCAGCCTTAACTGAAATAACAGACCAGATGGGCTTAATAGATACATGTAGGACACTCCATCCAAACATAGCAGAATACACATTCTTCTCAAGTGCACATGGAACATTCTCAAAGATAGACCATATGTTGGGAAACAAGGCAAGCCTCAATAAATTTAAGAAGATTGAAATCATATCAAGCATCTTTTTTGACCACAATGCTATGAAACTAGAAATCAACTGTGACGAAAAATCTGGGGAAGTCACAAATATGTGGAGACAAAACAACATGCTAGTGAACCACCACTGGATCAAACAAGAAATCAAAGGAGAAATCAGAAAATACCTGGAGACAAATGAAAATGAAAATACAACATACCAACTCTCATGTGATGCAGCAAAAAGAGGGAAATTTATAGCAATACAGGCCTACCTCAACAAACAAGAAAAATTGCAAAAGAAATAATCCTAAACTACACCTAACAGAACTAGGAAAGGAAGAACAAACAGCCTAAAGTCAGCAGAAGGAGGGAAATAGTAAAAATTAGAGCAGAAATAATCGAAATAAATAAAGTGTCTTAGAAACATCTTTTCAAATTCCATTACCTGTCTACTGAGGCAAGGGAAACAAAAGAAAAAATAAACAAATGGGACTACATCAGACTAAAAATCTTCTTCAAGGCAAAGGAAACCATAAACAAAATGAAAAGATAACCCACCAAGTGGGAGAAGACATTTGCAAGTCATATATCTGATAAGGGGTTAATTTCCAAAATATGTAAAGAACTCATACAACTCAACAACAAAAAAACAAAAAACCTGATCAAAAAATGGGCAGATGATATGAACAGACATTTTTTCCAAAGAAGATATAAGATGGCCAACAGGCACATGAAAATATGTTCAACATCACTAGTTATTAGGGAAGTGCAAATCAAAACTACAATGAGATACCATCTCACATTGGTCAGAGAGGCTATAATTAACAAGATGAGAAATAATGTGTTGGAGAGGCTGTGGAGAAAAGGGAACTCTAATACACTTCTGGTGGGAATGCAAACTGGTGCAGCCACTATGGAAAACAGAATGGAGTTTTCTCAAAAAATTAAAAATAGAAATACCATACAATCTATCTATCCCAATACTGGGTATTTATCCAAAGAACGTGAAACCAACAATACAAAGAGATCTATGCACCCCTATGTTCATTGCAGCATTATTCACAATAGCCAAGACATGGAAGCAACCCAAGCAACCATCAACTGATGATTGGATAAAGAAGATGTGGTGTATAGATACACACACACACACACACACACACACACACACACACACATAATGGAATACTACTCAGCCATCAAAAAAGACAAAATCTTCCCATTTGCAAAAACATGGATGGACCTTGAGAGTATAATGTTAAGCAAAATAAGCCAGACTGAGAAAAACAAACACCATTTGATTTCACTCATGCATGGAAGCTAAGCAAACACATGGACAAAAAGAACAGATTAGCGGTTACCAGAGGGGAAGTGGGCGGGGGCTCGGAAAAGGGGTAAAGGGGCACAATGTATGATGATAAAAACTAGACTATTGGTGGTGAGCATGACGCAGTCTACACAGAAATTGAAAAATAATAATTTACACCTGAAATTACACAATGTTATAAACCAATGAGACCTCAATGAAATAAAAAAAATTTTAAAAACAAGCGAGATCTCAAATCAACAATTTAACCATACAGTTTAAGGAACTAGAAAAAGAAGAACCCAAAATTAGCAGAAAGAAGGAAATAATAAAGACTGGAGTAGAGTTAAATGAAATAAAGAATAGAGAAACAATAGAGAAAGTCAATGAAACCAAAAGTTGCTTCTTTAAAAAGATCAACAAAATTGGCAAAACTTTAGCTAAATAGACTAAGAAAAAAGAGAGAAATCTCAAATTACTAAAATCAGATATGGGAGTGGGGACATTACTATTGATTCTACAGAAATAAGAATTATAAGACAATACTGTGAACAACCACACACCAACAAATTGGATAACCTGCGTGAAATGGACAAATTCCTAAAAATGCAAAATCCATCAACTAACTCAAGAAGAAATAGAAAATCTGATTAGACCTATCTAGTAAGGAAATTGAATCAGAAATCAAAAATCTCCCGACAAATGAAAGTCTTGGGCCCAATGGCTTCACTGGTGAATTCTACCACATATTTAAAGCAGAACTAATACCAATCTTTCTCAACTTTTCCAAAAAGTTGAAGAGGAGAGAACACTTCCTAACTCATTCTATGAGGCCGGCATTACCCTGATACCAAAGCCAGACAAAGACAGTACAAGCAAAAGTTTTCATCAAAATACTAGCAAACCAACTTCAGCAGCATTTTAAAAGGATTATACACCATGACCAAGTGGGATTTATTTGTGGAATGCAAGGGTGTTTCAACATATGAAAATTGATCAGTGTAATACACCATATTAACAGAATAAAGAGGAAAAATGACATGATCATCTCAATTGATGCGTAACATACATTTGACAAAATTCAACACCCTTTCATTATAAAAACATTCAACAAACTAGGAACAGAAGGAAAGTACTTCAACATCATAAAAGCCATATATGGAAACCCCACAGCAAACATCATACTCAATTGTGAAAAGCTGAAAGCTTTTCCTCTAAGATCGAGAACAAGGCAAGGATGTCCACTTCTGCCACTTCTGTTCAATACAGTCATGGAGGTTCTAGCCACAGCAATTCGGCAAGAAAGAGAAATAAAAGGCATCCAAATCAGAAAGGAAAAAATAAAGCCATCTCTGCTCACAGACGATATGACCTCATATGTAGAAACCCCTAAAGAGTCCACTGTTAGAAAAAACTGTTAGAACTAATAAATGAACTAAGCAAAACAGTAGGACACAAAGTCAACACACAAAACTCAGTTGCATTGCCATACACTAACAATGAGCAATCTGAAAAGAAAATCACAAAAACAATTCCATTTAAAATAGTGTCCAAAACAATAAAATATTTAGGAACTAACCAAGGAGGTGAAAAACTTACACAATGAAAACTACAAAACGTTGGTGAAAGAAATTAAGACATAAATAAGTGGAAACACATCCTATTTTCGTGGATTGGAAGACACTATCGTTAAGATGTCAATACTACTCAAAGCGATCTACAGATTCAATGCAATCTCTATCAAAATCTCCATGATATTTTTTGCAGAAATAGAAAAACTCACCCTAAAATTCACATGGTATCTCAAGCGACCCTAAATAGCCAAAATACTCTCAAAAAAGAACAAAGCTGGAGGACTCACATTCCTGATTTCAAAACTTACCGTAAAGCTGCAGCAATCAGAACAGTGTGTTATTGGCATAAAGACAGACATACAGAGCGATGGAATAGAATAGAAAGTCAGCCCAGAAAAAAGAGAACAGAGAACCCAGAAATAAATTTTCATACATATGGTCAAATGACTTTTGACAAGAGTGACAACGTGATTCAATAGGGAAGGAACAGTCTTTTCAACAAATGGTGCTGGGAAAACTGGATATCCACCTGCAAAAGAATGAAGCTGGACCCTCACCAACACCATATACAAAAATTAACTCCAAATGGATCAAACACTTAAGTGTAAGACCTAAAACTATAAGACTCTTAGAAGAAAAAAATAGGTCAAATCTTCATGACATTGGATTTGGCAATGATTTCTTGGATATGACACCAAGGGCACAGACAAGAAGAGAAAAAATAGACAAATTGGACTTCATAAAAATTTTAAAATTTTATGCATCAAAAGACATTATCCACAAAGTAAAAAGGCAACCCACAGAATGAGAGAATATATCTGTAAATCATATATCTGATAAGGGTTTAATATCCATGATTTATAGAGAACTCCTAAAACTCAACAACAAAAAACAAACCACCTGATTAAAAATCAGGCAAAAGACTTGAATAGACATTTCTCCAAAGAAGATCTACAGATGGCCAATAAGCACGTGAAAAGATGCTCAGCATCACTAATCATTAGGGAAATGCAAATCAAAACCACAAGGAGCTACCACCTCACACTCATTAGGATGATTACTATAAAAAAAAAAGTCTTGGTGAGGATGTAGAGAAATTGGAACCCTTGTGCACTGTTGGTGGGAATGTACAATGGTACGGCCTCTTTGCAAAACAGTACGGAGGGTCCTTAAAAATTAAGAATAGAATTTCCATATTATCCAGCAATTCTGCTTCTGGGTATACATCCCAAAGAATTGAAAGCAGAGACTCAAAGTGATATTTGTTCACCCATGTTCACAGCATTATTCACAATAGCCAAAACGTGAAAGCAACCCAAGTGTCCATCAATGGATGAGTGAGAGGATAAGCAAATGTGATTTATATGTACAATGGAATACTACGCAGCCATAAAAAAGACAAAATCTTCCCATTCAGCCTTAAACAGGAAGGCAATTCTGACACCTGCTACAACATGGATGAACCTTGAAGGCATACTAACTAAAATAAGGCAGTCACAAAAAGACAAATATTGTATGATTCCACTTATAGCATACTTAGAGTATTTGGAGTAGCCAGAATCACAGGGACAAAAAGTAGAATGGTGGTTGCCAGGGTCTGGGGAGTTGGGGTGGGAATGGGGATTGTTGTTTAACGGGGGACAGAATTTCAGTTTTACAAGGTAAAAAGGGCTATGGAGATAGATGATAGTGATGGTTACACATTACGAAAGTATTTAATACCACTGAACCGTACACTTGAAAATGGTTAAGACGGTAAACTATGTCATGTGTATAAAAATTTTTTTTAAGGTCGTGGAGCAACTGGGACCATCATAGACTGCTGAGGGGTTGTCAATAGGAACAATCACTTTGGAAAACTGGCAAAATATATTAAAGCTGAATACACATGTACTCTATGACCCGACAATTCTATGTATGTATGTATGACATGGATATGTATATATGTATGTTTCATCCAACCATCTCTATCTATCTACCTACCTATCTATCTGTCTATCTATCTATCTATCTATCTATCTATCTATCTGTCTGTCTGTCTATCTATCTATCTATCTATCTATCTATCTGTCTGTCTGTCTATCTGTCTATCTATCTATCTGTCTATCTATCTATCTGTCTATCTATCTATCTATCTATCTATCTATCTATCTATCTATCTAACCTGCCTACCTACCTTTCTTTCTATCTATCTCCAGCATAAATGTTACATATTTTCACCAAAAGCCATGTATAACAATGTTCATAGCATCTTTATCTGTACTGGCCCCAAAGTGGAAACAACCCAAACATCCATTAACAAAAGAACAGATAAATAAATTATGGTGTGGTCATATAACAAAACACTGCAGTAACTAAAAGAATGAGCTACATCCACAAACAACGTGAATGAATCTCACAGATGGAATGGTAAGCAAAAGATGCCAGACACAAAAGTAGGACTCCATTTATATAAAGTTCAAACCAGACAAAACTGATCTATGCTGACAGACATCAGAATGGTGGTCATTTTGAAGGGAGGAGGGGTTGTTGACGAGGAGGGAAAAGGAGAGAACTTCTGAGGTCTGTGAATGTTCTGTTTCTTAATCTGGATGTTGAGTGCATGGATGTATTCACTTTTTAAAAATTCATCGAGCTGCACATTTAAGATTTGTGCACTTTACAACACATATATTATTCATTATGCTACAATAAAAGTAAAAAAATAATAAAGTAAAATATCCCCTTTACTGTGGAATATTAAATATTTTTGCTACCCAGAATTCCTATCACTTCCCCTCCCCCAAATGTTTGCAGTCTGGAACCCAGTTTTAGCTCCTTGGTACCCCACAATGCCCAGCATGTGGTACACAGAAGGAAAGCAGGAAATCTATCTTAAATGACAGGCAGAACCCAGCTCCATGATTGCCTCCTATCTTGAGCTGCTGCTGCCAGAGATGGGTTCTTAGTGGGTGGCAGCAAATTACACAAAGCTTTGTGATCTGTGGCTGAGTGATCAGCAGTATTCTTTAAAAGTCATTAAAAGCTTAAAAAGGAAGCTTCTTACTTTGCACTCCAGATGAGTTTTAATTTCAGCTGCACAAAAGGTGACTTGGCATCATCAGGGAAGACAAATAGGCTTTCACTAGAAAACTAGCTCCTGGCAATTGTTGGGTCTACCAGGAGTTCCGTGCTAAGGATGCTGAGAGCAGGCCCAGGCCCAGTGGAGGAATGCTGGGACCATGTGCTGTGTCAGTCAGGATGCTTGAGCTCCAAATAACCAACTGAAATTGGCCTGAACAGTAAGGAAATTTATTATCTACTCTAAATAGACGTTTGGCAGTAAGATGTCAGGTCAGTCGATTCAGGAGCTGCCGGTGTCCAAGGACTCAGTTCTCTCCATCTCTCTGCTCGTCCATCCTTAGTGTGAACTCCATCGTGGCGGCAGTGAAGATGTTTCTGGTCAAAGAGGATAGACAGCTCTTACTCTATAAAATGGATCATAATCCTTTGGCTCTGTCAGAGCTGTGACAGACCTGTGACATTTAAAGATATGTTCTCCAACTTTGGAACCACTTTGGAAAACTAGCAACTTCTAAAAAAGTTAAACACACAGCTACCCCATACCCCAGCCATTCTACTCCTAGGTATTTACTCAAGAGAAATGAAAACATTTACACAAAAACACTTGTACAAAAATGCTCATAGCAGCTCTATTCATAATCAGCCCAAACTGGAAACAACCCAGGTATCCATCAACAGGAGGACGGATAAACAAACTGTGGTAATGCTGTACAATGCAACGCTATTCACAACAAAAGGGAACAGACTACTGATTCCTGCATGAGTATAAACGGATCGCAAATCCACTACGTCAATTGAAAGCCAGACATAAAACAATACATACAGCCAACCGCTATCCACGGGGGATTCGTTCCAGGACCCCTGCGGATACCAAAATCTGCATACGCTCAAGTCCCTTACATAAAATGGCATAGTATTTGCATATAACTTATGTACATCCTCCTCTCCTACATTTTAAATCATCTCTGGGTTATTTATAATACCTAATAAAAGTATATGTTATGTAAATAGTGGTTACATTGCATCGTTCAGAGAATAATGACAAGAAAAAAGTCTGTACACGTTCAGTACAAATGCAACCATCCTAGGCTTTTCCATCTGAGCAAGGTTGGGTGAAGCTGTGCAGGCAGAATCTGTTGATCCAGAGGCCCCACTGTATTATGTGATCCTATTTATATCAAGTTCAAGAACAGGCAAGACTAATCTATGGTGAAGGGGCAAGAACAGTCTTTCCTTGGAAGTATGGACTGGGAAAGGCACAGGAAACTTTTCAGGGTGCCAAAAATATCCTATAGCTTGATCTGACTGGCAATACCTACGTAAAATGCATATGTGAAAATGTATTGAGCTGTACACTTAAGATTTGTGCACTTTACCAGATGAAATTATTTCTCAATAAAAAGAGCAATAAACTTCAAATGAAAGAAAAAGCGATTCACATCTCACATTGCACTTGAACCTTGGACAACCCAGAGGTAGGCAGGGCAGGGCTGGTTACCATTCGTATTTGTGGGCAACTGAAACTCCAGGCGGGTTAAGTGACTTCCCCGACGTTACACAGGGAAGTGGTGGCAGACCAGCTCCTCCACTCGAGTCTTCTGAGATCAAGGCCGGTGTTTTCTAGTCCCAGAAAGGCTCAGAGATGAACTTAGAAGCCTTCACGGATTGTAACGAGAGCTATCCAGCGAGGTCCTTAAATGGACTTTACTGCCAACTTTCTGAATTGGGATTGGAACGAATCCCACATTCTCGTTAATCATCAGAGCTAACTATCAGATGACATTGTGAAGGTGGTAGGAGTTTTTAAACATCTGGTTGTTTTATTTGTTATTAAACATACTGACTGTTGAGTGGAAAAACCCATCCTACACATCTCTCCATGGCTGCTGTTTCAAAACAGCTTTGCCGACATCTATCAACTTTGTTTATGTCAAATTGCGCAATTTGTCACTGATGCTGAATTTGCCAAAAGAAAAGTGAACTTGATTGACAAGTCCCTGGGGCTTCTCTCTCTTCCTTTTCAATGTTCCAGATGTTAAAAAGAAAGTTGGATCCACCCCCAGGAAGGCTCATCTGTGGGTTAAAAACGTACCAAAGGAGCTTAGGGGATCCGGTTTCAGTTTCTGTAGAAACTTTGCCTCCGAGAGACCCCATCTTCTTGATTGGTTCAAATTACCCTCCATTTTCAGTTGCTGCCTTTCAATGGAGCCATCTGCTTCGAGGCCCATCTGTCAGGGGCTCTGTGGTGGTTGATTATTAAGTGTATTTGCAGCTGGAGGTTCAGGGGAAAACAGAACAAAACTTAAATGATAAAAGAACAGTGTCCCCAAGAGGGAAAGTAGAAAACAGAAACAGACTTCTAGCTGTTACCACTCTTAGAAAGCAGAGGACTTGGTCCTCCTCTGCAAACCCAGGAGAAAATTAAGATCAGCAACAAGTATGGTGAACTGTAACGGACATGGGGGCTTTGGGGCATCCCATCGTTCATTCTCCCTTCCTTGGTAACTATACCTAAGGACACCCCAGTGTACTTTGGGAGGATTACCTCTTTCACGTTTTGGGTATTCTTGTGGGGATAATAATAATCCACCATGAAGGGTTGTTCTAAGGATTAAATTAATTAATACATGTCAAGGGTTTAGAGCAGAGTCTTGCATGAAGTAGGGGCTCAGTGAGTATTAACTGTTTTTATTTCTGGCGGGGCCTGTTGCCACAATGCTCTAGAATTGAGTAAAGGTTTCTTCCACCCAGCAGGACAAAGCTGCCGCCCCCACCCCACTCCACCCCACTCCACCCCACTCCACCCCACTCCACCCC